>NC_056729.1:179460040-179572540 GCF_019279795.1 Protopterus annectens | reverse complement strand
TGTGTTTTCAGATTATTACTATCATATGGAGTATCCTAACCCCCCCCTCCAAAATAAATAAATAATAAAATAATTTAACCATAGTATATTAATATTTTTATTTAAAAATCTTTATTAGTACCTTCAGAATACTTAAGCTCATAAAAAAGCAGTATATATATATATATATATATATATATATATATATATATATATCTATATATAGGTCTACTGCTTTTCATCGAATACCACGTATTCGAAAAACAGAAGTAGACCTCTCAGTTACACGAAAGTGCACTTTCGCAAACTCAGCTTCTATGAATGGATCGCACCACAGTGGAGGACAGCAGGAAAACGTGCTATGTCCCCCATCTGTGGTGCGGTAGTTACGGACCTTAGGGCTAGGGCACGGGTCATGGTAAGGGGATAGCCCTACTAGCTAACCCTAACAGGCTAAGACAGGAAGACAGGCTATCCTCCACTGTGGTGCGATAGTCAGTGACCTTAGGGTTAGGGTGCGGATCATGGTAAGGGGATAGCCCTACTAGCTATCCCCTTACCATGACCCGCGCCCTAACCCTAAGGTCCGTAACTACTGCACTAAACATCAGTAGTAGCCTGTTCCCTGAAGTGGATTTCACGAAAGTGCACTTTCGATTAAGTGCACTTTCGCATAACCCTGGGTCTACTGTGTGAGTTCGAAGAAGTGTATTTTCGAACTTATACAGTAGACCCATATATATATATATATATATATTTATAAAATACACAGATATATATATATATATATATATATATATATATATATATATATATATATATATATATATATATATATATATATTCCTAATTAATATACTTGCCTATAAAAATATATATGATAGTTGTTTTTCTTTTGGCTTTTCCCGGTTAGGGGTCGCCACAGCAGAACTCTGGTCCGCTAATGATTGGCAGTAGATTTTTACAGTGCCGAGGTGCCAGCTCGGCACCCAACCTTCAACGAAGGCACGCCCATTCACGCATGTCTTTCGAATGCCACTCAACCGTGGGGAGGACATGCAGACTCCACACAGAAGGCGCTCCAGCCATAGTAAATAATAATTATAATAATAATAATTCACCCCACTATTTCATCTTGTTAAAGACTTAAGTATACAAGTAACTGACATGTATTCATTAAGTCTCTGTCAAGTATTTGCATCAAGTACCATCTCCCAGGTCATCTCCTTCTTCCCCATGTTAAGTGGGTTAATCCTACCCTAGTGTCTGGTTTCACCTGGTCAATTATCATGTACTTGAAGATGTGACCTGGATTATCCTGATTGTGTTTGGCCAACGCGCTAGCCATAGTATGGTTTCTTAAACTATATTCATGTTCATACACCCTCTCCCTTAGTTTACGATCAGTTTTCCCAATGTAAAAGCAGGGGCACTCCATACACTGGGCAAGATATACCACTCTCTTTGACTCACAATTAAAGTTACCCACCACATTGTATCTCTTACCTCGAATGATAAAGACCATGCTCTCATCAATAACTTTACATAGGGAGCATCTCACACATTTTCCCATACTCTTATATGTACATCAAGTATTGTCCCTATTATTACCAATAGCCTGAAGACCACAGACGAAGAATCCACTTAAAACACCAGTTTATTTCACCTCTAGCTCTTCGGCAACCTCTTTCAAGGAGTATAAAACATCACATAACTTATACAGTTTATATACCCTAATACATCTAACAGTTAAACAAGCAGCCTAAACCAATTAATCAATAAACATTAAAAAAATACTTAATACTGCTTTCTCATCAGATAAGAAGCCTCCAGTTACATTCCACATTCAGACCCTGAGGAAATAAAGTGTCATATTTCAAAATGAAAATACTTTCCTTATATAACAACTTCTTTTTATACAAATCATCAGAAAATACACCCTTCATAATATGTTCTAAGATATTGCCTTGTAACCCATTTGGATTAGAATTGTGAGCCAGCATAAAATGTTTAGCAATAGCTATCTTCTTTATTATTTATAATATTCCTGACATGCTCCTGCAGTCTAGTTTTAAACTTCCTTTTACTTTCTCCTATATATACAAGGTTACACAGACATTTCAAAGCATAAATAATACCTGCAGTATTACAGCTATATATATTTGTAACCTCAAATACATGGCCATTTATAAATTTAAAAGCTGGAACAATATAATGACAAACATTGCAATGGCCATAGGGTGAAGTTCCTAGTCTCTGCATGGTCCTATATTGCAATGTCTCAGTGGGATATTTAAATTTATTATGTACCAAGATATCTTTTAAATTCCTGCCTCTACAAAATGAAATGCCTAAAGACCCAGACAATATTTTTTTAGGTCCATTGATCTAAACAAAAACTTCCAGTAGTGTTTAACTATATCTATTAAAACATCACTGAAAACACTATATGTAGAGACAAAATAAACCAGTCTTTTCTCTCGATTTCTAACCTCTAACTTATACCCCTGACTTCCATACTATAAGTACCAACTTTATGTTGTTCATTAATAACCTTATCTATAGCTGTTTGAATACTAACTTTACTATAGCCCCTCAATCTAAACATCTCACTAGTCACACTAATTTCTTTAAAGTCCATGTCAGTATTACATAGCCGTCTAAGTCTCATACATTCCCCATAGGGCAAGGACACCAAAGCATGAACTGGATGACAGCTAGTCCCCATCAAATACTGATTACTATCAGCAAATTTTCTTTGCGCAGACGTACGTAAAGTATTGCTGTCCCCCAAAATCAGATGTATGTCTAAAAAAAGTTATATCTTTGCCCACCTGTATGCTGACAAAAGAAAATCCAAATCTGTTATGTTGCATAGCTTCTATAAACTGACCAACATAAGATATCCCACCTTTACAAATAAAAACAAGATCATCTATAAAACGAAAATAATGAACTACTCTTTTTGGTTCATGCAGTATTACCAATAGCCTCCAGAATATTCTTTAAATTCTTCCCTTTATGGAAGACCAATTTGGGGCAGGGTTAAAGCCTAGCTCTAAGAAAGGGATTGTCACTAAAAATCTCCCATTTCTTCCTTAATCTCTAACCCAATTGAAAGCCATTCTGAAAGAAAGTGGTGATAAAACTGCTTTTATAACTATCCATATCCAGCCGTTCATCCGTCCCGCTTGTTACTCTTATATTATTACCCAAGACATGACAGTGGGAATTCTCCATATCCTCCATACATACCTGTAGGTCTACATCACAGGCTGTAACCCCAAAATGGGTTTAAAGTACTCAGTCTTCCATTTCCATGTTACATCACTAATAATTTTCTCCACCATCACCTTAGGATACTCCCTGCTTAAAACACCCCCCTCATTTATTCAAACTCCAATAAAAAGCCCTCTTCTAATGTCACCAATTGACCTATTATTACTGCCTGTTTCTCATGGGGGGATGTGAACTAGAATATTGAAGTAAGCTGTTAAAGTATGTACTTTTACGGTGTATGCAGGATTTATATCCACCCATACTTCTGTCCCTTGGCAATAATGCATCCAAATAAGAAATACTTTCAAGCTGGGATTCAACTGTAAATTTCAAAAATTGGGTACAGTTAGTAATATATTCCACAAATCTATCCAGGTCACCCTGTGTATCCTTCCAAATAATACATATATCGTCCAGGTACCATGTATAAAACCAAAAATACTGCCAATACTCAGAAGTAAACACAAATGTTCATTCCCACTGGACCAAAACAGCATTCCAAAGACATGCATCTGGAGCGTTTCTCCCCGGGCCTCCGCTGAAAACAGGCTCTGTGGAACCTAGTCAGACATTCCCAGTCAACAAATGTTAAATAAATAAATAAATAAAAATAAAAAATAAAAAAAAATTAAAAAATTAGTAAACACCCATCCCCATGGGAACCCATCACCACCCCTTTCTTCTGTAAATAAAATTTATTAATAAACATAATAAAATTATTCATCAAAACTATTCCTAACAGTGCTTCTATAATATTAGTATCATCCTGTGGGACACCTTTTTCCACCAATAAATCACATACCCATTCGGTGTCCAAATCCTGTGGGATGATACTATATAGGTCTTTCACATCTATAGCAACCATAATGTCATTAGGGACATAAGAAATCTTGCAAAGTCTAGCCAAAAAATCCCATGAATCCCTGCACAAATTAGTCTCATCCTCCAAATGCTTCTTCAGCTTCCACTCCAAATATTTTGCACAAGCTGAAGTAATGGAATTTCTTCCATTGACAATGGGTCTAAGTGGTGGATCATAAGTATTCTTGTGAATCTTAGGAACTCCAAAACATACCAGGACTAGGGGATGAGTTAAATTTAAGTAGTTATACAATTCCAGATGTATTCCTTCATCAGTAAATAAATCATTAATCTGTCCATGAATCCTGCCATATGCTCCATTCATCTCATTTAATGAAACCTCCACATATGTGTCAGTCCCAAGGATTTTCAAAGCCCTATTATTATAATCTTCCATTCCCATAATTGCAACCCCACCCCCCTCATCAGGTTTCATAATCCTGATTTGTTGGGATTTAAAAAAAATCCAAGATGTCCCTCTCTTCCTTATTCAAATTATATAGAATAGAATGCTTCCTATTAGTATTAAAAATAAAGTCTTTAATATCCAGGTAACATATCTTCTCGAAAGTGGGATGCAGGGGTGAGTTGTAGATACTAGGGACTCTAAATTCCAAGTTGTCACCATTATTGCCTTCGAATAACAACCTAAAATTTATTTTCCTTAAAAACAAATTTAAATATATAAGAATAGTTGGAAGATATGGGTGGGATGTGGATATGAAAGTCATCCCTCTTGATAACTCATTCGCAATACATGTATCCAAATTAACACCTGAATAATTAAAAACCTTAAACTCCCCTTTATGACTTAAAATAATAGTTACATTCTCATTTCCAGGCTCTGATGCTAGTGCCTGTTCCACTATCTGTAACTTCCCCTTCCCTGATATACTTTCTGGGGTTGGGCTCCATATCGAGGCCTCTGCTGGTTCAACCCTGAGGCTACCCGGAAATCCTGTCCTTACCACTGCTGTTGAAATCCATTACTCCCCCCATTCCTCCTATTCCTAATCCTCTCCGACCTCCTAGGAAGAGGTAGCTATCATGGTGAGGGTGGGGGTGCCAGAGCCAGTGGCAATGAGGGAGCCGGGCTTGAGGTTGTAGGGCCGGATGTTCTTCGTTGTATATTCCCTCTTCCTCCATGCCCTCCCTCATCCCCCTGTCTCACACAACTGAATGTTACCCTGATTGTTGTGGTCATTAGTAGAGGAACAGGTAATGTGGACATTCTGCCTATAATGCACAGACCTCCTTGAACCCCAAGCTTGTGAAACTGGAGGTTTAGGATATGCAACACCATTAGCATAATCCACTAAATCCCTGTTAGTTTGCACATTTTTCCTGCTTGTAAAAATGTCATGTGTGCCTCAACACTTTTAAAAATTCTCAAATGTTCATGCCGAAGTACTATAACCCACATCCTGTCTAATGTTGTTATTCAAAGTAGTCAGTTCCACTGCTAGTTTATCAATCTCCATACAGTTGTGTTTAGTAAACAGCTCTAAAAGTTTACAACCATGGCAGTCAAATAATTGCAGTAAATCCATATGCAAAGGAGAAATACTTGTCCAGTAGGAAACTGCCATGTTCTTAACCCTTTAAGAACAATGTTGTGTCTTAAACACTCCTTACAACAGTCATTCTCAAGCTAGAGTTTTTTTTTATACTTTAAAAGTTTATAGTCCGATTCATTCAATTTGCTTTCCAAGTTTGAAACATCCACAGCTGGTGTTGAATTGCCAAAAACAAAGCCCTTCTGTAATATGTTATTAATGGAAAGCACATTAGATACATTACCAAAAGCTCCCAAAAGAGTAAAACTCCTCTCCACATTATTATTTCCATGCAAAAAATCACTATGAGTACCATTACCTTGTCCTGTAGGGAGGGGTTGCTGCTGCACACACCGTGAGCCCACCAAACCATTCATTTCACCAAAACCTCCCAAACTAGTGGGGATGTTATTCAAATACACTGTTGTAAAATTCACTGTTTTTGGAGCTTTAGTTTGTGTTTGCTTCCTGGATTTTGGTTGCTTGAAGAAGTCTACCAGGTTCAGTTACCATGATCTACCCTTAACAAAGCCAAACTGGGTTGGGTCTAGAGTTTGAAGGTTGCTTATGTCTTTGTTGATAAGTTCTATGATGATCCTTTCCTTAGCTTTGCAAAACAGACTGGTTAGACTTATGGGTCTATAGTTTCCAGGGTCAGTTGATGGCCCCCCTTTATGCAAGAGGATTACTGTTGCTGTTCTTCATTCTGCTGGTACAAAGCCAGTTATCAGGCTATGGTTAAAGAAAACGTCAAGTGGGTCAACATGAGATGTTATCTGGTCTCATTGAGGCCGTGTTTTTGCCCTTGGAAAGCACACATATAACGTGATGTCTAGAGATACTAGGCAGAGAACTGGTGTCAGGTATACTTTGGAGTATGGCTGGTGGGAATAGGGAGGGTGAAGTTTGCACCAAATCTGCCAACTAACTGGTTGGCAATTTCCTCCGGTATAGTGTTGCTGGTACCATCTACAACCAACTTGGTGCAGAGCTGGACACTATCTTTTAGATTTTGGATGTAGACAAAGAATGCCTATGATTGTTCTTGGCTCAGGATGCTATTTTAGCTTCATAATTAGCTTTATAGGACTTTACAAAACTTCTGATTTGCTTGTTCAATCTGAGGAGGGAATTCTTCCTCTGCAGAGGCAGTTGCTTCTTGTTCTTGGACATCAGTTTCTTCCTTTTGTTATACAGTTTGTTTAAATTAGATCTCCACCAGGGTGGGGTTTTTTTTCAGAAGGGCCTGGTTTTAATCCTTCAATACAGCCAATTCTATGCAGTTGCTAAGATAATTATACAGGACATTTGTGTACATCTCTGCGTAGGAGTCATTACTAGCTGTGATTGTAGGGGGTATAAAACTTTTTATAACATCACTTAGTAGGCTGCAGTTTGCTTTGGAGAAGATCCTTATTTTTTTTTTGCTCCTCTGGTGGTGTGGGGTGCAATAGCTACTTCAAATGCGACTGATTTATGGTCCGACCTTACTAGGGAGGTCATCACACAGCAAGCAGTGCAGTAACCATTCATGTTGGTGAATACTATGTCAAGGACATTAGAGCCCCTTCTGGGGTGCAGAGTATCAGTTCCAGAGCATTTGTATTGACAAAGTCCAGGAACCTCTGAGCGAGCATGTTTGAGCTCGTGTATGTTACCCAGTCGATGGAGGGCTAATTGAAATATTCCATGAATAAGGTGTTTGGCTGTATGCCGAGTGACTCCAGTAAGTCCAGGTGGGCATTGTGCCTTTCTTGGTTCAGGAAGGGGGGCCTATAGCTAGCACTGATGTGGCAGGGCATTTTGCCTATAGTTAATTGGGCATGGAGAAGTTTGAGAGAGTCATACTGTTTGACCAATCTTGAGGTGTACTTGACTTTAATGAAGATGGATGCACCTCCATCTTTGTTTTTTTCATGCTCATTCTGAGATCTGAATATGTGGAAGACATTGTAGCTGTGCTCTCTGCAGCCTTGAACCATGCTTCAGTGACTGCATAGACATCAGCATTTTCCAAGTTGAGGAGTGCTTACACAGAGTGCCGATTCATGTTTAGACTCCTCACATTCAGAAGCACCTTGAATTTGTCTCAAGTAGATTTTGCTATGTTGGAAATTTTGTCATTTTTGACATTGCCTAAAAAACGCACTATGGGGGAGGCAAGCACTTTAGCCAGTATCAGAAAGGCTAGGGGAGACAGGTATAGACCATCTCTGGCAAACCAGCATGGCCTGTAGATCATGTCTTCCAAGCCTGTCAAATATTGGATCCCTGGGGAATGACACCAGAAGCTAAACCAATTGTTGAAGTCAATATTTTTTGTATAACATTGTGGCATCATACTGGGTGAAGGTAGAATGCTGCTTAGGGCTAGGGTCATACCTGACTGGGACATATAATCTGAGAGTTCAGTCATGTCTTTTTTCATATAGTCCAGGGAGGTATGTCTCAAGTCATTCACCCCAACATGGACTATGACAGAGTCATAATGGTACTTGATAAGTGACCTGAGTGCATGAGTGATCTGACAGATCCTGGCACCAGATAGGCAGCTGACCGTGACCTTCTCCTTGTCAGCCTTGTGAGGGGGACATCTGTGTGTCTCATTATGGAGTCTTCTATATCCAACACATTAGGTTTTGAGGTGTTTTGCTTTAGGGGCTTATTTGGTCAGATAGTGATATGTGTGTTGTTATGTGCAGTGGTTTCTACAGATGTTGAGGTGTGTGTAGATAATTTGTGCTTGGAATCTCTGATATTTTGATAGGTTTCTAGTGAGTACCTCCCAGTATGTGGGTTTATGTGTTGTGTCCTGAACTTCTGTGAAAGGTAAAGTGGATGAGATGACAACCTGTTTCATGTCTTGATTTTTGTTACGTGAGAGGATTGTTTCCAAGTTGATATTATAAGCACATCTCTCACATACGGTATTTGTTTCAAGACTAAGTGGTTGTCAATACACATGAGGCAATTACTACATTCCCTCAGGATGCCCAAGTCAATCAAGGTGGCTGGAGAAATGCTGGGAATGTGACCATCAATAATAGCAAGTTTATACAGTAGTACTGTTGAGGAGTAGGTAAGTTAGATAACTTTATGATGTAGGAGTAACAGAGATGCTTATTCTGTTGACGGTTAAGGGTGAAGAGCTGTGGGATGTTACTCACTGTGCAGTTGAGTTGCCTGCGGAGCAACATGGGACTTGGGAGGGTCCTACTGACATATGGCTGGGGAAAATTGAAGTTTCCAGGTATTTGCATCTATAAATGGCAGCACTAACCCCCATTGTGCAATGCGCAGATACATGCAAATGTGAGGATTAAATACAGGTGAAATTCAACAGTTTTAAGACAAACTACCAATGGGGAAGCCCCAAACTGAGCCTTTCTCCAGCAATCCCCAACTCAGATGGAATCTGAGCTACACACGTCTGCCACAAGGATGCAGGGAGGCCTTCTTAATGTAAGATGATTGTTTTAGAGCACAGTGATACCAAACAGTCTTGCTTCAGCAAGTCTGAATCTAGCCTATGCTATATAAGGCAGTAGTACAGAATGTCAAAGTGCTGAAAAAAATGCAGATACAATCAGCAAAAATGAAGCAGCAATTCAAATAAATACAGTTAAAGTGCAATACAGGCATTAAATATACTTATTTTTCAGTTGTTTGCAGTGGATGTCTTGGATTTCAGTTCAGATGCACTCCAGATCTCTGGCCAAAGTCACCAAACTCTGAAAAGCTCCAATTACAGTATGAATGACATATGGGATGAGGAGGGAACATTAGCCACCAGGGGTATTGTTATATATTATCCAAAGACACTTAAAACAAAAAGAAAGAGTGAAAGAAAAAAGAAAGAAAGAAAGAAAGAAAGAAAGAAAGAAAGAAAGAAAGAAAGAAAGAAAGAAAGAAAGAAAGAAAAAAGAAAATAATAAAAAAAAACTTTAAACGTCATACCCTCGGTTCAAAGAGCATCCCATTGACAATGCTTTAGCTTTTAGCACTACAAAAAAGCACTTTCAGTCGACTATATTTCTTAGATAATAAGAAGTATAACATTCTAAAGTCTGGTATTATTGCCTGATTGTAATGTCTGGTGACGTAGGAGAGATAGGGCAGATATAAGACAAAATCATGGCTGTTCTGTAAAATCATGGATGACTGAGAAAGAAGGGTGTATGTCTCTGAGGATGGGATTATTTCAATGGCTGCTGACATCATGGACATGTCAGCCATCATTATGCAGGTTTTGAGCAATAAGAAGAATGAACTGCTAATGCCTGCCCAAGGTGTGTGTGTGTGTGTGTGTGTGTGTGTGTGTGTGTGTGTGTGTGTGTGTGTGTGTGTGTGTATCAGTGTGTGTGTGTGGGTGTGTATCAGTGTGTGTGTGTGTTTGTATCAGTGTGTGTGTGTGTGTGTGTGTGTGTGTGTGTGTGTGTGTGTGTGTGCACGGGCACATATGTGTATGTACATGTGAGTGTGACGTGACTGCGAGTGAATGGGGGGGGGTGCCTGTACCAACATGATACTTGGAGAAGCCGAGGTGCTTACCATAGTTAAGTGCTAATTTGCACATGTGGCAATTACAGGGGATCCAGAGGCATGAAAATTAGGTAAACAGTGAGGACTTTCCTCATTGCACCTGCAATGTTTGTGAATCACATTTTCCATGATCATGGAATAGTCTCTTTCGGCCGCAGCTCTTACCGCTGATGGTGTGGTCCTTTCTGAATCCCCAGAAATGTTTTTCTAATGTTTTGGAAAGTATTTCCTTTTGTTTTTCCTTTACTACCTTTATATAGCATCAGAGTATCTCTCACTTTGTGTCTTCAACAGATGATCCTACACCATGATTAGCAACGCCATTGGGTACTCTTTTCAATCACAGTCTAAGCACTGGCTTTGTCCCAGCTGAATGGAAAAAGGCCCCTGTTATCCCCTTGCACAAAAGTGGTATTTCGACTGACCCCAGGGACTATAGAACTATTAGTGTGACTAGCCTTATCTGCAAGGCCATGGAGAGAATCATCATGGACCTTATCAACAAAGACATTGGTGACCTCCAAGCACTTGACCCTTCTCAATTTGGATTTGTCAATGGGAGATCATGCCTGTTAAACCTGGTGGACTTCTTCAAGATAGTCCCCAAGGCCCTTGATGAGGTGAAATCTGTGCACACAGCCTACCTAGACTTAGCCAAGGCTTTTGACACTATCCCCCACTCAGGCATAATTGACAAACTCATCCAGCTAGGTATAAACTTATATATCATTAGATGGATCACTAACTGGCTCACTCATAGAACCCATATAGTTAAAGCAAGGGAATCCACCTCTGACAGCAGACCTGTACCAGTGGTGTTCTACAGGGATCAGTCCTGGGACCTCTACTATTTGGAATCTATTTCTCCAAAGTGCAAGCTGAAAACTAAAGGTCTGTGGCTGACAAAGTTTGATGATGACTGAAAACTGGGAGCGGTCATAGAATCTCCAAATTATGTCAACATCCCACAGGAGGGTCTTACACAAACAAATGACTGGTGCCAAAGTCATGGCCTTAAATTCAATGCAATAAAGATGTATCATCATCTCTTTTGGTAAGAGTGATGCTCCTGCTAACTATCACATCAATAACAACATCCTAAGTACGTATTCAGTGGTGAGAGACCTGGGCACACAGGTTGACAGCAACCTTACCTTTGATCACCATGTCTCCACAGTGGTAAGAAGGGCATTCTATATTGCTCATCGCATAAGTAAGGGCATTGCCTCCAGAAAAAAAGAAGTTATAACCTCCCTGCACTCTTCCCTCATCAGGCCAATAATTGAGCACAATGCCCCTTTTGGTATATACCTTTCCAAGTGCCTGCAGCAATTGGAGAGACCACAAAGGATCCTCACAAGGAAAATTCAAGGTCTTCAGCATCTGTCCTATGAGGACCATCTGAAATCACTGCCACTTTATTCTGTTTCTTGCAGACTGCTCAGAGGCAATTTCTGCATTGCATATAAGGCAATATTTGACCCTGCTTTATTGGAAATGCTGCATATCCGTAAGTCAAATGATACATGGGTTACTCACTTTAATGGCCTTAACCTGGTATGTGACATTAATAGAACCTGCTAGAGGGACACAGTCCCACTTCATGTCAAGCAGAGCACCTCAATGGCCCTCTCTGAATGGAATCTGGATGATTGGATAGGTAACCATAAGTTCACCCCAGGGGTTCTACCTATGTCTGTCTTGGACAGGTGTGATAGGTGCTGATTGTGCAAATAAGGGTAAAACTTGACTAGGCTTGTAAGAGCCCTACGGTCATTAGCCTAGTAACTAGTTATGATCCTATGATCCTATTTATTTATTTACTGTAATGAATAGTAGAAGCAGCAAATAACTCTTCCTTTGCTACAAAGAATTATGAACATATCTGCAATTGTAACCAGATATTATGTGTTCTAGACATGGATGCCATGATTCACCTCTCAAGCTTCGCTCTCAAGTAATTTTTTTGGCATTTATATCTCAGACACAGATCATAATCTTCTATGTTTGCCCATAAACAGTTATTTGAAAATGGAAATCAAAATCTATTTCCAACATAAAGGCAATTATAGATATTGTAAAGGGGATAAAAGAACTGGAAGTGCAATCTTTAGAAAAGGAAAGGACCAAATTATGTAGGTATGAATGAAAACTGCATAAACAAAGCATACAGAATAATATTCAAGAGGAAGAGTGAGGTTTAAGAGAATGCAGGAATAGAACAATGTATGTACTAGAGTGAATGAAAATTGTTAAAAAGAAAACACATGGTACTTGCAACTTATAAGTAAGGATATGGTACTGAGTCCAATGCACCTTTTGTCATGTACCTGTCTAGGCATATGCAGCAGTTGAAATGTCTACAGAGGTTCCACACCAAGAGAATCCAGGCTATTAAGACATTTTCCTGCAGATCACCATAGACCCCTGTGTCTATACTCAGTATTCTACAGGTTGTTTAGAGGCAATCTGTGCTTGCATATAAGGCATCCTTAGATTCAACCTTGACAGAGCTTTTGCTCATACACAAAATGAGAAGCACTAGAAACACTAGATCCAGGGATTTGAAGTTTGCTTGCAACATAAACAGAACATGCTGGTGAGACAGATATGTGTCTTGCAGAATCCCCATGTTCTGAACTAGGCTCCCCATCTATGTGAAACAGAGTTTATCCCTATCCTTATTCAAATGTAACCTTGACCATTGGATGGGAAATCATAAATTCATACACAGGCTGGCCCAATGTCTCATAGATAGTAGGGCTGACAGTAAACATTTCCTAACTAAAATACCTCCACACATAACTTTTCAGCAACCTCCTAACTAATATGCCCCTCTTAACAAACATCCCCCTCCAATTAAGACACACGTTACAAAGATATGCAATTGGGTTGGGTTGCATAGCTAGGCTGAAAAAGGCCCTGGTGGACATTAGCCTAGAATACCCCTATGAACCTATGAACCTACATCCAAGAAAACCTGCTTGATTTTTTTTAGTTTACTTACATTTGCATGCTGGACCATAAGACTCAACACATTAAATGTTGCTCATATTTTTTCCAAACTTAACATTTCTTAGAAGTACTCCACATCTTTTTTTCTGCAATTTTCTTTTTTTATTCACAGAAATTTTTCTTATGCTTTCATGGCCTCACTTACATCTTCAGTCAAACAATGCATTAGCACATCTTTTACCAGGACCATAGGAAGTCTCATAAATGTAACAATAATATGCATCTTTTCACACACACACTTCGATATTATATCTCACTCCACCAGTTTTTCTGTATGTGTTGACTGAGATGTTTTTATTTCCCATTTTTAATATGTGCATCAACATAATCTAAAGTGAAACACCTGATCCAGGTCTGCAATTACGACTTTTCCCCGTCCACACCAATACCTTCTTACCCAATTGTTATTCACTTAAAGCTGAGTTCATTTTGCAGTAATCTCCTTCATCTACTTCAAGATCACTTGTTACATTCATTGTATAATCATGGAGACAAATCATAAAAGAAACCAAGTAGCGATATTTCTTATAACCTTTTCTTGTAATTCCAAATATTGAACAAATTCACCCCTTACACCTTAGTATTACTACCTTCTAAAGGCTAAGTGAACACAATAATAAATAAAATAAGCACACACTCTTACTCCAAAGCTTAAAATTATTAGTGCAACAAGTTACATTTTAGCTTTCAGTAAGTGTCATTACATATTCACTATTCCAAGAAAAACATGGCTCGCATGAAAATTAAAGGGGTATGCATATATTTTAATTGATATCATAAAACACAGACACTGTACCAAATAACTATATTCATAATGCTATAATATATCTCCTAACTTAATTAATCAAATATTGCCAAATATTGCCAATTTATGTCCAAATTTAAAGCGTTAGGACATAGAATTTGGCATTTAAAATTATTCTAGCTTTCAATTTATTTAATTCAGCTGTTATACCTCCCCCTTTCTTTAATGACATTGCTCATCGCTTATGTCTTTAAAAATTAAAAAGCATGGACACCAGAAAAAAAAGCTATGTGAAAAATCAGAACTGTTATGATATTAAGTATAACTGTTGCTAAAATGTTCTCTCATGCTTGTCTTTATCATTAATGTGGTCTGTCCAATGTTCAGTTTGGGGAATAGGCAGTTATAAAACAAACATGCATCTCATCTGTTGAATGACAAGACCACAATGATTCAAATCTAATTTCATTTTTGATGTGTCACTTCTTTATCCTAGCAACTTGTCCTACAACACGAACACTATGCCAAAGGAATAGCTCCCTTCACAGTTTTAATGGATGGATGATTGCAAATTTTAAAGGAGAAAAGTTTTCCAATATTTTGGAACATCCTAGAAGAAAAGCATGTTTTGCTTGGGTGAAATTCTGCATGAATGTTTATCAGACATCAGTATAATTAATTCTGCAAAATAATCTTAACCTCTTCAGACTATTGTGAAAAGATAATTGCAAAAAATCTGTAAGTCTTTGACTCTGCCCCAAAACACACCACTTGTGTTAGAGCATTGCTTCTGTTGAATTCAGTAGTCGCATACCTGCTTATTTCAGGGTCCTCATATTATACCCCCTGTCTAACAAAGACATAAAAACTTTCTTTCAGTTTCCAAATATTCATGATCATGAATAGTGTTCCTACTTGCCCTTAAAAATTCACCATAGTGAATGGTCTGTATTAGGTGTGTTATATGGAAACTATCACCATTCAAGACTGTATTAAATGAGAAGGACACCATGTATAATTTACTAGTAATGTAATGGTTTTCAGTCCAGTCAACTTCACAACAGCTGTGTTCTCATGAATGTTGCTGTATACCAAATGTTACATAAACTTTCCTCACTCTCCATTTGTTTAACTCTTCATCATCTCATCTCCCCTAACCCACTACACCTCCCTCTTTTGTCCTCCAACCTCTCAATTTATAAGTCTACTTATCGTTACTAATTTCAACAACCAACTAATATCCCCTGCCCCTCAGATGTTTCCACTTTCCTGAAGAGGTCACCCTCAAAGGAAATTGATTTCTGTCAACATCTTATTCTCTTGCACACACTACTTCTACTCATATTTTGTTTTTGTTCTTTTTTATAGTTTTTACCTCTGTTTGTTGGGAAAATGTTTTTTGAAAAATATTGTAAATTGTGATTATCTCATCTTTGTCGATGTATGATTGTTTATCCATCCTGAAAATCCTGACCATTACCAACTGTATTGAAACATATTGTCTTCATTAAATTCTGGTAACCATGGAGATTTTCTCCCTAGGCTTCTGATGAAAATGGGCACTGGCTCATTTGGAATATCCTAGTCAACAAAGAAAATAAATAGATAAATAAATAAATTGTAAAACAAATGCCCTAATAGTTGTTTATGTTCTTACAAAAATCTAAAAAAACCCTCTTCAATAGGAACATAGGAACATACTAGGCCTTCTAGGCAGGTGATCTTACAGACTATAAGATGCCAAGCCATATATACCTTTAAAAAGAACCTTTTCAAACACTTACTAGTGCTCATGTCCCAAATTGATCAGTGCCGTACATGATAATCCTGTTGTAAATGTGTGTTTACCCATGCAATCATCAAGACTAGCCTATCTTATCTGATCAACATCATGAAATTATCTATGTAATGTACATCTCTGCCTAACTCATTTTCCAAAAAAATGGATGTGGACCCTTAGATTACATGAAATTCATGTGTTTTGCCTAGAATAATGAATATTTAATATGAATATTTAATTAGATACATGAAAATTCGGGATAGAATTGTTTACACTAAATGTTCTTTTGGAATAAGTATGTTCTTACTTTATTTTTTACCCTATAGAAGGCAGTAATACTAATGCACCAGGAGTGAGTTTGTTCAACATTTGAAGTTATAAGTTAAGCATTAAAAAAGTACAAAAGTACTACTCCTGGACTTCTTTTATATCTCCTTCCTTTCATTTCATGAGCATTGTCAGTCTTACCTGGCAATTGTTCTTTCAAGTAAGACTACTTATTTCAGCCATTTTCTTGTTACCATAACAAATATACAATATATCCCATTTAATAGTTAAGTATGTGTTGAGTTTACATAACTTTTAAATAAATCAAATGTTATTCTGCCTGCTGAAAATGAATCCAGGACAGTAAGATAAAGAGAATGGATGGAGTCATGGGGAATGTTTGCCCACTGGAAGAAGGAAGATTTAAGACTACCAAACAGTATTACATAATTCAGATAGCACTGACACGCCACAATGCATTGCTCTTATGGTATTACTATAGTACTATAGACAAGTATGTCATTTCCCAGGAACTTACTGCAGACAGGCATGTCATTTTCCAGATACATGGCCTAAATTAGCCTGGAGAAGGGGAGTGGAAGATGATTAAGAGTGGGAACAACACAAATGAGAATAGCATGTATAAACATCTTTTTCTTTGTTTACATTTGTATTTTGTGGGATTCTTTACATTAATCAATCTATTTATTTATTTATGCAGCTATTTTATTTTGTAGATGTGTCTAAGATTTCACCAATTATTTCTTAGAATTTATCATCTGTCATTATTCATATCCTTGACTGCTGAATCTTAAACAAAGCCAATATATGATTCCCAGTTAAAAAAATGGAATGCTAATCAGTTGCATTCATTCAAGGCTTAACATTCTGGACGTTAAATATATAAAATATATGTGTAAAATTGTGGAGATATATACAGACCTAAACGGACATACAAATTACTTATTTCCTGCAGAATATTGTTTTAGACAATGCAAGACCTGCTCAAACATTCTTAATGGGGGGGGGTGATTATATGGTGAGCCCATTTCCCCTGCATATGCATTTATACTATTTTTGCCATTAGAGAATACAGCACATACAACATTTTGGCATATAAAACAATTGGATGAAGGCTAATAGATCAAAGATTTATACCTTTTTGTATAAATATATATCTATACATATATATCTATATCTATCTATCTATCTATCTATCTATATATATATATATATATATATATATATATATATATACATGTATGTGTGTGTGTGTGTATATATATATTTCAGTATTTCGGGCTTCTGAAGTGAATCCATATAGTATAGATATAGCATCTGTATGAAACTGGAGAATGGCAGGTAGATTACTGAAGCTTATGTTTGTTGAATGCTATGTCTAGTCTAGGTAAATAAATGTAATATAATACAAGACAGTGGCAGATGACTGTCTAGGATGATGCATAGATATTTTATTCTTTACCTACTTTGATCTTTTTTTCCTGAGACTAGAGCTTTCTTAAATAACTAAATAGATAAACATGACTAACTAAATAAATAAACATGAGCTAATACTTTAGCGCTTTCATTCTTTTACTTTTAGAACTTCATCAGAATAAATCCACATAGAACACACATTCAATTTAAGCATACTTGAAAATGACATCAATTGATCAACCAATCCTTTCAAAGTTGTAAATCTGTTAACACGAAAATGATCACAAACAGCATAAAAGCAGTCATAGACCAATACAAAGCATAGAAACATCCAATGTAATATAATTCAAATATGAATCAAAACTATCAAATGTGTTTATATTTACATGCATAAGGATCAGACTTGACCTCCTTTTAGACCTATTGTATCCTCTCTGAGGAAATAAAAGTAAATATTGCTATTTTATCAGACATTTTTTTCAATCCCATAGTACAGAGTAGTAAGAATATTTTAAAGGACTTCTGGTTATTTTTAAATCAGTTAAAACAATTATGAGTTTGTGGGTGATGATACATTTTTATGCACAGTGGATGTTAATTCACTATATATTTCTATTGATCAGGATGAAGGGATTGAATTTGTTGATTTCTTTTTAATGAAGTATGTACATCATTTACCTGTTGACCCTAAAACTATTTGTGTTCTATTAGACTCAGTACTTAGTAATAATGTCTTCCAGTTTGAGTCTAGTATACACCAGCAAATTTCAGGGGTGGCTATGGGGGCTAATTCAGTGATGTGTTTGCGGAGACTCAGTATTCGGTGTTACTTCCTTCTTTCAAATTTGTTAACGTATTACCGTAGATATATAGATGATTTATTTTTATTATTGGGAAAGGTTGCAAGAGAGATTTTGAAGTCTTTGTTACAGAAATGAATAATAGTATTAGTTAGTTACATTTTGAGATTACTTGTATAGGTACAGCAATTATCTTTTTGGATGTTGAATTGTTTGTGAACTTTGTATTAAATAGGTTTGTTAGTAATAGTTATAGAAAGGAGACATTTAGTAAGAATTATTTGCACTTCAGTAGTTTTCATCCTCCATTCATGAAGTTTAATGTTTTTATAGGTCAAGTCATTTGACATAGTCATATCATTAGTGAAAGAGAATCTTTTTTTTTAAAGAAGTTGATTTACATATTAAGATGTTCCTTGAGAGGGGCTATACTTACGAAAGGTTAAGAGAGATTTCTGATGAAGTTATTGGTTTAAGAGATGAGATGTTTCAACCTAGTCTTAGTTCTGGGTTTTTTCCAAAAGTTAAGGATGGGAGTAGAATATCTGAAAAAAAATAGCTTCTCCTGTTCAACTGAGTATTGAAGGGAATTTGGTCAAGGATATTATTATGGCAAACTTGAAAGTTATTCTAGGTACTCAAGATCTTTGTATTATAGTTGGGACTAAACCACATTTTATTTTTAAGAAAACATTTAAAATATTTATTCGAACATGTCAAGGATACAGACAGTAGGATGGGTATAGGACCTTGTGGTACTTTACCTTGTAATAGTTGTAAATTTTTAGGTCCATTTACCCTGGTAGTCAGTATTTATTTAAACATATTGATTTTACTTTGGAGTCTACAGGGAGGTTTAACTATAAGAGTTCAGAGTTAGTATATTTAGCATTTTTCTTCTTCTTTATCTTCTTTCAGCTTTTTTCGGTTGTAGATCACCTGTCTGCTCATGATTGGCAGTGGAGTTTTTACGGTGTCGAGTTGTCAGCCAGGCACTCAACCTTCCACAGAAGACACACCAAATGCACGCACTCACGCCTAGGGCCAATTTAGAGTGTCCAACCCACCTACAGCATGTCTTTAGGATGTGGGAGGAGACTGGAGCACCCGGAGGAAACCAACGCTGACTCTGCACAGAAGGCACCCCAGCCGAGGATCGAACCGAAGAACCTCTTGCTGTGAGGTAGCAATGCTAAACGCTGCACCACTGTGGCAATGCTAACCGCTGCACCACCGTGGCAGCCCATATTTAGCATCTTGCTATAGCTGCCAATGTTTTTACATTGGCAAAACTACAAGAAAACTTAGTTGTATAAGTGAGCATATAAGAGCTATTAAAAATAAGGACAACAATAATGCTCTTACTGGACATAGTTTGAGCTGTTCCCAGTTTCATAAATTTTATTTTTTTTGTAGTTCAAAACGTTGATCACAAAGTATGTATTAATCAATTGAATAACTAACTTGAGTTTCTTGAACGTAAATGATAGGTATTTTTATGTGCTGATGTTAATCCAGGTCTTAATTAAACTACTTCAGTTAAGAGCTTGTTAAAATATAAATGCATTTGATAGTTTTAATTTATATTTGTATTATGTTATATTGGATGTTTCTATTTTTTGTATTGGTCTATGATTGATTTTATGGTGTTTGTGATCATTTAGTGTTCATACATTTACAATTTTGAAATGACTGGTTGATCAACTGATAATGTCATTTTCAAATATGTTTAGATTGAATGTGTGTTCTATGTGGATTTATTCTGATGAAGTTCTGAAAGTAAAAGATGAAAAGCGCTAAAGTATTAGTTTGTATTTATTTATTTAGTTCTTTGCAATGGGTTCCAGCTCTGGTGGTTGTTGGGCTTTGTTGTTCAGAGTTTGGAGTTTTTTCTGCCCTACTTCACTTTTATTACTAGAGCTTTCTTACTAGTTTCTATCTTGAGATGAGCTGATTTGAGTGACATTTTTGCAGTTAGATTCTCTTTCCATTCTTGGGTAATGTATGGATGAGCTATGAGGCAGACATTGGTTATGTTTTAATTGTAAAACAATGTGAACAATTACCACTGTATTGTAAGACCTGGATCCAGGTCTTTTTGCATGCTACTAATTGCCAAAATTGCTTTTTAGTTTACTTTTTCCATGTGTTCATATGTAAAGTACATGCTAAATGTGGTATGCAGGAAGTCTAAAATGAACCTGTGAACCATTGAGATTACTCATCCATTGGTTATTTACTGGACATGCCTCTTGCTCATTTCTTTAATGATTTTTCTTTTCTGCTTATGTGAGGAAACATGAAAGCTCACAAGGTTTGGCACTTCTGGAAGTCTTTTAAAGAAATGGACTTAAGAGTTTAAATACTGAATACAGTGAGATTACATGGCTTTTGAGACATGCGTTGTGAATCAAAAGGTTTCCCAGAAGAGTGAGGCCTTCCAAAGTGTGACTTATAAGAGATGGTAATATATGTACTCAATTCATAAGACTTTTGATGAGATGTGATGAAGCTATTGAAGAACAACTAGGCATACTGAATCGAGAAGACAAGGTGTGTTGTTCTCCATCCTTCTTTTAAAATAATTCATGTCCTCAAAAAAATATTTTGGTACTTTTCTGTTAACAGGGCAACAATCGTACCAGGACATATAGACTGGAAAATGTTAGTTACAAGACGATGCTGATTGACTTAGTTTGTTTTGTTGTTCCACTGTTGGTTATTAAATTACTCAAAGCTTTAATTCATAATTTTTTTTTACTGAAAAACATTTTTAAAGTATAAATTTGTGTTAGGGTATAGCTTTAACAAAGTAATGTATTTAGGGGACTGTGAACGTCATTTACCCCGTCAGTTCTAGTAGCATACTTTATACGCTTAAACACTTAACAGATTTTCCCTTGAAAAATAAAAAAAAAGATACTAAATATGATGATAAGCTCATGGATAAGCTTTTCTGAATCACCACCACTAATGGCAAACAGCCCGCCTGGTTGCTCAGTACTTGTGACACAATCTAGTTTACGGGCTATGGCTCGCCAATGAGGAAATGAAAAAAAATTGTGTCAACAAGACTTGGAAAGTCTCATCTGTTCAGATAAAAATACAGTGCTTACATTTGCAGATAATTCCGTTACAAGGCATGAGTGTGTTACAAATATTATTGAGTGACAGCTTTTGCATGGCCCTTTCTGTATTGTGTCAATGAGACTTGGATAGTCTGTCAGTTTGTTCAGTGTAAAGTAAAGTGCTTACATTTCTGGATTATTTCTTTACAGTCCTTTACTACAACTTGAATACTAACATACATGTTGGGCTAATGAGGCATTCAGTGGTGTGAGTGTGTTACAAATATTACTGAGTGACGGCTTTTGATTGTGGCTTGTTGTCGCACAGCTTAGAGGATCTGTAGTTAAACTGCCAAGTGCCAAAATGGGCTAAAGACATGAATCTGTACATGTATAATTATGTTATATTCATAGAAATGTAGTGAAAATACCGGAATTTTAAATGAGTACCAACTAGGCTTAATAAATCACTTTGTGGATAATACTGTAAATGTGAGTGCGATGCAGGAATCAACAGTCACATTTTAAACACGATCGTTAAGTTGAAATCAAGTGCCTTTTCATGTCTTTTAACCAGGTGAATGTAAAAATTAGGCATATCATCTCCTTTTTAAATTATTAAGCAGTAAAACAGTTATACAAACATACAGTTATAATAAGACTAAAAAGACATCACAAGTGACTGGATTCTGACCTCAGTAACCACGTTTGAAGTGTTGCCCCGATAACGGAAAAGTGCCAATATTTTCTATAGTTTCAAATATGAAGCCATTTTAAAACCTTGTAAAATTAAAAAAGGAAAGAAATTCAAGTGAGTAGAAGGTTTTTTTGAAAAAAATGTTCAGTTGAACCATAAGGTGTTTCCATATTGACCCTGGAATGGGATACATGTCCAGTGGACTTACCTAGTTAACAAATGAATACAAATAAAAGTAATAATTTTAGTATTCAGACTGATGTGATTGCTGATAATGTTTTCCCTTCTTTAACTTCCATGAATGTTTTAGTTGTGAATGCATTTATTTTGTTATCAAAATAGTGGCAACTGTATTAATATTTCTAAAAAGAGTACTTTTTCTTTAACTGGAAACAGACAAGATATTTTTAGTCATAACATGATTAGATGGTGGAATGCCAAGGAGGACCACGCATCTGGTAACTCAAAATAATCAAAGTCACAGAAAAAGAGAAGAGAATACACCCTGCATAATCTGAGTGTTTCTGCATATCAGATTCTTTATGTATCAGTTTTCACAACAGGAATCAAGAGTAGATTGCAAGCAAGATGGAATTGTCACTACCTCCACAAAAGGAGAACAGGGTAAATGACAGTGTAATTAATTTATCTGGTTGGATTTTAACTTCTAGTTAAAAAACTGTATTAAAGAATCATATATCCCTTCTGCAGATGGCAACTCCTGACATATGAACAATCTCGCATGTGCTCGTACGAGGTGTAAGAAGAAGAGGCAATGAAACTGAAGAGCCTTGGATAATAATAACAATACAGTGTGATTATATCGAAGAAATGAAGTGGTTACAATACATCCTTGCTTTGAAAATGCATGTGGAAGGGATATTAGGGTATCCCAAAGTAAAAATATGATGGTAAGCTTTGCAGCTTAAAAGTAGCTAAACATTTGGCTCGCAATGCTTTCTTTCTGAGTAACTGACAAAAACAAAGAATCAGTCTCTCTTTTGGTTTCCTAGTCAGCATTGGATATTACTTATCTTGTAAAACTGACACTGTTATCAGTGCAAACCAAGCATGCGCATTTCAGTTGAGTTTTGTAGAAAGGGATCTAGTGTAGGTAGCATACTTCAGCAATTATTGCATACCAATGTATTTTAATTTTATTCTGATGGAGGAATTTATTTGTCTTTTAAGAACAGTGCAATAGACTAGCTAGTGGTCACACACAAAAAATAATGCTATATATATATATATATATATATATATATATATATATATATACACACACACACACACACACACACACACACATATATATATATATGTTTGCCTTCAAAATGTTGAATGCTAAATGGTTGAAAATGAATTGATTGAATGCACAATATTGAATGATCAAAATGTTGAAATAAAATTAGTCTAAACTCACAATGTTGAAATTATCGAATGTGCCCATTTCTGCACTGTAGTGTGATATCGGAGTTGGTATATTTAAGTAGGGGTGTGTGGGGGGCACAGCCCCTCACATGGGGGGTGCAGGTGGGTGTAGCCCCCATGCAAAATAGTAGAGGTGATGTCATTGCTTTTTCAATTAAATGATTTTAGACATTTTGATCATTCAATGTTTTGCATTTAGATGTTATTTTTCAACCAAACGAACATTAGACATTATGGCATTCAACATTTTGAAGGTAAACCCATATATATATATATATATATATATATATATATATATATATATATATATATATATATATATATATATATATATATATATATATATATAGAGAGAGAGAGATATATATATATATATATATATATATATATATATATATAGAGAGAGAGAGAGATAGATAGATAGATATAGATATATGGATCCCTTTTACTTTGCTGAAATTACAAATGCCTGAAACTGACTTTGCCGAGACAACTTCTCCAAAAATTCATTAGTCCGAAATGGCACTTTGCCGAATGTCATTAACGGGAAACATTTGCTATCTTGCTTTTTAGAGTACCATAGCAGCTCTGCAGGTAGTGTACAACTATTTAAGTTGTGAAAAACAAAAAGTGTATAGTACTGGTGTATTTTAAATGGTGATCACACTATAGTATGTGTGAACAAATAAACCCTTGTTGTCACTGTAGTGTGATCACAGAGTTAGTGTATATATAATTTGCAGATAGTGTGGGGGCAGCCCCCCACATGGGGGTACTGGGGGCTTGCCCCCCTGCAAAAATTAGAGACAATGTAGTGAATGTGTTTTGCTTTGTTTGTGTTTTGGCAAAGTGCCATTTTGGACTAGTGTACTTTAGGAGAAGTGGTCTCAGCAAAGTCAGTATTGGACATTTGTAACTTTTGCAAAGTAAATGGGGTCCATATATATATATATATATATATAGAGAGAGAGAGAGAGAGAGAGAGATTTAACAATTGATGTGTGGTTAAAGGTGCAGTAGTGGTATTTAAGTATAGCTTTTGAGATTGATAGGGCAAAAGCAGAGAATGAGTGTAGTAGTAAACTGCACAATCAAAATGTGCATGTTATTTTAATCTTCAAATGTCAAGAAATCTGAGTGCATGCAGTGTAAATGTTTTTCCACCCAGAGGAAAACATTTCCTAAGTTTATATGTCTGAGTCTCTTCGAGCTAATGGCCTGGCAGTCTTCTCACTGATGTAGCAGCATGAATAGTTTAGTCTATGTACCATGCCTCAGAGATTACCAATATATCAAAGTATAATTTCTCGATCTATAATAATTATTTCCTTTAGCTTATTACCGGTGCTTCCTGCAATCATAAGTCCAAATGTTATACTGCTATTATACTGGTGAATATGGTGGTTGGTAAAGGTTCTGTCTTTTAGGACAAGATTAGTTTCAGTTCATCCTGCACTTAGTTGTTGTCTTAAGCAGTTAGCTCATAGATGTTAATTTGAAACCTGAATATAATATACTTAGGATTCTAACAGTATTTGTTTTACTTTGAGTATAGTGTTTCTGAGAATAAAAAGCCCTAGTGGTATATAAGTGGAATTTGTCAACTTTCCTCACTTGTCTAGAGGAAAATAATAATAAATAAATAAGCACCTATCCAGGCATGTCTAAGGGTCAGTTCCCGGTGTTTTCTCCTGTCTACCTTATGAATCTGGCTGTCTTGGGGCAATGCAGCAATTGCCTCATGTACACAGACAACCCTCTCCTCCTACCACCTACCACTACAACCTGTGAGAGATGCACTTATATAGCCAAACTGGAAGCAAAGCTCTCTTCACCCAAGACTGAACTAGACAGTCAAAATGAGAAGGTAAACACTTGCACCACACCATACTCATCACATAGTCCCTCAAAACCTGCACCATCAAAACACACACATAGAAACACAAAACACACACCTACATTCATGGAAGCTCTCAATAAAAATCTGCTCAAGCAACAGAGACTTCCAAATCAGAAACGCAAGCAACCTCCTCTCCGCAACACAACCCAAATGACACATAGCCCACAAACTTAGTGTGACACTCAACGACAGCCCAGAAGGCATAACAACGTACCCAGCACTCTAGTCATAGGTGACTCTATAGTCAGGCAAACTGATGTTTCACTCACCAGGCTAAACAAGGAGAAAGTTACTGTGAGCTGCCTGTCGGGTGCCAGGAACCGCCACATAATGCACGCACTCAGGCAGTCCACAACAAGTACAAATATGACTCCGGCATTGTCCATATTGGTGTGAATGACCTGAGATGTACCTCCCTGGACTACATGAAAAGAGACATGGAGGAGTTCTCCGATCTTTTAGCCCAGGCAGGTATGACCCTAGCCCTGAGTAGCATCCTGCCATCACCCAGAATGATACCACAGTTCAAGGACAAAATGATTGACTTCAACAATTGCCTAAGCTTCTGGTGTCATTTTAAGGGGATCCAGTATCTGTCTGCTGGGGATGACATGATCGGCAGACCATGATGCTTTACCGGAGATGGCCTACACCTGTCACCCTTGGGATTCTGGATACTGGCTAAGTCTCTTGCCACTCCTATAGTGCCTTTTTTAGGAAAGGTTCAAATGACAAATTCACCGCCTTAACAGGTACAAGCAAGCAAAATCTGAGGGTAATGCTACTCAATGCTAGAAGTCTAAGCCTCAAAATGCATTCACTCAAGGCACTCCTAAAAATGGAGAACATCGACATCTGTGCATTGACAGAGACCTGGTTCAAGACTCCAGAGAGTACCCCAGCATTACCAGGCTATAATTCATACCACACCTTTTGGCCACCTAACCTGGACCAAAACACTAAAGGCAGAGACGTGTCCATATTCATTAAGGATACCCACACCTCTAGACTAGTTGCTCAGCATAATGCATCTGAGATTATCCAAATGCAACTTACTCTGAGCAAGACCGCAATCCAAATTGTAACTTACTACAGATCCCCCACCATGCCCCAGGATTCCCACTCCTCATTTCTTGATTCACTGGAAAATATAAGGGTACACCCAAACACCCTAATAATGGTCGATTTCAACTACCCCAACATTAACTGGGAAAGCTACTCATGTACCAACTCTTTTGCTCAATGTTTTCTGGAATTCATAAATTCCATTGCCTTGGATCAACTTATCCACACCTCCACCAGGGGCAGCAGTATCCTAGACCTGGTCAATACCAACATGGGCGACCGGTGATTAACACCAGAGGTCATTTCCTTGTTAGTCAGATCCAACCACAAGCTACTCACCCTAGACATCCACATCCTGCCCCCACCCCCCATTAGAGAAACCACCATTAAAAATTTATCCAAAGCCAACTTGACGCTTCTTAAGACAGAAGTGGCAAACGTCAAAACACCCATGCAGATGGACAATGGAGGTACGACTGCTGAATCCTACACAAATGCACTTTATAAGAACTTACACGAGTGCATGGATCATGCTATCCCTAACAGAATCAAGATGCTATCTTCCAAAAAAAGGAAGCTAATCTGGTGGTCCCCTGCCAGAAACAAGCTCTACAACAGAATAAAGAAACTGTTGCAAAAAAGAATAAAATTCCATGATTGGAGGAACTCCCTGGTCAGCCCCAGTAAGAAGCTGAGATCCCTCATAAAATCCTCCAAAGCTAGTTACGAAAGGAAAATCGCTACTGATTCTAAAGACAACCACAAAGCATTCTATAGCTATGTCAAGAATCTCAATGGCAACACTCAGATCTGCTCTGAGTTAGAGCACAATGGTACTAAATATACAGAACCAACTGATATTGCCAACATCCTGGCAGATAGGTTCAGTGCTAATTTTACCCCCTCTCACCCCCGAAAGGGCCCATCTCTATACCGGAAGAATGCAAAGTTACTGTAATCACAGCTGCACAGGTAAAAAACACAGTCTCCAAAGCCAAGAACACAGCATCCATGGGACCTGACAACATCCCAGGCTGCATTCTACACAAACTGTAGAATAAACTGGCACCCCACCTAAGCACCATGTTCAATCATAGCCTCACCTCAGGCTATGTGCCCACTGAATGGCGTACAGCAATGGTTAGCCCACTCCACAAATGGGGGGACCACCACGGACCCCGGGAACTACCGCTCCATTAGCCTAACGAGCCTGGTCTGCAAGACCATGGAATGTATCATCATGGATCTTATACACAAAGACATCGGTAATCTCCAAACTCTGGACCCCACCCAGTTCAGGTTTGTAAAAGGCAGATCATGTATCCTAAACCTGATAGACGTCTTTGAAGCAGTCACCAAAGCCGTAGACGAGGGTAAGGTGGTTCACACAGCCTATCTCGATCTCGTCAAGGTTTTTGACACCATCCCCCACTCTGGAATTATAGATAAACTCACTATACTAGGTATAAATCCCTATGTCACAAGATGGGATGCCAAATGGCTCACTGACAGAACCCACACTGTGTAAGTAGCAGACTCCAAATCTGACTTCAGACCTGTGACAAGTGGAGTACCACAGGGTTCAGTCCTGGGTCCTCTCCTGTTTAGTATCTACTTTTCTGAAGTGCAGGCTAACACAGAAGGTCTTTGGCTAATGAAGTTTGCAGATGACTGCAAACTAGGAGCCATAATTTAAACTCCTAATGATGTGGACATCCTACAAAAGGGCCTCACAGAGACAGATGCCTGGTGTCAAAGCCATGGCCTCAAGCTCAATGCCAAAAAGCGCACTGTTATTCCCTTTGGTAAAAACTCTTTAACCATGAGCTACCACATAGGTGGTAATCTACTTAACACCAAAAGTGTGAGAAGAGACCTTGGGACACAGGTGGACAGTAGTCTCTCCTTTGATAATTACATTGCCACAGTAATCAGGAAATCTTTCTACGTGGCACACCTCATCACAAAAGATTTCTAATCCAGGAAAAAAGAGGTCATTGTTCCCCTCTACTCATCACTCATTAGACCTATTATAGAGTACAATGCCTCTTTTGGTATGCACCTCACAAGACATCTACAACAACTGGAAAGGCTGCAGAAATACATCACAAAGAGGATTACTGGCCTCAAACAGATGCCCTACGTAGATTGTCTCAAAAAACTCCAACTTTACTCCGTCACATATCGCCTACTCAGAGGTGATCTCTGCCTAACATACAAAGCTATGTCAAACCCAGAGCTGTTGGACATGCTCCACTTAAAGAAATCCCAATCCCTCCAAGCTACATGCTCTAGGGACCTAAACCTTGTCACTACAATAAACAGAACATGCTGGAGGTATAGATTCCTGTCCCAGAGACTTCACATACTCTGGAACAAACTACCTATCTATATCAAACAAAGCTCCTCATTAGCACTCTTCAAGAAAAAACTTGATGATTGGATGGGAAATAGAAAATTCACCCCAGGGATCACTTCTGTGGCTCTGCTTGACAGGAACACAGAAAATAATTTTCTTTGGTGGCGAAAGCTAGGGTACCTTTTTGGCTAGGTTTATATGGGCCCTAGGTCCAATAGCCTAGTACCCACCTATGAACCTATAGTTGTGAAGAAGCTGTTAACCTAAAGCAAGTATATTTTTTTCTCATTAAACTCTGTGGTTGTTTTGAATTTTTCCAGCTCTTCCCTACTTATCCTATCCAGTCCCAAGTCCTGCCTAGTGGGCCAGTGCACTTCTGCATACGACCACTAGAGGGCGTCCTCCCCTCACTATCATTACTTTTCCATTCATTTCTTGCTTTTCTCTACAATTACTTTGCTCAATTAATTATAGAAAACCTTCTTACCCTGCTTGGGCTTACCTTCCTGTATAATCCTTATTCATGCACCACTGACTGATTGGCTCTCGATCCTCTCCTGGTGTCTGTACCCTCCCCTTGTTGTTGTTCTATCTTATCTCCTCTCTCCACACTGCATTTATTTTCACCCATCTCCCTCTCTAACTGCCTTCCCCTCTAGAGTGATATACTTCACATACTATTCTATATCCTATACCCTCTAATTCCTCTGCAACTGCATCTCTCCTTCCCTCCACTTTGCACGCTATCTCTATCCTGTATATTCTAACCTCTGAAACTGCTTTTCTCCTTCCCTACCCTCCCTTGGTACGTATTCTCCCACCACATTGTATAATATAGACCTTCCGGTCTGTCCCGACTAGCTTGTATTCCCTGTATCCCCTCCCTCCCTCCCTCTACTTCCGCCTGGAAGTGTTAAATATTCCCCCTCCCCTCTAGGCGCCATTTTTAAATTTCTCTAGCTACGGCTGCTGCAGGTGCCTGACTGGGAGTGCGCTCCTTCTGTAAGTTATTTTATGTACAATTTATGGTGCCAATAAGGGCTTTTCCCTCGATGTTTAACTTAACTGTTTAGCTTAGGTATATGTAGAGAGTATCTGTATTCCTATCTGTTCACTGCCGTTTTTTTTTTTACTCAATGTTTCTAACAATGTCTAATGCAGAAAGTATTTAATTCAGACTACTGCTGCTAATGTGTACCGAATGGTACTACTGCTTAAATTACTGGTTTCCGACCTGTATAAGGTGAATTCCTCTGTATATTGCTGTCTAGAAGGTACCGAACGGTACTACTGCTTAAATTACTGGTTCTGACCTGTATAAGGTGATTTCTTCAGTATATTGCTGTTTTGAAGGTACCGAATGGTATTACTGTCTTATTTTTATGTTCCGAACTGCTTAGTAGTTTGTTTCGAACGCAGCCTTACAGCTTTGTAGGCTAACTCATGTAAAGTGGTTGATGCCTATTTGGGATGGTGTATAAGGCTATTTTGTTATAGTTTATCTCAGTACAGCCCGCCTATCCTGCTATGTGTCTCGGTAGTCGCCACTGATTGTGGGTAATGATATACTGCTTACCCTGATTTGTCCACACTGTTTGTGCACTAAAGAAACATTAGCAAACCTTCAGGTTTTTGTTCAGGTCGCTTCTGTCTCTCTGTAGTTGCTATTACTTGTAGAGCGACAATTGCCCTGTAAGTTCTCGGCTCAACCTTCAAAGTTTAATCTTGTTTTTCTGAACCCCACCATGGCCGCTACTTCCTAGCAGTGTAATCCATGGTTTTTGTCTGCTTTACCTGCATAATACATGCTCAGCATGAATGGGTTCAGCATTTAACCAGCGCTGGTGTACAACGCCAACTCCACGTGTTTGTGTTACCCCTACAAACGCCTAGCTGGTCGCTGATGTAATTCGCTCTAGGTCTATCATACTAACTGTTTTCCGTAGGAATAATTATTTTAATACTGCTTGAACATAGCTTAAATCTGTTTAGAGCTTTAATTAGTTTTATATGTCCCCGAAGTGTTTTTAATGATCTCCTAGCGACATTGTTGTCCTTATATGGTTGCATATAGCTTTTAAATGTAAAACTGCTTAGTTTTTGTGTGAATTGCTTGAATATCTCCTGGCGATACTGCTTTAGTTTTACAAGACTGTATGTAACTATTACTATTTAATTGTTACAGCAAGTTGTTACTCGCCTGTATAGCAGGCCTGCTGCATTTAGTTGTGTTATATTAGAGTCTACAGCATCAGGATATTGTTTATTGTCTGCCTTACCAACTGTTTTGTGTTTTGGTTCCTTCTTTTACCTGCTTACTTCTTCCTTCAGGAAATAAAGTATTTTTTAATATTATTTTAATCACTAACTCTATTCTTCCTACTTCCTACCTCCAGCTTTTGCCCTGTACTTTTCCCTTGGGAACGCGCCTGGGTGAATACAAACACAGCAAGGTCACCTACTCTATCCATACTTTTGTATAGGAACTACCTGCTCTGCTGCCCTAATCCCACCTTGAAACTGGAACAGAGTCCCCCAGTGGAAATTAGAAAGTATGTGTATTTGTTAATACTTGGGCCTCTACAACTGTTAACAAAATTAGGTTTTGTAAGCTATCTCCTGCCAGGTCAAACAGCAGCCTACCCTTCTTATTTCTCACTCTCCTGACTCTCTCCCATCTTATCTGACTTCTCTAGCTCTTCCCTACTTATCCTATCCAGTCCCAAGTCCTGCCTAGTGGGCCAGTGCACTTCTGCATACGACCACTAGAGGGCGTCCTCCCCTCACTATCATTACTTTTCCATTCATTTCTTGCTTTTCTCTACAATTACTTTGCTCAATTAATTATAGAAAACCTTCTTACCCTGCTTGGGCTTACCTTCCTGTATAATCCTTATTCATGCACCACTGACTGATTGGCTCTCGATCCTATCCTGGTGTCTTCCTCGCTCCGTTCACCCTGCGGGCTCACTCCACTCCCCTACCCTGCCCCCAATTCCCACCCGCCCCCAGTACCTCTAGCTATATCCCTCTTAACACCACACCCACTTCCTCCATACACCACACCCACTTCCCCCCTACACCAATCACTCACAACTCCCTAGACACACCCCAATCAGCCTACTACCCAAGTATAGCCACACCTATTACTGATCTATCACACTACACATCAATCATATACTTACACCCACTTATCAAGCTCTCCTCTACCACCACTCCTATTTACCTTTTATAACACATTTCTTCTCCCTACTGTCCAAAAACTTAAGAAATATATAAGATAACTGCAACACTTAAATACCAAGAAACCTTCAACATGCATTTAAACACCCCATCTACCATTATTTTACTATTACTATCTCTTAAATTATCATATCTCTACTACCTCACCCAACCTCCTTCACCTGACCATTCACAACTTTTTCATACAACCTACCACTTGAACTGCCCTCACTCACCTTTACACACTCCTATCTCTCCCCAGCTTTACCCAATAACACAACTTTTAACCTTCTCATTCAAGATTTTCTTCTCACAGAATAACCCTATCCCGATAGTAACCAAACACCCCTTGATTATCATAACAGATCCAGATTATTATTCCACTTTACTCAATTACCTTCCTAAACCAATCTCTCATCTTATTAACTGCCTTCTGTCTGGTGACATTCATCCAAATCCTGGCCCCTCCACCTCTCCTTCCTCACACAAGCCTATATTATTTACTTCTCTAAACCCACAAAGTATTGTCAATAAAGTCCCTACCCTCCATGCATGGCTCACCTATAATAAACCTGACATACTTGCTATCTCAGAAACATGGTTAAAACCCTCTATAAAAGATTCTGAAATAACTCCACCCAGCTATTCTATCATTAGAAAAGACAGGACCCAGAAAAAAGGCGGTGGAGTTGCTCTCCTTTATTCATCTTCCCTGCTAGTTACCCCCTACAACAAACCTACTCCTAAGTTCAACAATGCTGAAATACTCCTCAGCCTCCTACAGATTAATAAGCACAAATACATTTGTCTAGCATCTCTCTACATTCCCCCAGGTGACAACATTTCCACACTTGAAAACATCCTTTCCTGGCTCTCAAACAATATCAGTAATGAAACCATAATCTTAGGAGATGTAAACATCGACTGGACCTCCATCCAGTCTTCAACTAACCCTCTTAATATCAACCTATATAATTTCTCTCAACTAATCAATACTATAACACACCCATCAAAAACCCTCCTTTGGCACCATCCTTGACTGGATTCTAGTCTCACATCCCCACTATTTCTCAGACAGTGGTACTCTTCCTGACCCCCTTGGTGATCACTTGCCTACTTTCACCCGCCGACTCCCCTGTACCTCTCATCGTACCCACAACTTCATCACTACCCGCAATGACAAAAACTTTAACCCATCAACCTTCATATATTCTCTGAAAGCAATCAACTGGAATAACCTAAAGACACTACCCCTAGAAGATGCAGTTACTCATTTTAACTCTACCTTCTTAGAAATACTCAATTCTCAAGCCCCTCTAAGAACAAAAAGAATAAAAACGAATTCAGCCCCCTGGCTAACCAAGACCACCCTATCAAGTATGCGCCTTAGAAACAAAGCTTGGGGACTCTATCTTAGAAATAAAACCCCAGAACAACATAATGCATACAAAACCCTCCGTAACAAAGTAAAAAAGCTGATAATCTCTGATAGACAGAAATATTTCTTCACACTCCAAAACAACAACAAAACCAACCCTCAAAGATTCTGGAAGGGGATCTCTACCCTCCTTAACCCCAGTAAGCCACACACCCCAAACCCAGACCCAAGTAGCCCAGACTTAGATCTAGCTACACAGTTCAACTCCTTTTTCATTGACTCTATCAGCAAACTCACATCCTCTTTCACATGCCCCACCTCTACACCTAAATCATCCCTACCCTCTCCCACAAATAACCCTCCCCTTATTTCCTCTGTCTCCTCATTCTCTTCATCTCACTGTCCATCTTCCACCTCATCCACTATTCAAAACCCCTCTTCACCCATATCTTCCTCAAATCCTCTCTCTCCCCACTCTTCTCCATTCTCATTTAAACCTATACCCACTTCCACCATAAAAAAACTTCTTCAGAAACTGAAGCCATGCACCAACGCTCCGGATAATATCCCCTCTTACTTCCTAAGTATAGCCGCAGAAGCAATTGCCTATCCCATTAGCATTCTAATTAACCGCTCCATCCATGAATGCACGGTGCCCCAATTGTGGAAGCAAGCTTTCATCATCCCCCTCCATAAAGGAGGTAACAATTGTAACATCAACAACTTCCGCCCTATTGCTATCTTGTCCCCTATATCTAAAATTCTAGAAAAGTGCATCCAGCTTCAACTCCTTCCACATCTGTTAGAAAATAACCTCTTAACCCCTACACAACATGGATTCAGGCCTCATCATAGTACCATGACAGCCCTCCTGTCCTTTCTTGAGACTGTAAACAGAGCTCGCGATCACAGCCACATTGTCTCTACCCTATTACTTGATCTCTCCAAGGCCTTCGACACTATCTCACATAGCCTACTCTTATCCAAACTGTCACAACTTAACCTTTCTCCCTCCTCCATAGATTGGTTTTCCAGCTATTTATTTAACAGACACCAAGCTGTAATTTGGAAGAATGCCACTTCCTCATTCCTTAGTACCCCCACTGGAGTTCCCCAAGGATCTATTCTTGGTCCCTCCTCTTTAATATATTCATCAATGATTTCCACAAATCTATTCCATTTGCTAATATCATCCAATACGCAGATGATTCTACCATTATCTGCTCTGCCACCTCTTCCTCTTCACTCCAAAACTCACACAAGAAGCTTTCTCAATTACTGAAGATTGGATGAAAACAAATCACTTAGCACTCAATGCCTCCAAAACAAAACTAATGGTATTTACCCTCCAAATCTACTTCCTTCGACATTAACTCATTCTCTATTACCAGCCAAGACAACTCACCCTTGGAACTGGTATTTGAAGCTAAGCTACTAGGTGTTCTAATCGACAACCGGCTTAATTTCAACTCTCATCTTCAACTTAATATTAAAAAAACTCATCAAAAACTAGGTATGCTTTACCGTCAGAATCAGTATCTTACTAGCTCCTCCAAAATCACTCTTGCTTCCTCCTTTCTTATCCCCTCTCTTCTCTATGGGGCTCCATTATTGTCTAACATTCAGATATCACTAAAAAACCAACTCTCCTCCTGCTATAACAAAATTGCCAAATTCGCAAATAGCCATAGATCCTCCACCCACCACTGTCTCTCTCTCCGAAAACTAAATTGGCTCGAACTATCTAATCATCTCATCTATATACAGCTGACCTTAGCTCATAAGCTCATTCTCAACGCATCTCTTTGTCCCTCCCTATCTTCTGCCTTTAAAATGCACCTACCAAACAGAGTCTTAAGGTCCAACAATCAAAACCTACTGGAAATTCATAAACCATCTTATCCCCCAGGTAAACACTTACTATCCTGTAACCTTTCCCGTCTCTGGAACTCACTCCCACCATCCATTCGTACCACCTCTAACCAATACATGTTCAAAAAACAGCTTCACTCACATCTAATTTCCCAATGGGATTGCTCTTGCTCCCACCCCTCATAAATACATCACATCCTTCCACCAATATGCTTACGGGACCAACTTTTTTATCTAACAAAGCTTGTGTTCCCTCTGTTTCCACCCTTTAAGGTACCTTACGTTCCTGCTGCAAAACTCCTTTACTTCACATTAATCCTCTTTGTTTGTATTGTTCTGAATGTTTATGAACTGTGAATTTAAATGTTTTATCTACCACTTTTCTATAAATATTAGCAATCTTGTATGAACCTAATTCTGTGTGTGTTGGAGCTTTTCTCCCTATGACTATTATCTACCATTTTGTATAAATTTTAGCAATCTTTGTATGTACCCAATTTTCTGTACTGGAGCTTTTCTCCCCAGGACTCCATTGAAAACGGGTTCTTTTTGGCCCAATGGACTATCCTGGTAAATCAACTGCAAATAAATAAATCAACTGCAAATAAATAAAAAATAAATAAATATGTAAAACATATGCTGTATAGAAATAAAATGGATTAAGTGTCTGCTTTCACCGAGAATACATTAGAGCTTCCTGAAACCCTCTTGCTTCACAAATATGTACACATTTGCAATGTTTTAGTTCAAATGTAATGTATTTCTTTATGTTTATACTAGCTTCTTAGACTCATTGGGAAAAATTAATCTGAGTTTAAACCAAAAAGGAAGACAAGTCCTAATACTGTTTTAAGCAGAGAGAAAAACTAGGTAAAATATAGACAAGAATTCAGTATATTTCATCAGCTAGTACTAGATATATGTAAGTGGTACAATTATTTTTATGCCATCAGTTATCTAGCCATATTTGTTTTGTATTTCCTGGTGTAAATATAAATCTACTTATATATTTTATTTTATCAAGTCCAAAGCATAATGCATTTATTTAAAATATATTATTTATTCTTCAGTACTTATTGATGTGATTGGTGATTTTTCCCTTTTATTAAGAGCAAGGATGGTGGTGCAGTGGTAGCATTGTTGCCTCACAGCAAGAGGTTCTCCCATTCGTTTCTTGGCTGGAGTGCCTTCTGTGTGGAGTCTGCATGTCCTCCCCGCGGTCGAGTGGTGTTCGAAAGACATGCGTGAATGGGTGTGCCTTCGTTGAAGGTTAGGCATTGGGCTGGCACCTCAGCACCATAAGAATTTACTGCCAATCATTAGCAGACCGGAGTTCTGCTGTGGCGACCCCTAACCTGGAAAAGCCGAAAGAAGAACAACAAATTAAGAGCAAGGACATTGCAGTGATGCACCAATAACTGTTGGAAGTTTTTGATCACATATAAATATTTAATGGTAAACCTGTAGTAAGGGTAAATAGTAAGTGTGTTTTAATATGGTAAGATATCTAACTTGTGGCAGCATTACCATAAAAACAAGGAAGGTGTTGTTGGTGCTGAAGAGTTATCAGTAATCCTTTTTGGAAACTAGTCTGTGTGTCTGTGGGGGGGGGGGGTTATGTGTTGTTTCAATTACTGTTGGTAAGACTGCACTAGAAGGGACAACACTCATTTTGAGATGGCTAGGATAATGATAGCCAGTAATTATACCTGCGATCTGTAGTTATACAGTATAAAGTTTATCTGGGGGAGGAAGGTATTGTCTATTATCTGAGGCAAACATAAGCTTTTATTGTATACAGTTATGGCCAATTAACCCCTCCACATTATTTAGTGAATGTGCTATCATATTTGTTTGGCATCAGGAGTGCAGCTCTTGAGACACAATTCTCTGTCCATAACATTGGTTAAGAATACTACTGATTTTATTGCCTGACATCAGCATAGATGTCCTCTAAATACAAAGTGATAATTGTTGTAGAGATTTTGCATGAAAGGAATAACTTACGATTTTGAAAGGAGCATTATTTTGCTTTAGCAGCCATGTCAGATATGTGATTGCTACTGAAGAAATGGGGATATGTTGCTGAGTTTTAATGAATGGCATTCTGTAGTAGGTAGGTGTTAGCGGACTGTAAAATCTGGTGAATTAAGAGATATATAATGTTAACAAGAGGTTCTAGGTGGCATGGGCAGAGCATCCACCTTCCATCCAGTGGATACAGCTGACAGTGTACAGCAGATTGTAGCATTAGGTAGAACATAGAAAAGTAAAGGGAAACAAGCTATGGACCTGGGTTATGTAAGGAGGCATGATGATGAAATGTCTCACAAACAAATACCGCCATATCAGGAGGTACTCATTTGTACAGATAATACAATTGTGCCCTAAAATTAATTATATAATATTTTCTACTTTTTCTTTTCCTAATTGTAAAATGTGGTTATCACACAAATATGCTTCTGTTAAGCATATGTTAGTAATGTTTTAGGGAATGGAGTATGGACATAGCAATACAAAAGAGCTACAGTCTTCAAATGGAAAACAGCACTCCTGGGTTATTACATTCTCTCTCTGCCCAAAGGTAATAATCACTAGCAGTCACCTCCACTTCCCCAACTTTGACTAGACATAGAAAGTTTCAGTGCTACAACAGTGCCTACGAAGTACAAAGGGGTCAGAACAGTGTCAAGGCATGAACATTGCATATCATGTTTTTACTATCTTTTCTTTGGAAAGGAAGGATCAAAAGTAAAGATTTCATAATGAGAACAGTGAAACCATGCAATCTTGACTTTTAAAACACTGAAAAGGCACTTTACTGCATAGCAATAATCCAAAGGTGCAGAGCATCTTATAGACAAAAGAGTAATACGACTAGAAGAAAACATTAATAGAATGGGATGAAGATGTACGGTTGATTCCTCTCAAATTAGATCTCTAAGAATTAATGGATCTTAAATCAGGTCATAAGATGTGATGTCAGAATTAAGATCCATAATGTTAAATTGGAATAATTCATGGATCCAGACAAGCAACCTATAGAGCAAGGTTCAGATTGCTAAAACTTCTGAAAGGTGATACGACGAAAAAGCTTGAAAGGCCCAGCTCCATGGTGTTGAGGAATGGTACCCTCACTATGACTAGAAGACCAAAGATCAACTTGCAGCTTCAATGCTGTAGGAGCTGGGAAGGGAGGAATGGGAAGGAATGGATTTGCTGGCTCAACCACTCTAGTAGCAAAAGATATCTGCCTGTGTTAATGAGACATTCCTGATGATGAAGATAACTCCATAATGGCAAGGCAGATTGCTAACTTCAGCATTTGGGAAGGGAGGGGGCAGAATTAACTGACATTATGTTTAGTAATGTGCATGACATCACAAACTACGCCCAGATAGGGGGAAAAAAAACTTGCAGGCACTTGCTGCAGGCTGCTTTGTACAATTTCTCAACCTACCATTGTTGTGATCTTAACCCCAAGGGATAGTACTGGGAACAGTTAAGGTAAAATGTTACAGCCAGGCAGCTGAAGGTCAGCTGAGGATATGAAAATGGGGAAAATCTAAAAAGCTTGAAAGATTGCTAGCTTTACACATTACGACCAGTATTACAGTACTGCTTTCAGTTGTGATGAGCGAAGGAAGATGGCTCGTACACGAGAGAGTAAAATTCAGTCCTTTATTCCACAGTTTAGCGCTTTCAACTGGAAAAGCCTTTCCAGTTGAAAGCGCTAAACTGTGGAATAAAGGACTGAATTTTACTCTCTCGTGTACGAGCCATCTTTGTAGGTGTTTACTGTTCCTATTCACTTATTCTTAGTTGGTGACAGCTTGGTTATTTACTATGAGCGAAGGAAGATTAAAGGAGTTCAGTCCATTTGTCAATGTATGTATACTGGTTATTTGTTCAGTTATGCATTTTTACTGCTGTAGACATTTGGCAGAGTGCAAACAAAGGGTTGTTTAAATAGTGGCTTGACTCACAGATGAAGCAGTAGGAAAAAAGTGTTGGACTGGCATTCTGTGGTGATCTAAAGAACTTGAGGTATATGAAAAAAGCATGCCCTACATTCTGTAGATACTAACAGGCTATGGTGGGGAAAAGTGAAATGAAAACACAGTTCATGGTAATAGACTGATGTCAAACAGTATGATTCAGGTTTCATAAAAAGCAAACAATGTGTGTATGAGATGGGAAGTGAATACTGACATTCCAAAGGCAAAATAAGACCAAAGCAAAGCTCAGCAGTGAATCAAATCAGTTGTAAAAGAACTTGAGGTCCACCACCATCCTCATGAACTTCCGATACAGAATTTACTGGCAAACAAAGTAGACTAGGATAAAAAAAAAAATCTGTCTGGTAATAAATATCATGTACTCCAATCAGAGTAGAATGCATTTACATAGTCATTAAATGTGTGTGTGTTTGGGGTGCATGAAATTTAATCACTGATGAAGATTTGAAGTATTTCAGATTACTCATCTAACCCTGTACCTTAAATGAGAAAAAGAAGACTTGAGCTGTTAATTCACGACTTTTATGTATGTAGTTTACTTTCCCTGGGATTCATAAATAATGCCACTGTGGGTGTTAAAAGCTGCATCCAAAAGGGGCTATTTCCACAATAATGGAAAATGTGATTCCAAGATATGTTAGCCTCATTTTTGGCTAATATACATAGGTTTATAGGTTCATAGGTGTGTACTAGGCTAATGGCCCTGGAGCCTTTACAAGCCTAATCCATAAGATTACCCTGGCATCATGCCACCTGACCTTAGTTCCCAGTGCCTTTGTCAAGTAGAGCCACAGGCATGATTCCCAGGGGTGAATTTTCTATTTCCCATCCACTCATCAAGATTTCTCTTTAAGAGGGCCAGTGAGGTGCTCTGTTTGACATGTATGGGAAGTTTATTCCATAGCATGAGCAGTCTCTGGGTTATGAACCTGTCCCTCCAGCTTGTTCTGTTGATTGTGGTAATGACGTTGAGGTCTCTGGAGCGTGTGGTGCAGAGGGTTTGGGATTTCTTTAGACGTAGCATTTCTAACAGAGCTGGATCAGACATGGCTTTGTAAGTCAAGCAGAGATCGGCTCTAAGTAGGAGATATGAGACAGAGAATAGTTGGAGTTTTTTGAGTCCGTCCATATAGTGAAAGTGTTTAAGGCCTAGGATCCTCTTTGTGATGTACTTTTGCGGCCTCTACAGTTGTTGCAGGTGTCTTGTGAGGTACATGCCAAATGGGGCATTGTACTCAATAATTGGCCTAATGAGGGAAGAGTAGAGGGAGACAATGACGTCTTTCTTCCTGGATGCAAAACCCTTAATAATGAGATGTGCCACATAGAAGGACTTTCTGACCACAGTGGCAATGTAGTGTTCAAAAGAGAGGTTGCTGTCAACCTGTGTTCCCAGATCTCTTATAACACCTTCTGTGTTCAGTGGACTACCATCGATGTGGTAATTCGTGGGAACCAGGTTTTTCCCAAAGGGGATGACAACACATTTTTTGGCTTTGAGCTTAAGGCCATGGTTCTGACACCAGTCATTGGTCTCAGTGAGGCCTTTCTGAAGCACTTTGTGTACTGTATATTTTTCTAGCTAGTTTCACTGTGTGTGAGGTATTAACTGGAAATTGTCCATTTTTTTTAAGCATCTGTTGGGTTGTTTGTTTCTGATAACTTGTTGCAGTTAAACGCTTTCTCTAGAGACTCCTTTAGCTGTTTAAAACGTTCATTTAAAGGCTCACTGCTGCTTTTCTGCTGTGAGAAACATTTCTGCAGTTTAAGTAGTGTGGATATTTGTAGAATTATCCATATTCAGGCTTGTATTTGGGCCTAGTGTTTGTGGAGGCTGTGTGTCTGAGCACATATTCAGGGACATCTTGGTTTAGCCAAAGCCATCAGGCATTTCAGTGAGAGAGAATTGTTTAAGGTCATTGGCTGACTGAGGTCACCTGGACTACAGCTTAGACTAAGCACCTCATTGGTTCTTCTGAGCTTTTTGTTTCTTAAAAGTTGTCTCAGGTTTCAACCTTCTGATACCTAAGATGTTAAGTTGTGAGTGTTTCTGCCATTTCACACAGAGCTAATCGAAGGAAGGACACTGAGCAAACTCGGATATATAATATATAACATTAAGTATCCTGTTTTTGCTTATTTCTTCAAGTTAACTATAGCACTTTGTGTACTGTATATTTTTCTAGCTAGTTTCACTGTGTGTGAGGTATTAACTGGAAATTGTCCACTTTTTTTAAGCATCTGTTGGGTTGTTTGTTTCTGATAACTTGTTGCAGTTAAACGCTTTCTCTAGAGGCTCCTTTAGCTGTTTAAAACTTTCATTTAAAGGCTCACTGCTGCTTTTCTGCTGTGAGAAAAATTTCTGCATTTTTTTCCCACCTTCCCTCCCTATTGGTATGGTGTTCTTATAGTTGGTGGCTTTGCAGTTGCCCGCACCTACTGTAAATTTGATCTGACACCCTCCTCCCAGTCTAGTGTCATTACCTCATTCTACCCAATACAGGGAGAACATTTGAGAAGGCCAATCAGCTTAGTTTCTGCTACTCCTTTCACTCTTTCCACTAAAAAAAAAAAAAAAAAAAAAAAAAAATTTCTAAGCTTGTTTCCTGCCTTTCCTGTGGGTAGTCTAGTCTGGATATAGATTTGCTGTGTGAAGGACTATTTGTAGGCTTCTAGACCCCCAAACCTTTCTGTGTTGGAGGGAAGCCTTCTAGCTTAATTTTGTTTCTTAGAACTAGCCAGTTTTTTGTTTCAGCACTCGTCATTTTCTTTGACTTCAGCACTTGTTCAGAATTTATTGTAAGCACTAAATAAGCTACAAATTACTACAGCACTCAACTTTCCTCACTGTCTAGAGGAAAACAGTTTCTAGTACTTAACAAATAAGCACCTATCCAGGCATGTCTAAGGGTCAGCTCCCGGTGTTTTCTCCTGTCTACATGATGAATCTGGGCATCTTGGGGCAATGCAGTAATTGCCTCATGTACACAGACAACCCTCTCCTCCTACCACCCAACACTACAACCAGTGAGACATGCACTTATATAGCCAAACTGGAAGCAAAGCTCTCTTCACCCAAGACTGGACTAGACAGTCAAGAAAAGAAGGTAAACACTTGCACTACACCACACTCAGCACATAGTCTCTCAAAACCTACACCACCAAAACAAACACATAGAAACAGAAAACACACACCTACATTTGCGGAGGCACTCAGTAAAAACCTGCCCAAGCAACAGAGACCTCCAAAGCAGAAACACAAGCAACCTCCACCCCCTAACACAACTTAAATGACACATAGCCCAAAAACTCAGTGTTCCACTCAACCACAGCCAATACGGCATAAAAGCGTACCCAACACTCTAGTCATAGGTGACTCTATAGTCAGGCACACTGACATTCCACTCACCCAGCTAAACAAGGAGAAAGTTACTGTCAGCTGCCTGTCAGGTGCCAGGATCCGCCACATAAGGCATGCACTCAGGTCACTCCACAACAAGTACAAATATGACTCTGTCATTGTCCATGTTGGTGTGAATGACCTGAAACGTACCTCCTTGGACTACATGAAAAGGGACATGGAGGAGCTGTCCGATCTTGTAGCCCAGGCAGGTATGACCCTAGCCCTGAGTAGCATCCTGCCATCACCCAGAATTATACCACAGTACAAGGACAAAATGATTGACTTCAACAATTGGCTAAGCTTCTGGTGTCATTCTAAGGGGATCCAGTATCTGTCTGCCTGGGATGACATGATCGACAAACCACAATGCTTTGCCAGAGATGGTCTTCAACTGTCACCCCTGGGATTCCAGATACTGGCTAAGGCTCTAGCCACCCCTATAGTGCCTTTTTTAGGCAAGGTTCAAATGAGAAATTCACCACCCTAACAGGTACAGGCAAGAAGAATCTGAAGGTATTGCTACTCAATGCTAGAAGTCTAAACCTCAAAATGCACTCACTCGAGGCACTCCTTAAAATGGAGAACATTGACATCTGTGCAGTGACAGAGACCTGCTTCAAGGCTCCAGAGAGTACCCCTGCATTACCAGGCTATAATTCATATCACACCTTTCGGCCTCCGAACTGGATTGAAACACTAAAGGCAGAGGCGTGTCCATATTCATTAAGGATATCCACACCTCCAGGCTAGTTGCTCAGCATAATGCATCCGAGATTATCCAAGTGCAACTAACTCTGGGCAAGACCGCAACCCAAATTGTAGCTTGCTACAGATCCCCCACCATGCCCCAGGATTCCCACTCCTCATTTCTTAATACACTGAAAAATATTAGGGTACAACCTAACACCCTAATAATGGGCGATCTCAACTACCCTACCATTAATTGGGAAAACTACTCATGTACCAACTCTTGTGCTCAATGTTTTCTGGAATTCATAAATTCCAATGCCATGGATCAACTTATCTACACCCCCACAAGGGGCAGCAATATCCTAGACCTGGTTATTACCAACATGGGCAACCGGTGCTCCACACCAGAGGTCAATTCCTTGTTGGTAAGATCCGACCACAAGCTAATCACCCTAGACATCCACATCCCACCCCTACCTCCCATTAGGGAAACCACAATAAAAAATTTCTCCAAAGCCAACTTCACGCTTCTTAAGTCAGAAGTGGCAAACTTCACGACACCCATGCTGATGGACAATAGGGGTATGACTGCTGAATCCTACACAAATGCACTTTATAAGCACTTACATGAGTGCATGGATCACGCAATCCCTAACAGAACCAAGATGCTAACCTCCAAAAAAAGGAAGCCAATCTGGTGGTCCCCTGCCATAAACAAACTCTACAACAGAAGAAAGAAACTGTTGCAAAGAAGAATAAAATCCCATGATTGGAGAAACTCCCTGGTCAGCCTCAGTAAGAAGCTGAGATCCCTCATAAAATCTTCCAAAGCTAGTTATGAAAACAAAATTGCCACTGACTCTAAAGACAACCACAAAGCATTCTACAGCTATGTCAAGAATCTCAATGGCAACACTCAGATCTGCTCTGAGTTACAGCACAATGGCACTAAATATACAGAACCAACTGATATTGCCAACATCCTGGCAGATAGGTTCAGTGCTAACTTTACCCCCCTGTCATCCCCTAAAGGGCCCATCTCTATACCAGAAGAATGCAAAGTTCCTGTAATCACAGCTGCACAGGTACGAAACACACTATCCAAAGCCAAGAACACAGCATCCATGGGACCTGACGACATCCCAGGCTATGTTCTACATGAACTACAGAATGACCTGGCACCCCACCTAAGTACCATGTTCAATCATAGCCTCACCTCAGGCTATGTGCCCACTGAATGGTGCACAGTGACAGTTATCCCACTCCACAAAGGGGGAGCCACCACAGACCCCGGAAACTACCGCCCCATTAGCCTAACGAGCCTGGTCTGCAAGGCTATGGAACATATCATCATGGAACTTATAAACAATGACATTGGTAATCTCTAAACTAAGGACCCCACACAGTTCGGGTTTGTAAAAGGCAGATCATGTCTCCTAAACCTGATAGACTTCTTTGAAGCAGTCACCAAAGCCGTAGATGAGGGTAAGGTGGTTCACACAGCCTATCTAGATCTTGCCAAAGCTTTTGGCAACATCCCCCACTCTGGAATTATAGATAAACTCACTAAACTAGGTATAAATCCCTATGTCACAAGATGGGTTGCCAACTGGCTCAGTGACAGAACCCACACTGTGAAAGTAGCAGACTCCAAATTGTAGCTTGCTGCAGATCCCCCACCATGCCCCAGGATTCCCACTCCTCATTTCTTACTAAACTGGAAAATATTAGGGCACAACCTAACACCCAAATAATGGACGATTTCATCTACCCTACCATTAACTAGGAAAACTACTCATGTACCAACTCTTGTGCTCAACGTTTTCTGGAATTCATAAATTCCAATGCCATGGATCAACTTATCCACACCTCCACCAGGGGCAGCAATATCCTAGACCTGGTTATTACCAACATGGGCAACCAGTGCTCCACACCAGAGGTCAATTCCTCATGGTCAGATCCGACCACAAGCTAATCACCCTAGACATCCACATCCCTCCCCTACCCCCCATTAGGGAAACCACAGTAAAAAAAATTTCTCCAAAGCCAACTTCACGCTTCTTAAGTCAGAAGTGGCAAACTTCCCGACACCCATGCTGATGGACAATAGAGGTATGACTGCTGAATCCTACACATATGCACTTTATAAGCACTTGCATGAGTGCATGGATCGTGCAATCCCTAACAGAACCAAGATGCTATCCTCCAAAAAAAGGAAGCCAATCTGGTGGTCCCCTGCCATAAAGAAACTCTACAACAGAAGAAAGAAACTGTTGCAAAAAAGAGTAAAATCCCATGATTGGAGAAATGCCCTGGTCAGCCTCAGTAAGAAGCTGAGATTCCTCATAAAATCCTCCAAAGCTAGTTATGAAAACAAAATCACCACTGACTCTAAAGACAACCACAAAGCATTCTACAGCTATGTCAAGAATCTCAATGGCAACACTCAGATCTGCTCTGAGTTACAGCACAATGGCACTAAATATACAGAACCAACTGATACTGCCAACATCCTGGCAGATAGGTTCAATGCTAACTTTACCCCCCTGTCATCCCCTAAAGGGCCCATCTCTATAGCAGAAGAATGCAAAGTTCCTGTAATCACAGCTGCACAGGTAAGAAACACACTATCCAAAGACAAGAACACAGCACCCATTGGACCTGACGACATCCCAGGCTGTGTTCTACATGAACTACAGAATGAAATGGCACCCCACCTAAGTACCATGTTCAGTCATAGCCTCACCTTAGACTATATTCCCACTGAATGGCGCACAGTGACAGTTATCCAACTCCCAAAAGGGGGAGCCACCACGACCCCAGAAACTACCGCCCCATTAGCCTAACGAGCCTGGTCTGCAAGGCTATGGAACATATCATCATGGAACTTATAAACAATGACATTGGTAATCTCCAAACTCAGGGCCCCACACAATTCGGGTTTGTAAAAGGCAGATCATGTCTCCTAAACCTGATAGACTTCTTTGAAGCAGTCACCGAAGCCGTAGATGAGGGTAAGGTGGTTCACACAGCCTATCTAGATCTCGCCAAAGATTTTGACAACATCCCCCACTCTGGAATTATAGATAAACTCACTAAACTAGGTATAAATCCCTATGTCACAAGATGGGTTGCCAACTGGCTCACTGACAGAACCCACACTGTGAAAGTAGCAGACTCCAAATCCAACTTCAGACCAGTGACAAGTGGAGTACCATATGGTTCAGTCCTGGGTCCTCTCCTGTTTGGTATCTACTTCTCTGAAGTACAGGCCAACACAGAAGGTCTTTGGCTAATGAAGTTCACAGATGACTGCAATCTAGGAGCCATAATCAAAACTCCAAAAGATGTGGACATCCTACAAAAGGGCCTCGCTGAGACAGATGCCTGGTGTCAAAGCCATGGCCTCAAAAAGTGCATTGTCATCCCTTTTGGTAAAAACTCAGTACCCATGAACTACCACACAGGCGGTAGTCTACTTAACACTGAAAGTGTGATAAGAGACCTTGGGACACAAGTGAACAGTAGTCTCTCTTTTGATAATCACATCACCACAGTAGTCAGGAAATCCTTCTACATGGCACACCTCATCACAAAAGGTTTCTCATCCAGGAAAAAAATAGGTCATTGTTCCCCTCTACTCGTCACTCATTAGACCCATTATAGAGTACAATGCCCCTTTTAGTATGTACCTCACAGGACATCTACAACAACTGGAAAGGCCACAGAAATACCTCACAAAGAGGATTACTGGCCTCAAACAGATGCCCTACGTAAACCTTCTCAAAAAACTCCAGCTTTATTCCATTGTATATCGTCTACTCAGAGGCAATCCCTGCCTAACAGACAAAGCTATGGCAAACCCAGAGCTTTTAGACATGCTCCACTTAAAGAAATCCCAATCCCTATAAGCTATATAGGTTCATAGATTAGTACTAGGCTAACTGCCCTTGTGAGCCATTTTAAGCCTAGCCAATTATCCCTTGTGAGACTCAAACCCTGTACCTTGTGTTTGTAAGGCAAACACCTTAACCATAAGGCCATCCTCCCAACCCTATATGGTCTAGGGACCTAAACCTTGTCACCACAATAAACAGAACATGCTGGAGGGATAGATTCCTGTCCCAGAGACTTCTCATACTCTGGAACAAACTACCTATCTATATCAAACAAAGCTCCTCATTAGCGCTCTTCACGAAAAATCTTGATGATTGGATGGGAGATAGGAAATTCACCCCGGGGATCACTTCTGTGGCTCTGCTTGACAGTGGCACAGGAAAATAATTTTCATGGGTGGCAAAAGCCAGGGTACCTTTGGCTAGGCTTATATAGGCCCTAGGGCCAATAGCCTAGTACCTACCTATGAACCTATGGCAGCATCACTTGGGGAGTTAATAATAGCTCCCAACTTGCAATCGTCTGCGGACCTTGTCAGCCAGAGTCTCTTCATGTTGGCCTGTTCTTTAGAGAAGTAGATAGCAAACAGGAGAGGACCCAGGACGAAACCCTGTGAGACTCCACTCGTGACTGGTGGCAGTCTGACTTGGAGTCAGCTACTTTCACACTGTGGGTTCTATATGTGACCCAGTTTGCAACCCACCTAATGATATAGGGGTTGATGCCTAGCTTAGTGAGTTTTTCTATGATTCCTAAGTGGGGAATGGTATCAAAGGCTTTGGCTAGATCAAGGTAGGCTGTATGAACCACCTTGCCATCATCCATAGCTCTGGTGACTGACTCAAAGAAGTCGACCAGGTTGTGCAGGCATGATCTACCCTTCACAAAACCAAACTGTGCAGGATCCAGAGTTTGGAGATTCCCTATTTAGGTCCACGATGATGCATTCCATAGCTTTGCATATCAGACTCGTCAGGCTAATGGGGTGATAGTTCTCAGGGTCTGTAGTCTCTCCTCTTTTGTGGAGAGGGATGACTGTAGCAGTGCACTATTCAGTAGGGACAAAGCCTGAGGTGAAGCTGTGATTGAACAGAGCAAACAGGTGAGGTGCCAGTTCACTCTGTAGTTCATGTAGATACAGCCAGGGATATTGTCAGGTCCCATAAAAGCTGTAATCTTGGCCTTGGACAGTGCTATTTTAACCCATGCAGCAGTTATACTAGGTGCCTGGCAATCTACTGGTATTTTGATTGGTCCTTTGGTGGGGGAGAGAAGGGGAAAGTTGGCACTGAATTTGTTGGCCAGTATATTGGCAATATCTGTTGGCTCGGTATAGGAGGTACCGTTGTGCAGTAGCTCAGAGCAAATCTGGGTACTGCCGTGGAGATTCCTTACATAACTATATCTCTGCATTATGTGTTATTACCCACTAGTGTGAATTGGCTGACACAACTATAGCTTTTTACCTGTTCCTTACTTTAAATTTCTTGGAGAATTCCCATTCCCTGGAACAGGCTTCTTATCCATGTGAAGTAGAGTCCCTCTCCATCCCTTTTTAAGTGCAACCTGGACAAGTGGATGGGTAATCAGAAAATTACCTCAGTCTGGCTTCTATGTCTCTGATGGACAGAGGCAATCAGTAAATCACCACCCATATAAATCAAATTTGTGGGGCAAATTTGAGTTGCACAGCTAGACTTATAAGGGCCCTAGTGGTCACTAGCCTAGAATAGACCTATGAACCTATGAACCTAGATGAAGATGCAAGATCTCCTCAGTTAATGTAGAGGACTAAATCTCTGTTTGTTAATGAGCTGCTTTCTGCGCCAAGGGTACAGGGTTTGAAGGTTTTTCCACATTTTAATGTTTAACTTTTTAAGTGACTTAGTGTAATATTTAAAGAGTAGCCCTGGTCTCTAGTGAAAGTGTAGAAGACTAAATTGCTCATCTGTGTGCTGTGTATACACAGTTTAAAGCTCTTAAGTGACTTTGGGTAATATTTCACATCCCTAGTGTCTAATGTCCCCCCACTCTAAATCTTTCACACTACAAAACTGTAGCTCTATTAACTTTGTAAGTGAGTTTGGAAATATTTAAAAGTATCTCTGGTGTCTAGTTTTCCCCCCACCCATTTGTCTTTTGTGCTGCAAAAAACTGTTGTCCTACTAATTTCTTAAGTGAATTTATTGTATATTCAACTTTCTCTAGTCTGAATAGTAGTCTAGGGAAGTTCAGAGGTATGATAGCCCCTACACAGACACAGACGCACAAATGCATGCACATAACACACATACCAACACACATACGCCCTCACATGCAGACACAATCCTCCCATCTATTCCTCATGGACACACTCATCATTTAACCTGTTTACACACACACACACACACACACACACACACACACACACACACACACACACACACACACACACACACACACACACACACACACACACACACACACACACACACACACACACCTGCCCCCACTTAATCCTTACTAAGCCTCCTATTCTGAGCATGCAGGTAGACACATTTTCTCTTACACATACACACACACACACACACACACACACACACACACACACACACACACACACACACAGACATGCGCGCGCACACACACACACACACACACACACACACACACACACACAGAAATATACACACAGACACACGCACACACACACACACACACACACGCACGCACACGCACACACATACACACACACACACACACACACACACACACACACACACACACACACACACACACACATACTCTCTCTCTTTCTGTTTCTCTCTGTCGTGTAAGACATCTGCATTCATTCACATATGTAGCCACACTCATACACATATGCAGTCACCCTGCACCACTGCATATCAGCTAAATTTCCTGATACTTGCCTGTAACTCAGTCTCATCCATTGAGCTTAATAAGTGAACTTATTAGTTTGGCTGAGTTAATTAAACTGGCAGGTTGAGCTAATTTATACAATTGCTTAACTGAGAAACTGCCTTAAGAGAAGCATTTCAGGGGGAGAGCACATGACTAATTAGCATATGCCACTCTCCCAGTATGCCTTATTAACATATAGATTGGTTGAGGAGAGGGCCCATCATGGTGAGACTACAGACTGCAACTGCAATACTAGTGTGGATCCAATAGAGCATGTAGGATCACTAGGGTGGGCCTGTCTCTGAATCAGAAAGGGTTACCACTGAAGGTAACTGCCCTTCTTAGGACTTTTTGTTAGTGGCAGCCTTTCTGAATCCAGCTCTTTATTTAATATGTTTACTTGATTTAAAATGCTAAGTGCTACACAAATAATTATACCAACTATCAATATGAAAGAATAACATGCTGCAAATAAGGTAAACTAATAAATTATAAAATAACTAAAATAAACTTCTAACTTTAAGGCTAAGTGTAAATGTAAGAAATTATATAATATTCATAATTATTTTCCTGATAAGAAGTGTGCAATCAGCACAACATTCTCAGGCCTATCGTCTTATGTTCTTAGCCTTAGAATGATAAGTAGTCCAAAAGACAGTGTAAGGTATAAACAAGAAAAGACATTGGACTAGTAGAATACTTTTAAAATTCAAATAGTTTATCATGAGGAATTATTAAGTAATAATTAAATCATAAAGATTTTTGTATCTGAAAGTTCAGAAAGAAAGCATTCCAACTCATTTGGTAAAAAGGAACCTAGCCCTGAATGTGACTCAGATGACCTTCTGTCAGTTAGCAGACCTGGACAGTGAAGGAGCTATGAGTGCTGGGAAATGTTCAGTAATTGTACATGTGCTCACACCTAGGAAAGTAGTCACAGTCTGTGACCTCACTGGACTGAACGACAACACTTACATTGCAGGTTTGCCAACATTTTTGGGGATTGTCATGTGTGGTAGATCATAACTGTAGCAGGGAGAAGTCCCTAAATAGGAACTTCTTTCATTACTATAATGACCTACCTACATACCTGACTCGTGCCTCAGTGATGAAAGAATGGGAAAACAGGCTCATATTCAGATTACTGAACAACTGGGCCATAGGGTTCTCGCCGGTGTCTAAAATGAACATGCTATAGGGCTCTTTCTGAAGTTTGACAATGGCTGGACTAGCACCCATCTAACTGGGAATGAGTGAGTCAATTGTGTGGGGTGGAGGAGCTCAAAGATATGCAGACATAAGGGCAACAAATATATAGAAAAGGTACAGCTTACATGTAACTTTAAATAATTAAAACATTATCTTCTTTAAAAAAATGCATAACATAAACCCAAACTAATTCTGTGAACAGAACAAAGTTTGTTCACCAAACTCACAGAAAGACACACCCATTTTTGGAGGTGTACAAAGTGATTTGTAGGCAAAGCGGCATTGCGGGAACTGTAATATATTCAATGCAACTGACTGAAGCTGCAAGGCTGATTCTATTCTGAATCTCTGGGGTCTGTTAAACTGAGACTATAGGAGGTACTTTATCTACTAATGACTTTAAGATTCAACAATGGATACCCATGGACATAAACAAACAGCCCACACTGAAGGTGCAAAAACAGACTTGAAAAAAAAACACATAAAGGCAGCCAGTAGGACATAAATGAAAACTTGACAGACTGCCTTCATAACATATGGCCATGTCTGTCATAAGCAACCTGTAAAACTTGGAAATAAGGTAACTGTGAGTGGCATTCTTTTTACGCTCTCAGTAGTGATTGGTGCCTAGTGGATTAAAACATCTCATTTTTTTTTTTTTTGCAAAATCTGATTGAGTATGGAACTGCCCCACTTATTGTAGTCTCTATATTTGATATCTTCCATGATACAATAGAAGAACAGAATAATTACACTGAGGAAGTCCCGGTTTTCACTGTAAATGTCAACAACTAAAGGGCTGAGATAAAATAATATGATAATAAAATTTCCTTTGCATTTGAAAAGAAAATAATGAGTTCTATAATTTATTGCAATGTCAGTCCAGAGTACATCACCTTTTAGGTTGGGGAAATCCCAACCAATCAATAGCAAATAGAATTCAATATAATAGCCAGCCTTGACATATTAAATGGATTCTGTCTGCTGACAGATTCTGTCTGTGTTAAGTCAGGGAACTGTATATTATCATATATGAAGCCAATTTCACTGCCCTTGAACAATTAGCAACACTGTCTGTACTGTCCCTAACCAACCATGAAAGACTTACTTAATACTGTCTTGAACACTTCCACCCAGCTACACGGTCATTTACATGTTTTATTAAGTACCACATCACAGAAGATGATGTCATAGTTTCTACTCAATATGCATTCTTAGAATTCTGGTGAGAGTCATGAAAGGTAATTATAACTTAATAAAATCTGTAACCATGTGCAGAATCTAAAGCTTGCTAACACTGGAACAATTCTAAAAAAGTGCCATTGATTACAGCACTACATTTCAAAGATTTAATTTATAACATCATTACTTAGATGTCTCCTAAGTATCATTTTCAGGCCCTGGTCACAGGCATTAAAATACTGGTCCCATGGGAAGCATTACCTGATCTCATCTTGGTTTGTACCCAGCTCTGTATTTTTCATATTCAGGAAAACAAAACACTTTAAGCATCCAACCTTCTAATTTGATCACTTTAGAAATAAATTATTGCACACACACATACACACACTCACACACACACACACACACACACACACACACACACACACACACACACACACACACACACACACACAAAATGTTCACATCACTTTCTCTGTCCTTTACATTAAATGCCTGAATGCCTATTTAACAACTCCATAAATTCCACATTTACTACTTGTAGCATAAAACCAAACCATAACATGTTTTTTTTTTCACTCACTTGTTTTGTTCCTGCTTAAAATATAACAGCAAAGCTTGTTTTGTTATTTTCATTCCAAATGATTCATTCTATAACTTCATATGTGCAGTCCCTGCACACCCTGTGACAAAAATAATTGCACATCTTGTTTAATGAACACCTGAGCCTCCCTGAGGTATGTCATTATTTTGCACACTCCAGTGCCAGTCAAGTCATTAGCCATGGCATCCTGCGAGAAACGTAATGTTACTTCAGTATCATGAAGCTGGGGCAAGTCCAGACAGGAGTCTATCAGCTTTGTGACTTACTGTGTCCCAGATTCACTCAGCAGAAGTAGCACTCTATTCTGCACAGGTGTTCCTCTATAAACACTACTTCATTAAAATGAGTAAGCACTACTTTATAAACTCCAGTGTATTTATCGAATAGCATTTATTTCTGGTTTAGTAATAAGAAATGCATATGATTTATTTTATGTGTATTTGGTTTTGTAATATAAAACATATAATTTATTTTATTACGCAAGTTTTCTTATAAGAAATAAACATGCATGCTCAAAGTGAGTGTACAGACTGATTTTATGGACTGTGGCTTTGAACGTGTGATATTTCTTGCTAAATGTAAGAAGTTGTACTGTCTGGGAAAAGCAATAACATTCTTCCTTAATTAATGTTTTGACTAGGCTGAGCATCAGTAACTCATAAGGTAGCACTGAACACAAAATCATTCACTGGAATAATGCACGCATGTAGACTGCATGCAAATATTTTAATGAGATCATTCTGTCTGTAGCTGCAGTTAAACTATGAACTGCTAAGCTAATTCAAAGTCACACTGTATAGAAAGGTTATTGCTTCTAGCAATGAGGGCAAGAAATGCTAAGATTAACAATAAGGACAGGAAATGCTGACAGCTTCTCTGTACACCCCAGTAAATCAATGTGAGGCAGAGGAATCTAGGCACTAAAGGAAAACATGTAGGCAAGAATCAGCATATCTTTGCTATTCATCTCCCTCTGCCCTATCAATCTAAAGCCTTAATACCCTGAAGGTCAATTGGATTGAAACTCTTGTGCAGTTGGATTTTTATCAGTTTAAACCTTTATAACTGGAATTTTTTACATTGCTGCACAGAATGCCACAGCTAAGAATAAATGAGATACTATGTGGATAATGTTGCGTTAACTAAATTGGTAGCCATTTACTCATTCTGCTTTGTAGTTACATCAGGTTTTACTGTGCCCCAGTATGATTCCAGAAATACTTTAATGTAGAATTGTTAATTTATAAAGACTAGAACCAGGTGGACTCACTGATCTGACAGATCTCATTAAGCTATGTTTTGTACTTACTGTTTGTATGATTGGTTCTTGAATTATTATGATGATGATGAATATTAATCAGAATTATTTTGATACTGTATGCAGTATTTACTTCTAACAATAAATATGCTCAGCAGAAAGCTCTGGAAATAATAATTGAAGGCACATTATAAATACTAACATTAATAGCATCACTGGGTGGAAACAGAAACAACAGTAACAACTTTTTGTCCCAGTACTACTTCCATGAGTGCATTGATGCCATTTTATGTAAGTGAGCTGTATCCTGACAAGTATAAAAACACAAGCATGCTGCTGTCAGAAAAATGTAATGATTATTTGCTTCTAGTATAAAATTGTGTTTGTGCATGGGGTGTGTGCATGTGAATTTGTGTGGGTATGTATTTGCATTTTGTGGGGTCACATACTTACTGCTGTAACATTCCTTGTTTTATTAAAACTTTTGAGTCTAATGTCATTTCTTCACTTAAAAAATCAAATGCATACACAACATTTTAGTAGTATAATATGAAAAATGTATAAGGAGAAAGATATGCAAGGAATAGAAATGATTATGTCTGCATGACAATGTGGACCACTGAGGCTATAGCAAATGTTCAGGGGCCATACAGAGAAACTGCCGGGACATTTTGAGTCTGCATTTGTAATACATAACTGCTGTTTGTCCGTACACAGAATGAGAATATAACAATTTAACTGTAAGTACAAGATGTCCTATTTCAGTCACATCTGCTAATAAATACGGCTAAATAAGAGCTAGTTTTAAAGTAGATTTCCATGTAAAATTAATTGTTTTATGTAAGTTTGGTTGGACAGAAAGTACTGACCATCTATAAATATCCAAGTGTTGATTCCGTCTTGTTTAGGAATGAGATACATTGAACGCAGTGGACTGTTGCCCTAGCTATGTAGAATGATTTTTTGTGACACCCTGCTTTCACATAAAACATATTTGCAGCTTACAAAGTCTGGTTTGTTGGTCTGAGCAAGCGATTTACAGATCTGCGCGGCATTAGGCATTCCTTAGCCAGTATTCTTAAAACCAGATTTTTTGGGGAAGATATGCATCTCTTCCATGATGTCTTGACCAGTGGGAGTATCTAAATGTCTGCAATACAAATGTTTCTGCATTATACCTGGAACATTATGGTTCAGCATTATATACATGCATTACAGGACTTTGTTGTTTCCTTTCCTCCTTATTTGGTAACCACCCGTGGGGTAGATATATTATATGCATTTTGTTAAGCTAAATGTTTCACAACACAGTTGGCCATTACAATTATTCAGTACAGATGAGCTGTTGAAGGGGAAACATGTCACTTAACATCTAATAGATAATATACCAAAACATTTTTTTTCTAGGAAAATTCTGTGCTTCTCTCAGGATATCTTAATAAAAGGAACTTTGCAAATATCTTGTTCTGTACTTTTATACTGGCATTCGCACTTTCCTTATTGGTTTTGTCCATCCTACCCTTTTTGTTAAATGCTTACAGTACATTTAGCTCTTAATGTCTGGTTCAAGACACACAAACAGTCAATACCTCACCAGATTGCACAGTTATGTGATATGCTCTGTGCTTATCCTTAGGTTATGCATTCCAGCTTTGTCACTTTAGGTATAATGCTATGTTTACACTGAAGAAATTGCTAATAATAAATGTATGCACTTAATTTAAGATGCGAGGAGATAATGGGAAAATTTTGCCATTTTGTTCATTTATCCAAGTAATGCCACCTCTTGGGTGAAAGCTTAAAAGAATATCATTTAAAGTGATATGCTGAGCCAAATTTGATTGTTTTACTTATGTTATTAATAGGGATACATTTGGTCATGTACCTGCAGTGCGATTTTATGTGCAGAATGTTTCCCTGTTGTTGAAAACTAAGAGAGCTTATGCCATATACTGCATTGTCCAGCGTTCCCTACTCAAAGGGTCAGCTAAGACTGTTAAAGTGAGAGGAAGGGTAGGTCCGCTTCTGCAAGGTTTCAGATGACTACTGATTGACAGGAAGAGCAGAAGCAGGTCCCTCAAGTGTAGTAACAGACAGACAGCACATAGCTAGGGTTAGGTTGAACACAACAGGAATTGGCAAGGTGAGCTCATGGCAAGCTCAGCCTCTTTGTACAACAAATTCAGTGGAATGCATTCATTGTGTAATGGCATTCTGCTCCACACTATGCTCATGCAGGATACTGCAGAGTTCTGGTGTTGATGGGGCATAGTCTGCGCAAAAAAAAAAAAAAAATCCCCTGGATGGGAAATGAGTTTAAGGCTATACATTATCTGCTCTGTTGAAAAGCTGGAGTGGGTAAATATAATTAAATGTATCTGCCTATCTGTCTATCTATCTATCTAATTATATAAAAAAATAGATCTTTATAGTTAGGAACAACTGTTTTCCAGCCTTAATTGATAAAAAGTCTGCCATATACAAGGAAAAATATTAAACCAGAAGGGAAACTGGTACTTCATGAACAACAAAATTGTTGTCGGAGACTCCTTATAATCGGGAACAAAAGAACGACAGATTGCAAACAGTGTGCGGTTCCCAGTGGGAGTGGGTGTACATCAGGGTTTAGCTCTGAGCCCACTACTGTTCATATTTGTGATGGATTACATTAGCAAACAGGTTGGTGGAGGCACATCAACAAAGTTACAGTAGGGAGATGATGTGGCATTACAGGCAAACTCTGAGCAAGAACTTCAGCAAAGGATAAGGGAAGGGAATGCAAAACTGAAGGCACATGGGATGAAATTGAGTACAGATAAGACAGTTGTAATAATAGCAAATGGGGGACATCAAAATATGCTGAAAACTGAGATAGAAGGGAAGATAGTGGAACAGGTTAACAGATTCAAGTATCTGGCAGGGGTGGTTAAGGAGAAAGGAAGTCTGAATGAAGAGATCAAACCTAGAATCAGAGGGTCTGCAACCAAATAGATTAGAGTAGACCAAAATAGAATACAGTGTCAGGTATAGTGTATGACAGAAGAATGCCAAAGAAGTTAAAAAGTAAGGTGTACAAAACAGTGGTACAACCAATACTACTGTATGGTACAGAAACCTGGGCAGTAAAGGCAGAGCAGATGAAGAAGATAGAGATGATAGAAATTAAGTGTCTGAGACAGGTGGTAGGATGTACACTGTGGGACAGACAAAGATATGAGGACAGAGCAGTAGCCAAAATAGCTCCAATTGCAGAAAAGATCAAAGAGAACAGATTACAGACGTTTGGGCACATATGCAGAAAAGCAGAAGACAATCTGGTGAGGAAGATTTGGGACAGACAGGAAGAAGGCAAAAGGAAACATGGGTATCCAGCAAAGTGGGGGATGGATTGTGTGAGAGAAGATCTGAGACAGGCATGAGAGTTGAAGAAGGCAGGACTGTGGCCTTGAATCAAGAGAGATAGCAACAGTTAGCACAACGCCCTGACTACATGTAGAAAATGGGAAAATGTGGGCTGATCATAATGATGAATTTGCAAACAAATTCAGTTTATATTTTAAAGCAACCAAGCACATATATCTTGTTTAGAAACTGATACTTCTTTATTTAAAGATATTAAATAGATGAGCGCTTTCAGGCCTAAGCAAGGTTCATCAAATCTAACTCCATTTTAAATGACATGCAGTATTTATATGCTTTAACACATAGTTCATTGTCAATTCACTTGAGCAATGGGTCACAAAAGTAAATCATAGGCTGTTTGGTAGTTTGGCCAGGTAGTAATAGGATAGATCTCACATTTTATTACTGTTCTTCATATTTACTCCTATTGATAGCTTATAGTTTATAGTTAATATTTTATTCCTATCCTTTGACTAGTACCTAATTGATACAAACACTTATACTTTTGTCAGTAGCTATACACATTAATTAATACTCCATCTTTATTTGTGATGTGAGAAGTTCACATTATTTGCCATAAATAAAGTGGCCAAATAGTGGCTAATATGTGACAGCCAGTCAAATTATAATCCTTAAGTATTATACGATTGTAATCAAAACTGCAACTAGTCAGGACAATAAGGGAACTATCTGACTCAGCAAATGAAAGCACCTACCTTGTATTCCATATGACAGATAACACACCACCTTTTCCATGAGAGAATGAATGCAATTATTTAGTAATGCATCAATTATAAGTGCGTGCCAAAAGGCATGAAAGGTCTCTGCATGTACTATGTATGTCAATGAACTGAGAAGGGCTAAGAGAAAAAATATCTCTGACTCCTAATTTAGTATGCCCCATCTGATGAGAAAATATATAAAACCAGGTAAACTATAAGAGGTAGGCAAAATATGTGTGTTATAAGTCCTAGTTAGTATATTTTTTTTCGATTGTTTTTATTGAAAATTTTAATAACAAAACATTTATATATAATAGAAATATTATAAAAGAAATATGCATATCTCAAAGAACAATAATAAACAACTAAAATAACTATTTACAATAGTTTATACTATAAAACAAAACTTTTTAAACAGAAAAAAGAATGTGATAAGGGTAGTTGTTAGTTAATTAATAAATTCTGAAATTCAAAGAACTGCTAGATAAATAAACATATATTACAAGAACAGGTGATTCTAGATGTTCTTGTCTCGATCATGATAAGTTCAAGATGACAGACTTCAGTTGTCAAGTGTACAAATTCCTTCATAGTAGGAGTCATCTGATTCTTCCAGTTTTTGGATGTGTTTTTTCTTGCTAATGTAAAGATACCCCATAAAAGATTGTATTTTATTTTCATGACACAAGTGGGAATGGGTGCATTAAATAAAATAAGAGATTTGGTCAGCATAAATTTATCATTAAAAACAGACTGTAAGAGAGAATTTGTATTATCCCAATATGTCTTTAAGTTTTATACAATTGTAAACCATATGTTGCCTGTCAGCTTTAACATTTAGTTTATATCTCCAGCACCCTATGTCTTTATTATACATCAGTTCAGCTTTATGTGGTACGATTAAGGTTCTATGTAAGACCTTCCAAGTGAGTATCCTCCACCTTAGTGATGAAGTAGTTTGTTTTGAAGACTGGAGTATTAGGTTTTTATCACCTTCACTTGGGGAGTTATTATTAATAAGTCTAAAATAATCCCAATATCTTTCTCTGTGACATATAGTTGATTTCTTAAGTTCCTTTTCAATTTTATTCTGGTGCATTAGAATAATGATTAAATAAATGAATGTATACTGACAGCCCCTTACTCCTAAATCACTCAAGTACAATTTGTGAGAGGTGCTCCTACACTATGAATCTGGAATCACAGCTCTCTCATGCCAAGAACAGCAACACTAAAAAGGTTTTCAGCTCAAATATCATGACTCCTATTTGTAATATGCACCCAAAAGATAAACCTTCAGCAACCTACCTAATCACCAGAGACCTCCAAAACACAAACATGCTACACCTAACACAACACCTTAAGCACCTAATACACATAAAAACACTAGTACCTGTGTGTCACCAAATAAGCCCTTAAGGCAGTGCACAACTATTCCAAATGTTTTAGTTATAGGTGACTATACAGTGAGACATACAGGTGCCCCATTCACCAGGTTGAATAAGGAGAAGGTTATGGTCAGCTGCCTGTCTGGTGCAGGATTCACCAGATCACACACACACTCAAGTCTGTCAACTAGTACCATTATTATGCCATCATAGTTCATGTTGGTGTGAATGGCTTGAGACATACCTCTCTGGACTATATGAAGAGAAACATAATTGAGCTCTCTGAATATGTGTCCCAGGCAGGTATGTCCCTAGTTTGAGCAGCACTTTACCCTTGCCCAGGATGATACCACAATAAAAACAGAAAATGATTGACTACAATAATTGGCTTAGCTTCTGGTGTCATTCTAAGGGGATCCAATTCCTGTCACCCTGGGATGACATGGTGGATAGACCATGTTGTTGCTTTGCCAGAGTTGGTCTTCACCTGGCACCTCTAGGCTTTCAGTTGCTGGCTAAGGCACTTGCCTCCCCATAATGCCTTTTTTGGCAAGGTCACAACAACAAAATTCCCGACATGAAAATATAAACACAAAGAAACTAAGGTTCGTAGTGCTAAATGCTAGGAGTTTAAATCTGAAACAGCACTCTCTGGAAGCACTCTTCTCCCTGGAAGATGTTGACATCTGTGCAGTCACAGAAATCTGGCTTAAGGCCGCAGAAAGTACCCCAGCCTTGCAATGATGCAATGCCTTCCACACTTTCAGACTGCAAAATGAAGGTGTGAGAACCAGAGGAAGTGGAGTATCTATCTTCATTAAAGATAATTACACCTCTGTACTGGTTAGACAAGAAAACTCTATGGAGCTACTGCAAGTCCAAATTACCATGGGTAAGACCCCCTCTTCCTCAGTTGCAGGTCCACTTCCATGAACCAAGATGCCAGCAAAGCTTGTTTAGACCTGCTTGGAACAATTTTGGTACAACCTACCACTCTGGTATTGGGTGACATTAACTATCATTCCATTAATTGGGAAACATACAAGCCCAAATTCACTCACACAAATGTTTCTGGACTTTGTTGACTCAAATGCCCTGGAACAAATAGTACACCACCCCACAAGGTGCTCCAATATTCTAGGTCTGGTCCCCACCAATATGAGTGACTGATGCAATGCCAAAAGTGTATGGACCACACTGGTTAAATCTGATCATAAATCAGTCATTTTTGAAATAGCAATACCACCAGAACTCCCCAAAGGAGAAGTCACAGCAAAAGACTTCAACAAAGCTGCCTATACCCTCCTAAGGGAAGGTATAATTGACTTTTAAGCTCCAGTTTCCACAGATGGCATTGCCGGCTATACTAAGGTATACACTGATGCCCTGTATAAACATCTACAAAAATGTATAGGCAAAGTCATGCCGGATAGTATTAAAGCAAGATCTTCAAGAAGAAAACAAACCATCCTGGTTGACACCTAACATTAATAAATTATACAATAAATAGAAGCTCCTGTCTAAAATTAAAAAGAGTGAGATCCCAAGACCCTCCTCAGCCTAAACAAGCAAATAAGACAACTAATAAAATACTCATAGAGCAACTATGAGAATAATTTAGCAACCATAGCCAAGGATAACCATAAGGCTTTCTTCAGCTACGACTACAATCTAAAAGGTAGCACTTAGATGTGTGCCGAACTAATTGCGAATGGCATCAAACACACTGAACCTGTGGAAACTGCAAACCTTCTAGCAAACAGGTTTTGCAAACATTTCACCCCCCCATCCCCACCAAGCAGACCACAAACAATGTTTTCATCACCTCCTCCTCCATGCATCTCCAAAGAGCAAGTCATCAATGATCTTTCCAAGGCTAAGAACACAGCCTCCATGGGACCAGATGGCATTCTGAGATGTGTTCTTAATTTTCCAAAACAAGAACTAGCTACTTCATTTGGCACTCTATTCAACCACAGCCTGAGTACTGGCTTTGTTGCCAGTGAATGGAAAACAGCTACTGTTATCTTGCTCCACAAGGGTGGCTCAGCAACAGCCCCAGTTAACTATAGAGCCATAATTTTAAACGGCCTCATCTGTAAGGCAATGGAACAAATCATCATGTGCCTCATAAATAAGGATATAGGTGACCTCCAAACCCTGAATCCTTCCCAGTTTGGTTTTGTCAAGGGCTGGTCATGCCTGCTAAGCCTGGTGGACTTCTTTGAAAATATGACCAGAGCCATAGATGAGGGCAAAGCCATACACACAATCTATCTTGACTTGGCCAAGGCGTTCAACACTATCACAAATTTGAGCATCATTAACAAACTAACCCAGATGAATATCAACCCCTATATTGTCAGGTGGGTAGCAAACTGGCTCACAGGTCAACAACACTCAGTCAAAGTGGGACACTTTACCTCTAACAGCAGACTTTTCACCAGTGGGGTCCACAAGGGTCAGTGCTGGGTCCTCTCTTGTTTGGCATATACTTCTCAGAAGTCCAGATCAAAATGGAGGGGCTGCGGCTAACCAAGTTTGCAGATGGCTGCAAATGATGTGTGATATAGGTGTACTTCAAAAGAGGCTTACACAGACAGATGATTGGTGCCAAAGCCATGGTCTTAAACTAAATGTTAAAAAATGCATCATCATTCCCTTCAGTAAAACAATGTCCCTGCTGATTGTAAAATAAAAAAATAATGCTCTAAGTATAAATTCATTAGTGAAAGACCTGGGAACACAAGTTGACAGTGACTTCAACTGACCACCATGTGTCTAGTGTAGTGAGGAAGACATTCTATGTCACTCATCTGATTAGCAAAGGCATTGCCTCAAGAGCAAATGAGGTTATAATTCCCCTTTACTCATCCCTCATTAGGCCTATTATTGAATATAATGCTCCCTTTGGTATGTACCATACCAGACAACTGCAGTAACTTGAGAAACCCCAGAGAATTCTAACTAAGAAAATTCAGAGTCTCCAGCACATGTCTTATATGGACAGACTGAAGTCACTGTCACTGTACTCAGTAGTGTATAGACTACTTAGAGGTAACTTTCGTCTAGTTTACAGGGCTATCATTGATCCAAATCTAATGGAAATGCTGCACATAAATAAGTCAAATGGGACCAGAGTCACCTATTTTAAGGACCTCAGTCTAGCCTGTGATATAAAAAGGACCTGCTGGAGAGACAGATACATCTCTCAGAGGTTGCCACTCCTCTGGTATAGGCGTCCCATCTATATAAAGCAGAGCACCTCCATAACCCCATTTAAGAGCAACCTGGATGACTGGATGGGAAACCTTAAATTTCTGCCAGGGATTGCCCTGCCTTCTCTCCTGGACATGAGCTATCCTTGCTAAATAAACCTTAGACATAGATGATATCTCTCATCTATTATTATATTGGGATTTAATGGCTAGGCTTGTAAAGACCCTTGGGTCAATAGCCTAGTAACATCCTTTGAACCTATGAACCTATGAATGTGAGGCAAGAATTTCTAACTATTGGTTGCATTAGATTAATCTTATGTACAACAAATTGTCTACAATTCTGAATTTCTAATGTGATATCTTTGCTTAACTCAAACTTATTAATGACATGGTCAGGATTTTGTAACCTTCCATTAGCTAGTAATTGATACCAATATAACATGTTTTTGTCTTTAAATGTAGTCATTGCTATTAAATTAAATGTATTAATACAATTATGACTATAGACAATTGGAAGTACAAAGAAAATGTATGTTTTATATTCAGAGTCCCTGAAAATGAATTTTTTAAAAGAGGTTGTTATCTTATTAATATAATAAGAGTTAACTGATCGTTTAATAACGAAGAAAATGTATCAGCAGCTATTTTAATATTATATGATTTTGTTATATTATTGGATTTACACCAAATACCTCCCTGAATGTCTTTCCATTTGGCATTATAATTGTTATTTATCCAAGAAATTATTTTCTTAACAATTGAGGATAAGGAATATAATTCTAAATTTGGAAGACAAATACCACCCAATGTCCAATCTCTAATGTGATGGTTTAAAGGCAATCTAGGCTTATTAGGAAACCATAAAAATCTCAGAAACAAAGAATTATACTCTTTTATTTTTACTTTCTTGGGGGGAAGTGGGAGGGATGAAGATTGTATTATATATAGAAGTTTAGGAAGGGCAATCATTTAATTAAGGAGAGTCTCTCTTCCATAGTGAACAATTCTTCCATTAATAAGGATTTGTTTTATGGAATTTAAGTTATTATAATTAAGGGTTGTTATTATTATTATTATAATAAAGGGTTGTTATATCTTTAATATTATCAGACAGCATTATCCCTAAATAAGTGATTTTATCATCTTTCACAATGTATGTATGTAATTTCTTATCTAGTTTATTAACATTATAATTAGCAGGTAGTATTTTACTTATCATATTCTCATTAAAACGGAGTCCTGATTTCTTCCAAAATGTTTCTTTTGCTTGTAATATTGAAATAAGAGAAGAATTGGAATCAGTCAAAGTTAATAGGATGTCATCTGCAAATAACTGTATTTTGTGGATAATATATTGTTGATAATATATTGTTTATTAGTATGCCTTTGATGTATTTATTTGATCTTATATAATTTGCAAAAGTTTCCATAACTAGAGCAAAAAGCAATACGGGCAAGGAACAACCCTGTTTAGTACCTTAGTTTATGACTGATTGGGAGGTATATGAGTCTATGTTAATGTATGCAAAATAATTTTCATAGAGAAGTTTAATTAATTTTAAGAAATATTTTTAAAAATTGCATTCCTCTAATTCTAATAGTAAGTACTCCAATTAACTGAATCAAATGCACTATTGATATCCAGACTAACCAAAGTTAGTTCTTGATCTGAATTATTAGTAGAATCACTTATTGATATTATTGTCTTGATATTACCATAGGTGTTCCTGTTCATTATAAACTTAGCCTGATCATTGTTTATCAACATTGGAAGACATTGCATAGATTGCCATGAATATTTTAAAATCTACATTTAATAATGAAACTGGTCTATATGAAGAACATTGTGTTGAGTCCTTGTCACTGTTTAAGATTGGGGATATTAGGGTATATTTCCAGGATGGTGGTAGCTTTGTAAGTCCTTTAACTATTGATAATACCTATAGTGAAATACTCAAAGCATCCTCAGTCATCATTTTGTATAGTTCAGGTATTACATCATCATTTCCAGGTGCCTTATTGGGTTTTAATTTATTAATTTGAATTTTGAGTTCAGACATTGAGTTCAGACATTGATATAGGCTTGTCAATCATTTTTATTTGATCTGACAGTTTATTTTCAGTATATATTTTTATAAATGTTTAATTAGATCTTGTGTATCTATTGTTAGTTTGTGTTGATTAATTTATTAATGTATTTATTTTATTTATTTTACATTTGTTGACCGGGCTAGTCTAACTGGATTTAGTTCCATTTTCAGTAGAGGCCTGGGGAGAAAAGCTCCAAAGGTAAAGTTTACAGTGTTAAAAATCATGAAAATAAACATTACAAATTATGAGAGCAAATAGATCACAATTGTTACATAAATAATGAAGATTATCAAAAAAATTACAACATATACAAGTCAAAGTTGTTTACATTATAGAATTTAGATACAGTAAAGAGAAGTTATTATACAGTGAGATAAAAGAGAATTGTAGTACTTCATCAAGGTAAGGTGTAGAATGTAAGTTAAGTTGTGTTTACTAGTATCAGGCCTGCTTTCGGGGGGTAAGCAGTAAAGTAGAAGTAAGTGTGGTGAGAGAGAGAGAGATATGGGTGGAGAAAGCAGAGAATTAGTCAGGGTTATTGCAAGGGCATAACCAATGTGTTATTAGGTGTCTTTTGAGGTTTTGTTTAAAGAGAGGTAAGGAAGACTGTAGTGTTAGTTCATTAGGTAATAGGTTCCAATTTTTACCCACTGGATTAGAAAACAGGGAAGCTCCAGCTAGGTTGTTGGTTTTACTTATGCTGGCTAGAAGTTTCTTAGAGGAGTGCAGTGAATTTAGATTTTTGTAGGGGATTATGAGGTTGGAGAGTATGAGAGTGCTTTTAGGTTGGTAGAATATCTTGTGAGCAATGGTGAGTTGGGAGAATATTAGGTTGTTTTGTAGTTCAAGCCAGCCTAGGTGCTGCAGATTAAGACAGTGGTGAGTTTGGAAGTGATTGCCTGTGGCAAATCTGGCTATGCTGTTGTAGGAATTAGCTAGTTTGATGAGATTATTTTTCTTTAAGCTAGTTTATATGGGTGAGGCATACAGAAGAGTTGACATTAAGTGGGTGTGAGCAATCTTAGTTCTAGCTGTTGGAGTTAAGAAAGATTTGATTCTATATAAGGAGCCTATTTTCCTGTTAACTGCATTTATGGTGTTGTTTATATGGCTATCAAAATTAAGGTTATTGTCAATAGTTATTCCTAGCAGTTTCGTGGTAGGGTCAGGGGATATAAGGGTGTTATTATTGGAAATGGCTGAGAAATCTAAGGATGGAGACTTATTGATGGGTGTAAAGAGTAGGAGCTTGTTTTTTTAGCATCAAGAAGGAGGCAATGTATTCGGAACCATGTCGCTACTGAGTTAAATATCGTTTGGGTTAGGGAATGTAGTTCTGATATGGAGTTAGATGAGCATATTAGTGTAGAATTGTCTGCATATTGTATGCAGGTGACTTGAGGAATTGCAACATGGAGGTTATTGATAAATAGTGAGAATAGGAGAGGTCCCAAAATAGAGCCCTGGGGGACGTCAAGTGTGACTGGCAGGAGAGAAGATATGTTATTTTCCCAGAGTACTGCCTGCTGCCTGTTGCTGAGGTAGGACTTGAACCATTGAATAGTTTGAGAGTTGAGGGAAATGGATTGAAGAATATTTATAAGAAGGGTGTGGTTTACCATACCAAAAGCTTTTGAGAGGTCAATAAAGAGTGCAGATGAGAGTTTGTTTTCATTGAGATTTCTATTGATGGTATCAGTAAAGGATAATAGAGCTGTTGTGGTACTATGTGAATGCATTTCTTCATAATCTTTGCTAAGGGTGATAACAGAGCTATTGGCCAGTAGTTAGAGTACTCATTAGAGTTACCACTTTTGTGTAAGTGGATAAAGTGAGAGATTTTCCAGATGTCAGGAATGGTTCCATTCTTTATGGTTCTATTTATGAGTAGGGATATTGGAAAGGCAATTGCTCTGGCTGCTTTATGCAGATATTCAGATGGAAGCTGGTCAGCAAAAGGAGTACAAGGCTTAAGTTTTTGTATTAAGTTGTAGATGAAGGTGGTAGATATGGGTTGCAAATGGAATGTAGGAAGTGACCCAGGTGTGGTGGTAGGAAGATTTGAGTTGTCTTGGGTTAGTTGACTAGCTAGCGATTGTATGGTCTCTGTGAAAAAAGCATTAAAGGCATCGGCAGTTTGAAGGGGGGTATTTAGATTGGTCCCTAGTGGTGTAGGAGTACAAGAGTGGCCTATGAGGAGTTTGTTGATGCTTGATCAGAACTTCTGAGGATTATTATGGTGAGTTTCCTGTAATTTACAATAGTAGTTCTTTTTGTCTGTAGGTATTGCCTTTTTCGTACTATTTCTTAACTGCCTAAAGGTTTGTTGCTCAGAGATATCTTTAGTGGCTCACCACTTAGCCCAAGACTTGTTCCTGAGCAGGCTTTTTGTTTGGTTTCTTTTTCATTCTGATAGACCATTTGGGTGCATGGGTATCTAAGATAGCTAAGAATTTAGAGTTAAAATATTTAATAGCTTCTTCAATTGGGAGAGTTTTTAGGAGGTTCTAGTCACAGGCTTTAAGTTCACTTTGGAACAATACTGGGTTAAAGTGTTTGTGTGCATAATCTTATAGGTGGGGGGGTTAGAGATATCATTTTTCTGCATAGTAATATAGGTCAAAGTATGATCACTAATGTCGTCAGGGAGAGTTCCTACCTTATAAGCTTGTTGCTGTCTATTTATGAGTATCCGGTCTAATGTGCTCTATTTTTTGTTTGGTTTGTTGATTCTGGTTGTGGAGATGATTATTTGAGTAAAGCTGTGAAGGTTGATGAGGGAGGTAGGAGTATCTGCAATGATTTCTTTCCAGTCAGTGTTAAAATCACCTAATATTATTGTCTCTTGTGGGTAAGTTGAGGACACCCAGCTTAGTATATCCTCTATTGTATTGGTATTATTGCCAGGAGGTAGGTAAGTACAAATGATATATAATGATTTGCTAGGGTTGATGTGAAGTCTAGAGATTAGTACTTCTGCCTTACTGTCCTGAGGTTGGTTGTATGTTAAGGGGGAGACGTGTAGTCCATGTTTAAATAGAATTGCTACTCCCCCACCCTTACGTTTTAATCGGTCTTGTCTCAATATGTTGTAAACTTGGGTAACTATTTCATTGTCTTTAGTCCCTGGTTTTAACCAGGATTCTGTTAGGCAGAAGATGTCAAATGAATGGGTATCTAGAAAGGCCTGAAGGTGGGCTACTTTGTTGTTAACACTGCGGATATTAAGGTGTCCTATCAGAAAAGAGTTAGGTAGTTTAGGCTGAGCAACTGGATTTGCTGGGCCTAGCTTAGCTGGATTTGTTGGTCCTGGGTTAGGGTGGATGTCACCACCATTTAGGGTAGATCCTTTAGTTTTAATGTTGGGTTAAGTAAAAAGTTAATTAGATATTTAACTTTCTTTACTGTGGCTTTATCATATTTAATGTGCGAGAGTCTATGGTATATGGCTAGTAGATAACTAGGATTAGAAGTGAGGGTTATCTGATTATGGGAAAGTATGGGGGTGTGTATGACTGTCTGTTTCAGGAAGTAAATAAACTCAAAATAATGCTGATTTTCCAATAGAGGTAAGGATATAGGCTGAGGAGAGGGCAGTTGTCAGTATAGCTATGAGTATTAGCTTGGTATAGAAGGCTTTGGTTACTTTAAGCATATTAATGGAATTAATAATGATTTGTAAGGAGGTGGGACAGAGTTAGGATAGTAAAGAGGGAAAGGTTAGGCAGGATTAGAGAGGTGGAACTAAATACTAGTTTGGCATCTGATAAGAGAATAGGTAAACTAGTTAAGTAGTGGCCGCTAGTTGGAGTTAATCTTATTAAAATGAGGCCTGAAAACATCCAGAATATCTCCTATTTCAGTAAGCTATGCTTTATTACTAGAGGAGTATAATTCTTTGATGTGGCTAGATTTAACAGTCATCTTTGTTCTAGTAGCAAATTTATGCAGGAATTTAGAATTTATAGATTAATTAGTTATTTTAATCTTTTCTAAATTTATCATAGTTTCTTGTAACATTTCTAAATATTTACTGCTTAAGCTATGTATTTCTTCCTTTAAGTCATTTCTTTTTTGACTAATTTTAACTTTATCAATTTTCTCCTGCAAATCTATCTTGTTTGTCCCATTGTTTCTTTTTTTGTGTGTGCATGTGTACCAACTAATAATTTTGCCAAAACGGCATGCTTTTAAAGAGACCAATGCAAACATTTCTGAGGTGTTATCTGTATGATTCATTTCAATAAAATTTTGAATTTCTTTATTATTTCATATTGGTTATACATGCAGGAATCCTTTTAATTGGGATATTACTAGAATTCATTATAACTTCAACTATTTCATTATGATCTGACAGTGGGCAATATACTACTCTAATGTTATCTATTCTACTAGTGATCCCATTTGAAACATATAATCTATTTGTGATTGTCCCATGCCTTTTTAATAAATGTGTAAAGAAGAGTGAGTTTGATACTGAAAACTCATGTACATTTCTCATATTATATAGGTCAGCGAACTCCAGCAAAGCCTTGACTGAGGCAAGTTTCTTCCTTTTACAGCTAGTGTTGATATCCTTGTCAGATAAAACACAGTTAAAGTCACCTGCAAAAATAATGTTTGCTAATCATATTATGTCTCCCAACTGTTGTTTAACTGTTTGTATTCCCAATCCAGGAATCCAATAAACATTAATAAAACTGTGTAGTTTCCTTTAACTCTCTAAAATCACTGAACAAAACATGCCTTTTTCATCACTAAATGTATTCAGGATTTTAGGTAGAGGCCAAAATGTTTTTCATTAAATAGCCACCCCTCTTCTCGTTTGTTTATAATGAGGGCTAATAAATATAGAATAGTGTTTTATGTCAAGTCTCTTCAATTATTCTTTTTCTAAATGTGTTTTCTGTAAAAACATAACTTGGGAATGAAATATTAAAAAAATGTAAAAACTACCCCTTTTGCAACCATTATTTAATCCATTGATGTTAATTTATATGCATTTCAAGTTGGCCATACTACCAAAATAGGACAAAATAAATATTACATTTAATACCCTCATACATTTGCAAATAATATGGAACTGAGAAAAACTATTATTATATCTAGCGAACTGCTTGCTCATAGATATAATATAAGATAATTGAGATTATTAACTGTAAACTTTCTATCAAGAATAGTAGACAAACACACACACAAAAATAATTAATTTGTAAACTAACATACATGCATGGTTCTTTCTCATCTCCCCTCCCCCCATGGAATTTAAAACTCCTGATTTGAATAGAAACCCTATTCAAACTATATTACCTACATACAAATAAGTATCTAGCATCATTTTACTACTTCTAAAGTTAAGATATATGAAAGGTCTAACTTATTTAACAAAATTATAACAAGTTAGTGTATACATAATATTCAGATTATAAACACTCATTTGCTTGCTATAAAACTTATAAACTGTGAAGTACAGCAGATGTTGTAGTCATTTTGTTATATTCTATTTATAAGAGCCTATATAGTATTATAATAAATCCAATCATTTCCTTCAGTTCTGGGAGAAAAAAGAGATTAACACAGATAAAAGACAGTACATATAACATTGTTTATAACAGTTATACTATATTACTGATATATTATATACTATTGATAATGTGACTGAAGTCCTAGTTAATTTATTGAAGACAAATGACTTCAGCATCATGACAGTCACATGGAAGTTTCCATTGTTGTAATCCATATCATGAAGCTAAGTGTAATTCCCACCAGGGGAATCAGTAAGCCTGAGCTACTGTATGTTGCATCAGTACCTGTTCAATACATCCTTTACAGAGTTGTGGGAAATGTGATTGCATGGCCTGTTTAATCCTTGGAAGGGTACTGTAGCTGCCTGAATATTAAGTATAAACAGTATATTAATCTTCCTATACTTGAGACAAGTAGAGATTAATTCATAGATTGTTAATAAGGTTTTGAAAAAATGAGGTGTGCTATAAATATGGATCCCCTTTCAATAGTTGTACATAGTAAAACAGTGTAGATGTTGCAGACAAAAAAACAAACGCAAACTCAGCCTGTGTAGGGAGAGAAATCTTAAATATCTTAAATATGTTAAACTTTTTTGAACAAACACTTAATCTAAAGGCTAATTATAGGAAGGGGTGAATCTAGTGAGGACAGAAATGCACCATTGCCTCGTGGCACACAACTTGAGCAATGGGAGGTTCATTTCAAGAATGAGAGCTAAGAGTGTGTCTGTTGCACACACCCCTTTTTATGTCACTTGTTAGACTATTCACTAATCTGAAAAGCTCCTTTGTAGAGAAAGAATGATAATGTTGCCCACAAAAGATAGAATTCTCTCCAGGGTGAAACTTCAAATAAGCCCTCAACATTATCCATAAAAATGCCTACCTCATGGTAAACAAATCCTATGCCATGCCCCTTAGCATTTCCCAACCTTTCACCATCCTTGAAATCAACCAATGTTTCATCCAGTCAAGCGCATCTATGTATTCTGTTTTCCAAATTTTCTTCTTCACTGCTCAGGGATATGTGATGTGGTGAACATGCTTCAAACTGTACCCTATGGGTCATTGATACAATCAAAACAAAAAATAAGGACCAGCATACAAGGCACCTTTAAATAAACATGGAATACTTTAATAAAAGTATATTTGTTCTTTTAACAGACCGGTTTCGGCTAATTTGATACAATCATTCATTACTTCTCCAGTGCTATCTGCATGCTTAATCTGCCGTAAGGTGAATTGCAGAATTTTGCCCCTTCCATCAATTGTTGCCTCCATTAAGTTAAACTGCTCCCCATCCAACTGCATGTCTACCCCTTTTAATAGTTCCTGTAGTCATAACCTACCTTCAAGATCAAAATCCTGCAAATGACTAATGAAGTATTTGTCTGCTAAATGTGTCATTAACTATGCAGGTATTCATATTATTTGCAGTGTGCTGATGCTCCACTGTATATTCCATTCTGACCTCTCCCCTGCTTTTTCACATGCTTTAATGTGCACCACACTGGAGGCCTTAAAATAACGGATGCATTGGTCATCACCTTTGTCCTTTTATGACCCTTGTCCTGGTTGGGCTGTTCATTACTCCTACCCTGGACCTGATTCAACACATTCTTGAAAACTTTTGCTCCCTGTGCTGCAATGGCATCCCATTTCTTCTTCAATTCCTCAAAACCCACCTTGGATACCCTATTAGCCACTCTCTAGTACCTGAAATGTAAGTCTGTATCTTGTCTTCACTAGTACCTGTGCCAACAGACTGAGCATTCCTTCTTCCCACAGTTAAATTTCCTTACTTCCCTCTACTACTTACAGCACATCCTGCTTGATGATAACTTTGTGCTTCCAGCACTGACTCCAAAATCTGTTTCCATATCAGTTCACCACTTTACCATTATCCAAAAATATTATCCTAACCATACCACCCTACCAGTTTACCCTGGGCAGGCGTTCATGGGCAAAAGCATCTGTTCAAAGCAAACACGGTTTCTAAACATCTCTTTTCAGTTCATTGTTTTTGATATTTGATAGGCGAAGTTTCAGCTAAACCGCACGTGACTGCTATTAATATTTGGTTTGCTCATTACCTCTGTAAGCTGCCGAAGCAGTGCATTGGAAATTATTGACGAAATTGTTTAAATATACTTGATCAACAGACAACAGGCCTTCCAGAAGTGTCTTTAAGAGACATTTTTTGATGCGCCTACAGCTGATCATATCTTTCAAATATACTGGAAGTCAGTCAAAAGTTCCATTTATTTTCCAGACATAACATTACCTAGAATCAACAGAATTACTTTGATGAAGATAAAACTTTGTTTGAAGAATTGCTGAATAAGAAAACATAGATGACAGCACATGGCAAGATGACAAATAGCATCTAAAAAGAAATTGTGCCAGGAACTCAGCGAATGATTCTATACATTAATACTAAAGTTTAACAAGATATACTCAGATACATTTGACACCTAACTGACATATATAAGAAATAAGGTATATTTTATCTCATAATGGCCATTTACATCTAAGTACTCATATGTTTTCTTCCCACCAGTCACAAGCAGACCGGATACTCTTTCAAACAACAGCATCTATTCAAGCTGTGCAAAAGTCACACTTTGAAACACACCCGAATATAAAAGTTCAGATAAAGCTCTAATTGTATATAGTCAGTAAGTGTTGAAAAAAAGTCCTGTAAGGCAGATAATACTATTAAGATTGTCTTTTATCACTCTGTCAGAGAATGTGTTAACAACCCCCCTAGGTTTGAAAAAAGTAAGACATGCCTTAAACAGTCAAATAACAACAAGGTGTGGGATGATATAACATACTATGTGAAGGCTTCATAACTGTAGGTAAGACAATAGACCAGAGCTGTGTCTCTTGTGAGTCATAGTGAAATTAAATTTTCCACATTCTCCCTTCCTATTGGTGTTGTGGTTTTAAAATTCACTTTGTTTCTAGTTGCCCACCACTTATGTTAATTTGACCACATATTTCCTTCCTTCTCCTCTTTCATTGGCTATTGTTACTAAACAACAAATAATCATTTTGTGAAATCACTGCCCCTTCAGCTATTTAAATTTATTGCCCCTCCCACCATATTCTATAAAGCTGGAATACTGATTGCCCACCCCCATCAAATCTATCTTGCTGTTTTAAAATTAGTGGCTCTCACCTTATATTGTTAAAACTTGAGTTACCCCATCTTCCATATCTGTTTAGTGCACTCTGTAACTCTTAGGATATTAACTATTTTTTTCATCATAACTTTAAAATCTGCAACATCTGGTCAAAGACCACCAATCATTGCAGAGCCCATATAGTGCTTCTCAGTCATCTTGGAAGAGTGATTCTGATTTGATCCTAGTGAGAGAAAGAGCATAAGGGCATTATTTCCTGGAGACTGTTAATCACTAGAAAACCTGATAACTGCTTCATAGGTACCAGTTTTTAATTTGTGCTTCTATTTTGCTACTGGTGAGAGAAGGAGCAGAAGGCATCAATTCCTAACTATTGGGCTGTACGTGTCTGCGTGGGATCTTCCTGACTGGTCTGGTTGCTATTTAAGGCATCTACCAGAAAAAAACTACAACAAGCCTACAGGCTCCTGCATCACCGTTAATCGCCTATTGCTTTCTTCTCATCTTTAGATTGGTGCTACTCTTTTACTTCTGGTGGGAGAAGAAGCTAAAGGGTATTGTATCGCAGCAACTTGAAGCTGTGGTGAGAACAGCACTAGAAGTCACCAAGTAGTACTAGTGAATTCTTTTTTCTTATCAGTAAGTACTTGTTGATCAACTACTGTCTAACCTAGCTTAAGAATATATCTCTCAATACGACATCCATAAATCATCAGGTCTATTTAGTTTCCCCTCAAATTTTTGGCAGTATGAACTTTCCCACTATTTCTATTACAAACTGGGGGATGTAGGCATCCTGAGGTAATGTAGAAATTGCCTCATGTTTACTGACAACTTAATTCTCAAACAAACTGATAAAGTATGTACGAGATGTATTTATACAATAGTACCAAATCCAGTAGCACCACCAAAGAACGCTCCAGTACACAAATTAGAAGAAAACTATATAAATAGGGAGTAAGTGTTGCTATGTTTCATTGCCTCATTTTTTAATTGCTTATTTGCCTTTTAGCTAGATTGGTTAGTTGGTTCTTAAATAGTTGTGTGTAGGAATTGTTTTCAGGATCTAAGGAAGGCACATGATGAAAGCACTTATCCTGTTCTTGTTTTTGTTGTATTAAAGTTCCAGTTTTATGTCTATAGTGTTACACTCCTTTTATGTATTTATACAATGTCGCTGGAGGCAAAGCTCTCACATAAAAGTCAAAGTCAAAAGTTAGAGCCAAAGTAAACTTTATTGTTACTTTGATTCACAAAAGTGTGAACCAAGCAACATTATGTTTCTTTGGACTCAATGTACATACAATATATAGACTACATTTAACATGATGACAATACACAAAACTCTATAGACACAGATGACAAACATAGCAATAATAAATACTTGCATTTTTCCACTGATTTAACAGATTGTCACTCATTACTAGGTTATTAGCTTATTTTCACTGAAATAATTGCACCTAAGCAATCGATTTAAGGTCTACATTTATACTGCACAGTAAGACAGTTCAGTTTGATTACTGCTGACTTAGTTTTCTGGGTGCAGGTAAGACCTTGTTACACATTGCATTATAGAGACTTTTCAGTATTGTTGGATTACTGCCTTAATGTCCAGTAAGCATTCCTAATGTCAGTCAGATTGCCAGTAGCACACAAGCTAAATCCATTCCACACAGTTAGAAACAGATACATAGACCCTCATATGCTGAAGCACTTAAATGTAACCTTCCTAAACCTCAGAGACCTCCTAGATGAAGGACACATAACAAATGTCCTCAGCAGCCTCTTATGTACTCTTTTAAAACATCACCCACATCAGTACATGCAGCCACATCTCACAGAGCGTCTACTTCAAAGGCCATAAGGCAAGCTACCTCACAGTCCAATATTCTGGTCAATGGGGACTCCATTGTGAGACACACTTATGTCTCCCTCACTAACCTGAATAAGGAGAAAGTCACGGTCAATTGCTTATTAGGGGCTAGGATCTGCTACATTACTCACACACTCAGGTCATTGGACCCCAATTACTAGTATGACTTAGTCATACGGTAGTCCATGTGGGTGTAAATGACCAGAGATGTATCCTCCCTAGACTATATGAAGAGAAACATCATGGGAACTCTCAGAATATGTGTCCCAGGCTGGTATGAGTCAAGCATAGTGCAGCATCCTATCTTCTCCGAGGATGATGCCATCATTATAACAGAAGATGACTGACTTTAATAATTGGCTAATAATTGGAACTCAACTCCCTACAAGCTCTTCTCCCCTACAGGACACTAACATATGTGCAGCCACTAAGACATGGTTTAAAAATGCAAAGAGTATCTCATGGTATAAGAATATAACATTTAAACCAAGTACTACAGAGGCAGGGAGTAAAGGTGGAGGTGCCTCAATATATATAACAATATCAATATTTAACAAACCTGAGAACAGGATTATCCCCGCTCCGCTCGGGACTCTACCTAAGTCAATTTCCCGCCCTGAAAGCGTCAAGTACTAATTGTACTACTCACCAAGAAAAACTACGGGAATAGTTCTCAACATCTTCCAGTTAATTACAAGCAAAGTAACGCTCTGAATAAGGTACGCGACCATAAGTTGCGTTTAAAGACCTTATAGTGAACTCAACCACTTTCAGTCTAAACGCTAGCCCTGGCTATAGGATTACCGGCAGTAAGTTAAAAGAACCCTGTAAAATAAACAACAGCCACATACTTATTTATCTTAAGCAAAGCGTGCTAAGTAAGCACTGTTTTACCATTGCAAACTGTGTCAGTTATCTCTGTAAATCACAGGTTTGCCATTAATTTACCTACCTGGTTTCACCTAGAAATTAACAAACCTGAGAACAGGATTATCCCCGCTCCGCTGCGCTCGGGCTCGCTCCGCGCCCCACCCTGCCCACGTATCCCACCCGCCCCCAGTACCCCTAAATTTATAGTTAAGTAGCCACACCTCCTCATTATCTTCTAGCCATTCACAATTACTTCTACACTTATCCCCTCCCCATCCCCTTACACAAATATAATCAGCATAGATCCCGCAAAGATTACCGCTCTGTGTATCATAAACATATGAAAACTGTAGCAACCATTATGAATATGGTAAAAATAACAATTTTGTGTTTCTTAATACCACTGTTAGTTTATACCAAATTAGTAAATATGAAGACCAACCATACATAGGCTACCACTTCCCTAGAAAACAAACGACAACCTCAGGATCCCCACTCCCTCTCGAAGTATACTACCAACAGCCCTACCATTCAAAAACTAACACCATCTATTACCATCGAAGCAAACTGAACCCGAACCATCCTAAAAACAAGCAAACCCAGAAAATAATACAGAAATTTTTAAAACTCTTAGAATATATCAGTAAAAGCATCACTAGGGATGGAGATATCCACCCCAATCCTGGCCCCATATCAACAAACAACCCCGACTGCCCTGTATATCCCCCAACGACATCCCAGTCGCTAAAAATTTTCCACCTAAATATTAGAAGTGTCAACAAGAAGGTTCATAATTTGCACGCTCTCCTAGATACTTACCTACCAGACATAATATGCCTAACTGAAACCTGGCTAAAGCCTGAGATCAAAGATAATGAGCTCATCCTACCAGGGTACAATATATATAGGAATGACAGAAACAAAAAAAAAGGTGGTGGCGTCGCCGCACTCTTTAAAAATAACCTTAACGTTACCATTAATGCTACCCAACCACCGCAAATCTCTAATGCCGAAATACTCGCCTTAAAAATTCAATTGAATAAAGAAAAAAGTATTAACTTAGTTGTTATGTATATCCCTCCCGGGAATAATACTAATACTTTGGAGAATATATTAAGCTGGCTAACGAATAACTATCCACAAGAAACTATAATTATGAGTGATGTTAACATTGATTGGTACCTATGCTCTACTGATAATAACCCCACTAGCATTAACCTTCACGGTTTCTCTCAAATTATAACCACCTCCACCAGAATGGGAAACTCTAAACAAAAAGAAAGTACTCTTGATTGGATCCTCATAAACAGTCACCCCCAGATGTATATGTCCGGGACACTGCCAAATGAATTTAGTGATCACCTTATTACATACATTACTAAAAATAAACCTGGCCACTCCACTGTCCTAGTCTATAGATCAGTAAGAAACAAAAAAAAATTTGACCTCATAAAATTTAAAAATGAACTGAAATCCTGTAGTTGGACAGCACTCAAATATCTCCCCCTAGAGGAAGCAGTAGAACACTTCAACACCACTTTCCTATCCATACTAGATACTCACGCCCCCAAAAGACTCATCAAAACTAAAACTAAGATTGCCCCATGGCTCTCAACTGAATCTAAACTTAAAATAAAACTCAGAAATAAAGCTTGGAATACCTGGCTTACAACCAAATCCATCTTAGACCGCACTAAATTCCAACAACTAAGAAATGAAATGAAAAAAGCCATAGTAACTGACAAAAAAAACTTTTATTGCCTATTACAGAATAAGCACCAAAATAACCCTCAGAAATTTTGGGCAGGCTTGAATAACCTTCTCCACCCTGGTAAATCGTCTACTCCGACCCCTGAAATAGCAATGGATAAAGACCCTGAAGAAATAGCTAATACCTTCAATACTTTCTTTACAAACATTATCAAACCCTTAGCCAACCAACTATCCACCAACAACCCAACGGTTATTGATAATTTAACACAAACTATAAATACCTTCAACCTAAAAAGTGTCCCAATATCTTTTATTAGATCCCTATTACAAAAACTTAAGCCATCTACCCCCTCTGCAGACCTACTTCCAGCAGAATACCTTCAAAAAACTGCAGATGTTATAGCCTACCCGGTTTCTATCCTTATCAATCGAACCTTTACTGAGTCAACCATACCGACGTTATGGAAAATATCCCACGTTATACCACTCCATAAAGGGGGGACTTCCACTGAATTATCTAACTATAGGCCCATAGCTTTAATGTCCCCATTAGCCAAAATTATGGAAAGATGTATGCATAAACAACTCCTCCAATATCTTATCCATAACAACCTTCTAACCAGTTCTCAGCATGGCTTCAGACCCAAACACAGCACCACAACAGCCCTTCTCTCCTTTACAGACACAATAAATCACAACCGCAATGACAAAAAAGTGTCTTCAGCCCTCTTTTTAGATCTATCAAAAGCATTTGATATGGTCAACCATCAACTACTTTTGGACACTTTAAAAAATCTCCACCTGGATAACTTAACACTAGATTGGTTCAAAACCTACCTCTCTGGCAGGAAACAAGCAGTACTGTGGCAGAATAAACTCTCCAATTTACTACCTAATACCATTGGGGTCCCTCAAGGGTCCATATTAGGTCCACTTCTTTTCTCGGTCTTCATTAATGATCTCCATAGAGCCATTCCCGAGGCCATCTGTATTCAATATGCGGATGACTCTACACTAGTTTGTTCGGATACATCTCCTGACAGACTATTAACAAAAACTCAAAGTTGCTTTACCAAAGTAGAAAACTGGCTATCTGGTCGTCAGTTAATCCTAAATCCAAAAAAAACTAAATTATTGCTCTTTCATCCTACCCACAAAAATCATCTTATTGACTTCTCTATAACATCCCAAAATGGTACTATTATCTCCCCAGATCCTCACACGAAACTACTAGGAGTCACTATTGATAATAAACTGAAATTTGACATACATATCAACCTAACAATTAAAACAGTGAACAAAAAACTAGGATCGCTGTATAGAATCAAAAACTTCCTAACCCCAATGGCTAAAGTAACCATTGCCCGGACACATTTGCTCTCCACCCTTCTTTATGCATCCACAATATTCACTAACCTGAACAAAACCAACTTAGATAAACTATCTTGCTCATACAATCATATAGCAAGATTTGCAGCAGGAACTCCATATAGGACCCATCATTGTATCAACCTAAAAAACCTAAAATGGATAGAACTCCCCAACCTTGTTAGAGTTACCCAACTCTCTGAGGTATTTAAAATACTCAAATACCCTGACAAATGTCCCTCACTTGAGAACTTAATCTTACCATATACTAACCTAAATAGTCTACGCTCCGCGAGCAAACCACTCTTGAAAATGGTCAAAGCTTATAACGTAGGAGGCGATGCACTCTTTACAAACGCTGTAGGAAAAGTCTGGAACTCTCTTCCCACCAGTATTCTTACCACTACCTCTCTACCCCAATTCAAAAAACAACTGTCTCACCACTTTCAGAAGCACTGGCTATGCCAATGCTCATTTCCTGACTAACAATTCCTAGGCTCTGATATGGATTCCCTTCCTTTATACAAATCTAAATCCTCTTAAACTCTCTCCTGAATAAACTCTACTACAATAGACCTTTATCCATCAGTTTCTCTCTTAGGAATAGCTGACTTCGTACCCCATGATAAAGATTTTTCTCCTGTTTCTTTTTATTCTGTCGAAATTTTGAAATGAAATTTTTTATAGTAATATTATAAAAATTTACTATGTCATTACCTTATTCATATTCTATCACATCCTTATAATGTATTTATTTAATATCTCATTAGATCTAGTATGTAAACAACAGAATCTTCACTTGATTGTTGTTTGACTTTTTTTTAATGTTTTTTGAATGTTTTTTATCTGTATTGTTTGGAGCTTTTCTCCCCGGGCCTCCGCTGAAAATGGACATGCATCCAGTCGGATTTCTCCCGGTTAACAAATGTAAAATAAATAAATAAATATAAAAATAAACATGCCTCAAGGCTGGTCAAATAGGACAATGTACTTAAGTTTCTACACATTCAAATCACCATAGACAAAATCCCAGACCACTTCCTTGCAAGCTATAGGTCCATTTTTATGATCCAGGAAACCCACGACATGCATTTAAGGTTACAGGAAACACTCACCATTCAACCTAATACCATAATCATGGGTGACTTCAATTACCCACTGTTAACTGGGCATTATTTATGACACCAGTCATGCAGGCACAGAAATTCCTGGATTATATAAACACAAACTCACTGGACCAGGCAATCAATACACTGACCAGGGGTGAAAACATAATGGATCTGGTTGTCACTATTCTGGGAGACCACTGCAAAACCGCTAGTTTAATTTTGTCTTTGGTAAGGTCAGACTATAAAATGGTATCCTTTGAAGAAAAATTAAAACCCAGAAACCCATCTCATCATGGAATGTTCAAGAAATACTATAAGGCTAACTTCCTATTATTAAGTAATAATCTGGCAAAATTTCATGCCCCTCTAAATCATGAGAACACTATTACCTACATGAAATTTTTCTTGGAAACCCTATACAAGCATGTTAATAGCTGCAGAGGGGCAGCTGTACCCACCAGGAATAAGTACAAAACTAACTAAAAAAAAAAACATCCTGGTAGAGTCACAGCATCAATAAGTTCTACAACAGAAGGAAGAAAATTGTGGTAAAATTAAGAAATGTAGCACCTAGTAGGATAAAATTACTCTCATCAAACTAACCAACAAACAACTCAGAGGACAAATTAAGCCTGCCAAAGCCAAATTGAAGGTTAATTTGGCCTCCCAGGTCAAGAACAACTACAAGGCATTCTTTAGGTATGTCAACAGCTTTAACAGCAATACCTATTTGTGTACAGAGCCAGAAGATATAACAAATATGCAGGCAGAAAAATGCATCTCTAACTTTATCCCTCTTCCCCCCAGCTTTTCCTCAGAAAATGCCATTAAATTAAACCCCCCTTCTATCACTAGAAAATGGATCCACAATTCTCCCTCTAAGGCAAAGAACACTGCATTGAGGACAATGTCCCAGGCTGCTTTCTAAATAGTATGGAACATTACCTCTGGAATCACTGTTTAACTATAGCCTCCAAACTAGCTTCATATAGTGTGACTGGAGAACTGAAGCCTTCTTTCCTCTGCACAAAGTAGGGTCATCTATAGACCTAAAAGTTTCACTAGACTCATATGTAAAGCCATGGAAAGGATTATCCTTGGAATAATCAATAATGATATAGAAAACCAATAGACACTGGACCCAACCCCATTTGGTTTCATCACAGGCAGCTCATGACTACTCAACCTGGTGGGCTTTTTTGAGAAGGTCACCAAAGCAATGGATGAGGACAAGTTCACAATGCCTACCTTGACCTGGACAATGCATATAACACAATACCACTCTTGAACACTGTTGAAAAACTCAACAGCTTATGCATAAACCCTTATATCACTCAGTGGATAGCCAGCTGGCTAACAGACATGACCCAGGAAGTTAGAATTAGGGAGTACGCCTCTACAAAGAGACCAGCTATAAGTGAAGGCCCACAGGAATGTGTCCAGGGACCAATCATTTTTTGCTTCTACTTAAAACCCCTTTGGCTGACCAAATTTGTAGACAATTGCAAATTAAAAGTTGTCATTGAATCCTCCACTAACACAAATATTCTCCAGGAAGAGCTGACACAGACAAATAACTGGTATCAGAGCCATGGACTAAAATTAAAGGCCAAGAAATGCATAATAGTATCCATGTGAAAGTCATCCTCCATCTGGTAAATATTATATTGGTACCACACCACTAAGAGTCGACCCAGTAGTCAGGGACCTGGGGACACACATAGACAGTAATCTAGCCTTTGACAATCACATGCCTACAATACTGAGGAAATCATTCTTTCAAGCCCCTGCTTACACTTATCAAGGGTGCCAGAACTTGTCAGAGATTTGGGGCACATGACTAGGCTTAAAAAGTTGTCAACTCAGTGGTTGTTAGCCTATTAACAACATATGAACAGAAGACACACACTCATTTTCCATATATGATGCAAGAAATACATTCCTAAAATTTGAGGGATATAAATGTCATCCCCACTGCTAAAATGGAAATAAAGTCAGTATGCATGGACATTATTAAAATGCTTCCTGGCTCTCAGTTTTATAGAAAATGTTTAACATTTGTACTTCAGTTAACTCCCTCCATTTGTTAAAGAAATGCAGTTAGAATCTCAGTAAAATTTCCAATAATCTCAGTGGAGATCAGATATGAGATTCATGACCATAAATTAATCACTATGGACATCCATATCCCATCCCCACCCCCAGCAAAGGAAACCACGGTCAAAAACTTCTCAAAAGCAAACTTCCCACTTCTCAAAACCAAGGTGGAATCCTTCAAAGCCCCAGGGCCAGTGGAAAATACGGCCCAAACCGCAGAATCCTTTACAAACACATTCTATGGATACCTACAGGAATGCATGGATCGTGCTATCCCAAATAAAACCAAGTCACACTCCTCCAAAGGCAGGAGACTTATCTGGTGGACCCCAGCCATAAATAAGCTGTACAACAGAAGGAGGAAGCTACTACATGATAGAGCAAAATCCCCGAAAGGGAAGGCAACTCTGATCAGTACTAGCAAGAAACTATGATCCCTCATAAAATCATCTAAGGCTAGCTTCGAAAGAAAATTGCACAAGACGCTAAAGATAATCACAAGGCTTTCTTTAGTTATGTCAGAAACCTGGGTGGAAACTCCCAGATATGCTCTGAGTTAGTGCAAAATGACAAAAAATACACTGAACCCACAGACATTGCCAACATCCTGGCAGACAGGTTCAGTGCAAACTTCTCCCCCCCTCCCCCCCAAATGAGAAAATGACTATCCCATCAGAGTGTAGCCTCCCTGACATCACAGATGCACAGGTGAGAGCTGCCGTCTCCAAAGCAAAAATCACAGCATCAATGGGACCGGACGGTGTCCCGGGCTGTGTTTTACTTGAGCTCCAAGAAGAACTGAACCCTCACTTAAAATCACTGTTCAGTCTCAGCCTTACAACAGGATATGTACCCAAAGAATGGCGTACAACAACAATGGTCCCACTCCATAAAGGTGGTGCCACAACAGACCCTGGAAACTATCACCCTATAAGCCTAACTAGCCTGGTCTGCAAAGCTATGGAGCGTATCATCATGGAACTCATAAACAAAGACATTGGGAACCTCCAAACACTGGATCCTACCCAATTCGGCTTTGTTAAGGGCAGATCTTGACTCTTGAACCTGGTCAATTTCTTTGAAACAGTCACCAAGGCCATAGACGAAGGGAAGGTAGTCCACACAGCCTACCTTGATCTTGCAAAAGCCTTTGACACAATACCCCACTCGGGCATCATAAATAAGCTCACCAGCTTAAATATCAACCCCTATGTCACAAGATAGGTTGCAAACTGGCTTAGGGATAGAACCCACATGGTCAGAATTGCAGATGTCATGTCAGACTCTAAACCAGTTACAAGTGGTGTCCCACAAGGCTCAGTCCTGGGATCTCTCTTGTTCGGTATATATTTCTCTGAGGTACAGGCTAAAACAGGAGGACTATGGCTGACAAAGTTTGTAGATGACTGCAAAGTGGGGGCCATAATCGACTCACCGGCTGACACAAGCATCCTCCAAAAAGTTCTCACAGAGATGAATAACTGGTGCCAGAGCCATGGCCTAAAGCTAAATGCCAAAAAGTGCATAGTCATCCCCTTTGGGAAAAACAAAGTGCCCACAAATTACCACATAGGTGGTAATCCATTAAGTACGGAAGAAGTAATTAGGGATTTGTGGACCCAAGTAGACTGCAATCTCTCCTTTGACAATCACATTGCCAAAGTGGTTAGAAAGACATTCTATATAGCGCACCTTATCACGAAGGGGTTTACATCTAGATCAAGAGAGGTCATTGTGCCGCTCTACTCATCACTCATCAGGCCCATAATTGAATACAATGCCCCATTTGGGATGTACCTTACCCGACACCTGCTACAACTAGAAAGACCCCAAAAGTACCTCACCAAGAGGATCAAGGGACTCAAACAGATGCCCTACGCAGTTAGGCTAAAGAAACTCCAGCTCTACTCAGTTGCTTGTCGCCTACTCAGAGGCGATCTGTGCCTGACGTATAAAGCCATGTCCAACCAGAATTAATGGACATGCTCCACCTCAAGAAATCCAAATCCATCAGAACTACATGCTCCAGTGACTTAAACCTCAGCACAGAAATAAATAGAACATGCTGGAGGGACAGATTCATATCCCAGAGGCTTCCCTCACTCTGGAACAAAATCCCAGTCCATGTCAGACAAAGCCCCTCAATGACCCTCTTCAAGAAGAATCTTGACGTTTGAATGGGAGATCGTAAATTTACCCCGGGGATCTCTTCTGTGTCACTGCTAGACAGAGGCACGGTAAACTAACCTTAAATGGGCTATCTTCTGTGACCTACTATACAGAGGCACAGTCAACTAATCTAAGAAGGGTGGCAAAAGCCAAACACACTCTGGCTAGGCTTGTATATGCCCTAGGGCAGATAGCCTAGTATCAACCTATGAACCTATGAACCTATGAACCTATTACCAGGTTGGTTAAAATATTGAGAACAACATCAAAAATTGAAATAGTCCCTGGGCTTTTTAATATTTCAAACCATATTGAAGGTCCTTTTCAGATTTAGCTACCTCCTAGATTCATCAGGGCTGTTAGGCTCTTGCATGATAATATGATTGCTAGGATTCTTTGTACTTTTTTAAATAACTTTAGTTTTTATTTTCGGTAATAATCATAGAAAAATTGTTCAAATAAGGCCAAAGTCGAATTAGGCAACCAATGAGATAAATAAACAGCATTACTATCATGAAGAAATAAATTTAGGCATATATCTTAGTCTAGAGAATATTTAGAATATAACAAATAACTGCAGAGTATTTGACAATTTTCATTAATTAAGCAACTTTTAAACATTTATTTAACTTGATACAGGTGCATGACATTATACATCTACCCAATGAAGATGATAAAGAATAACAATGCATGTGGTAATATAGGAAATACTTTAACTACCAGCAATGACAGAACTCTGTTTTCAAAGCAACACATTCTGTTTAGGTTATGCCATAGATTAGGGAATCTTATGATTGTTTGCAGAAATTTTCACAAAGAGAGTGCTTGCTTTATGAAAAGATGTCATAACTTTAAATAAATCTTCTAACGTTTTGGCCAACATTTGAACACGTCAAATTTAATTCACACTGATGTTAAACAATTTAAATAAAAATTATTTTCAGTGATAATAAATGGATTTATGAAGCAGAAAATGAAATGTTACACAGTTTATGATCAATATATATTTTTAGTTTATTCAAAACTGATTGCAAAAATGTTTGAATAGATTATCATTACCAAAAATGTGAACACTTCCCATACCAGAGCTGTATATATATATATATATATATATATATATATATATATATATATATATATATATATATATATATATATATATATATATATATACACCAGTTTTGGATGTCAATGTCACCCATTGGTCCTAATTTACAGGAGCTGATCATGTATTATGTAGTAGTATAAACAGCTGTATATAAAACATAAGTTCTTAAATGTGTTGCACCAGACTGATTCCGAATCAAGAAACATTTTGAGCCATGACATGTGCAGAGTAAAACAAATAATTCAGAACCAAATTATTTGCAGATGATAAGTACTTTTTTTCTGGGGGGGGGATTTTACTTTGTAATTATTCATCACTAAAACTGCAAATGCAATTATATCAGTTTATGTTTTAGAATGTCATGGGCATTAAAGTTCCTTAATATTAGTTCATCTGTTGCAGATATTAAAATATTACTTCATAATAGAGAGTGTAAACAAGAACATTTTCCCACAAAGAAAGGCAGTGTCTTAAAAGGTATGATATTAGATTTAATATTTGAGTTATCTAGGAGTGGTTGCAGTGACAGAAATTCCTCAAATAATATTCTTTTCAAGAAATTATGAGAGATAAACATTAGTAGTTTAATACATGACAGAAGTTTATAAAAATATAGAAGAATATCTATAAAAGTGATACTGCCAGATAAATCAAGTCTCTGTAGGTGAGCATTGCATGTCCTTCTATGTGGAAAAAAACAACAGATCACTTAGGTAACGTGTCAGTGAGCACCTGTGTAGTATAAGTAGTAACAATGATAGGAATGTATTAGCGAAGTATGTGCTTGTTAATGATGCTAGTCATAGTTTTAAGTTGACAGTGAATGAGAAGTTATATATTGAACTTAGATGAATCTTTAAACTACAGCTGGATAGATGTAGGGGTCAAATGGGAAAGGATCACTGAAGCCCATCTTAAGATCTAGAAATCTGTTTAAGTGACATGTCCTAACCTTCTTATTTGTATGAAGGAGTTATCCATAAATGGTACTGTAAGTGGATTGGCAATTTTTGGCCATGTGATCCTTGTACATTTATATACAAATTTGTTCTCTTTCATTTTTATGAATGAGTTATCGAATTTTTATTTCATGATGGGAGGTTTGAATGTATATAAGTTTGAAATGTTTCTTTTCTTTTTTTTTTTTTTTTTGTAATCGTCCATAACAACAATTATTAGTACTTGGTTATTATATTTTAAGGTAAATCATCTCAGATCAGTGCATTTACACGTCCTTATTAATGTCAACATATGTCTGTCTTTCATTAAACATTAATGGACTTAATAATCCATTGAAGAGGAGTATTTTAAACAAATATTTAAAACTGCATAAAGCTCAGATAATTTTCATACAAGAAACACATTTGGCATTTCAGGATGTAGATAGATTGATATTAAAAGATTATTCAACTCTTGTGAGCATTCATTTTAAATCAAAAAGGAGAGGCACTCTTATTCTTTGGAGAAATGCATTACCTATGCCTAAAATGTTAAAAACCTATTCAGATAAAAATGTCATGATGAGATTAGCAGTAGGAGAAATTGACAAAAAAATTTATAATTTTGTAAATTCTTACTGGATACCTGGAATTACAGCCAAAGCTGCTCAGAAAAGTTTGGTTATTAGAACCTTATGTACAAAAGGTGAATTGATTATTTCAGGAGATTTTAACTGTATTCTTTCCAGTAAAGACAAAACTACTGGTAAGGCTCCTAAACTATCCTCAGTAGCTAAGCATATATCATTTTATTAATACTCAACATTTCAGAGATACATATATTAGATCAACTAACTCTCTTAACTTTATACATTATTCTTATATAGTTGATTCCCAGGCAAACATTGATAAAGTTTTACTTTTAGTAGTTTAAATAAAATTAAAGATCTATTGATAACTTCATGTCCTTTATCTGACCTCAATGCTGTTACATTTATGTTAACATTAAAGCCAAGTAATTTGATTTACTATCAAAGGATCCCTATTTATATAGTAAAATTAAAAGACTTTAAGGAATAGTCTCTAAAAGAAATAGATCAATACATTGAAATTAATAGCAATGAAGTTTCAGAAACAATTCCCTGCGATTCTTTAAAAGCTTATCTATATGGAAGAATTCAAAAATGGTACATATGTAAGAAAAAAGAGTGTGATAAAGAGTTGATGTCTTTGTAGTCTAATATAGGTAAATTTAAATCTAATTTAAAACCTTATAACAAATCAGAAAATGCTGAGTTGAAAATATTAAATCAGAAATATCTTGATGTACTTCACCATATAATATCTATAAATCTGGAAAAATTTAAATTACAAACTTACTCAATAAACTCAAAAAAGCTTACATATGTTGGCTGTTAGATCTATAAAAAAAAGAAATACTAATCATATTAAATAAATAATTACTAAACAAGGTGATAAAAATAAAAAAGTGACTGATTTAAAAGACATATTACACTGCTTTAGGAAATATTATGAAGAAATTAATAACGAAGAGACAGACTTAGAAATAAACAACATAACCAATGATGTCTTGAACATATAAGGTTTAAATTAACCAAAGAACAAAGATCCAACATTGATGTCTTTCTCTTTTAAGGAGTTAAAAGATCAAATTAATAATCTTAAACCAAATAAAGCCTCTAGCCTTGATGGTATAATCCCGGAATTATACAAATTATTTCTAGAGAATATTTTAAATATCCTATTAAAAGTTTTGGAACAAATTAAACATATGTCAATCAGCCCCACTCCTGGAAATATTCTCTGATATCACTTATCTTGAAACCAAATAAAGATTCTAACTTATGACCTTCTTACATTGTATTTCATTATAAAATGTTGACTATAAAATATTTATGTCTATTCTTGCAAAAAGATTGCACCTTATTATGCCAGAATTAGAAAATGATAATTAGACTGGTTTTATATTACATAAAAAGGTTCAGGATAACATAATTAGGCTTACTACTTTAATAGAGCTGGCTAGTATAAATAAAAAGGACTAACTATAATAAGTCTAGATGTAAATAAGGCATTTGATTCTATTCATTAGAATTATTTGTTCAAAGCACTTAAACAATATGAATTTTCTCTAGATTTTATAAATCTTATAACTATTAAAGTTGGTTCCTTTCTTTCTAGCTCTTTCAAAATATGAAAAAGTACAAAACAGGATTGTCCCTTGTCACCTCTATTATTTTCTCTAGCAATTGAACTTTTCTCAACCTTTATTAAATGTAATTACAAAATTCAGGGATTCTCAATAGCTGAAAGTTATTCCTGTAAAACTCAGTTATTTGCAGATGACATTTTAATAACAAGTGGTAATGATGAAGCTGCAATAGAAAATGTAACTGTCTATTAATTACTTTGAAAAAGCCTCAGGTTTAATGTTTAACCCTGATAAAACAGAAACTTTACTTATTAATAAAAATGTTATAATTATTTAAGAAACTATAATAATTTTATTTGGGACAATTCACATATTAGTTATCTTTGAATTATAATTAAACCAAACAAAAGTCAGCAAAGGTACAAACTAGAACTGTAAACTCCAAACCAGTACCCTTGACATCAAAACACAGCAGTTGATTGTACGTTGATGCAAAAATCCAAGTTTAATCCATATAAGCAGCTTCCAATATTGAAATCAAGGCACATCAAAAATAGTGGGAAGAAAAAAAAATGAATACAAGGAATTGTGGTGACAAACCAAGTTACATGCTGAGTTGCACCCTGGTTTAAATGATAATGTTTCTATTGCCCCACTACTTGAATGAGATCAGCTAAATTATGATATCAAAAAGGGAAAAATTCCCTATGTGTGTGCATTCCTACTAAAAGTCAATAGAGGGAGCATTTAAGAAAGAAAAACTAAATGTTTATATAATATTCTAAACATAAGCTTTTAAATACTATATCATTTTAAAATTGTATTGTGTACTGCTGATTATTTAACTTGTATTTATTATTATTCATTGATATGTAAACTTCATTAACACTTAGAATGAAAATGGTTTCAGGTTCAAGTTTTTAAGTGTGCTTTTAACGTTTTACTTCATGAATGACAAGTCATAAGTTTTTAGCTTTTTTAATTATATTCATTAACTAGGGTTGCTTATTGGATAATTTAAATATTAATGGGTATAAATATGTGTGGCTTGATATGAGTCTGCATCTGAGGAAATCTGTTTTAACTAGACAAAAACACTGATTTGGTGAAATGCGTTTATGTGTTTTGATGTCCTTTGATTTCAATATTGGAAGCTGCTTGTGTGGATTAAACTTAGATTTTTGCATCAACGAACAATCGACTGCTGTGTTTTTGTGTCAACGGTACTGGTTTGGAGTGAATTATAATTAAATCTACTGTTAAAGACTTAATAGCATTAAATTATAATAATTTAATAGACACTATTACTAAAATAATTATTAATTGGAAAATTTTTTACACTAGAAGATAGACTTACTTTAATAAAAATGATAATCCTACCAAAAATACTTTTCTATCACCAATCACTAATTATTCTCCCTCCTAAAAAATCTTTAAGAAATTAAATTCTACTCTTCTTAACTCTCTCTGGTTCCCCAATAAACTAAGAATATCCTTTGATTGGCATGTTAAAAGTTGGCAAGAAGGTGAGTTAAGTTTTCCAAATGAATTATATGCGAAATCCATAATTCTCGATTTAACATATCTATGGTTAAAGTCCTCTTACCAATACACTTGGAACTCCATTCATGAAAGATTAATAAATAATAACAGCTATGTTGTAGAATCGTTATCTAAATTTTGAATTAATAAATTTTAGTGGATCTTGAAAGTCTTATGTTTAAATGAAAATAAACAATACCATTCCTCTCCCTTCACTAATTATATCATTATAAATTTTAAAAGATTCATGAATTCTAATTATATAGTTAAAGATTTATTGTTTTATTGTTCCCTATATCAAATACTGTGAGATGTTTGGGAACTTTTAATGTAAACAAAATGCTAGACATTAGAGATGCAAATTTAATCTTTTGGCATCAATTCTTAATTGGAAATAAATCACATAATACAGATCATCTTCTTGCAAGACATTGTTTAGAAAATAATAATTGGTTGACTATACAATCTTGTAAAAAATATGTTAGTGATAAAATTGAAATCTCCATGGATTTTCAAACAGAACATTTTCCAAAGATATGTGAGGGTTTTTTCAGTATCAGTAATAACTCAAATAAGAATAAATCATATATATATATATATATATATATATATATATATATATATATATATATATATCAATAATTTATAAAATAATAAGAGAAGAGTTTGGTTCCACAGATTCATTGTTTTTGAATTACTCAACTAAGATCAATGAGAAGGCCTTTTCTGATAAATATAAATGCTTAATTCTTAAATCTGTGGGAAAATGTACTTCTTCTCTTTATTGGAAAATATATGCATGGATATTTCTTCACAGAGTTTTTGTTTTAACTCCACATAAATCAACTTTAATATATAACAATGGGAAAATTAATTGTTGGAGGTGTAATGAAGTATCTAATGCAGATTTCATATTATATTGAATGGTCAAATTGTAACTCCTTTTTGGATTGAATTTAGAAATGTTTGCCCACGCTTTGTGGACAGATAATTGTATCATTTCTAACTCTTTGATCTTATGTAATGCTCCAGTTCTGTATTCCAGTCATAGGGTGCAGGTGTCTCTTCTTTGGTCCATTTTAGCTATAGCAAGAAAATAGTCACAACGAATTAGAAATGTAAAACTATTCTTTTTTCCACTGAATTCATAAACTTAGCAAACATTTAATTTAGCAAAAAAATCCTGTAAAAAGAAGTGTCAACTGCCAAAATGAGAAATTTGAATATTACTCACTAGTTTAGATTTTTGTCAAAATTAATTGATTTATTTTGATAAATTTTAATGGTTTAGTTTTCAATGCTTGATTTTTGTTGTGGACATCTGTAAATAGTTATGTTTTTGCTCTATTTATCTTAATTTTGTACAGTCTTTGTTTTAAAATTAATAAAAAGTTATTTAAACATACTCAATGAGAATAGCTTGGCACAGGGAGCATTTATCCTATGTCTTAATATTTGTACTATTCATTTTACTTTCTCTCTGAGATGAGTCTGAAAATGGTCCTATGGAATCAGCAACCAAGCCTGCTTAAGACAAGTAAATACTTAACTATGCCCTGGATCTGGTTCTGTGCTATCCTCCCCAAAGAATAGGTTTCACACTACACTCCCCACCAGGTCAAGTATTTGGTCTATTTCCCCAGACTCCATTCTCTCAACTTTAAGATTCAGTGCCCTTAAATGTTGACTTGACTATATAAAGTGCACTGTGAATAAACTTTATCTCTCTCTCTCTCTCTTTCTCTCCCTCTCTGTTGCACACACAAACACACACACACACACACACACGCACACATGCACACACACACACACACACACACACACACACACACACACACACACACACACACACACACACACACACATGCATGCATGTGCTCATGTGCACACAGACACACACACACACACACACACACACACACACACGTACACACGCACACATGCACACACGCTTACACACACACACACACACACACACACACACACACACACACACACACACACACACACTCACAAACACACACACACATGCACACTAATTTCCAAGAAGGGCTGGCAATATTCTCAAACACTATAACCTTATGTCTTGGCCCAGGATTATATACTGCCCCCAGTATAGATTATCTAATAAGAGAACTCCTACTTACTGGTCTTTTGATAATAAATAAATTCTAAACATGAATGGTAGCATGTAGCAGGGTAGAGGTGGATACCAGCAGCTTACTAAAATATGATGAGCCCCAAGAATTTCATCAGCGAATAAATACAGATATTTAAGTAAAACTAATATATACAGTATAATCAATAGATAACTATGTACAGAAATAAGCCTGTACTGGTGACATAGAAGGATAAAGCCCTGACCGCAGCTCAAGTGACCTGAGTTTGGCTAGCAGCATGGGGGAATGGTGGCACAGGCAGGGAAGATAGTTGTTCCCATCTTGGGGGAAGGCTCAGTAGTCCGTACCAAGCAAATACTACTGTTGTGATGCAGAGCTTCATTCAAATAGCACAAGCCCATCATGATGCAGGGAGTCATTGTCAGTAAGACATGAGCCATGCAAACCTTGTTTTCATCATCACAAGGAGCAGGGTTAGGATGTAAGAATGAAAAAAGTTCTCATTGACAGAATGGCTATATGAGCAATTTTCATGGATGCCTAGATGATGGATACCCAAAAACAAGGTGTATCTGATCAAGGACAGACTGATGGATGGTAGTCATAGGGGCAAAAATTTCATAAAAACTATGCAGAGAAATATACATTTACACAGGAATAGAAAACAGAAAAGGATCATGTTTGACAAATAGATTAAACAAATTAAAAAATGTATGCCTATATCAAAATCTTCTTCTAGTTACCTCTGATTAAAAGAATTAGTGAGTACTAAGATACATTGGCTAAAATTCTAGAAAATAGCATAGGCAGAGATATAAGAGCAAAAAACATACTCAAAGGTTTGTACACCACAAGATCCAAGGTAATTATCCATCTGACTATCTAGATACTCATGTATATGCTTAAGTCCTTACTATGCAAAACCAAACAGATATAGTTAAGTACAGTTTCACATTTGCCTGTTAATGAATTTGTTTCCCTTCTCATGGCTACCTGTCAGTTTATAGTTATTTTTTTAATTGCACTTTTACAGCTTTTAGCTTCCTGACCTAGGGACAGTCACAACTCATGCAGGCACAGGGTAGAACAACTACACTTTTTGTTTCATTTCTGCTTTGCACATGTCACTTCTTATGTATAACTGGTGATTTCCTCACAGAATGTAGTTGTGTTAGTGTTACAAGCTTAATATACTTTTTAGACATTTCCACAGGAAAAAAGTCATAATTTCTCACACATTTTCATGCTGCTGAAAAACAAATACAATCCAAATTATTTCATATATTTTAGTTTACCTGGTACATGTTTTAAAAGGTGTGAGTGCAGATCACAGATCTTTTACAGACTGACTCATAAAATAGTGACAGTTTTAATTTCAAACTTCACAGAAATTGCAAGTGAGATTTGTACTGAATCACTCAATGTATTCATGCCTGTTAAGTGACATATTAACCCTCAGTGCCAGAGGCAAATTAAAAATATTGTTCCTAGGTTCATAGGTTGCTACTAGGCTAATGGCCACTTGGGCCATACAAACCTAGCAGTGCAACCCAAAACATTTGGGTCCCAAATATCATGGGGAGCGTGTTAGTAAACAGGTAACTAAGTATTTGCAGGGAGGCTGTTAAGATAACCATTTTCCTTATTGACAGTAGCTATTTTCAAGGTTCATGGCAGTCAAAGGGTAAATAAATGATTTAGCAACAGTTAACCTACACTATGGACCTTATGTTATAATCTTTAATTGCACTCAGTAAATAAGAGATATATTTTGCCAGACTCTAAAAATATAGGTACGTCATTCACAAATAAATACTGTTTTATTCTTCTTTAAAAGTTAATTCCTTATAATCTAGATTACTGAATGATTCTAGAGTTCCAGTGGTAAAATGAAAAATTATGAGTGACACTCCCCCAGATGCATCAAATTTAATGAGCCCTAGAAACCTATTTAATTTAATTTGTTAAGGTACTCTCTTGAACTTTTTCCGGCATGATTCCTGAGATTAATTGTGAAATATAGTACTCTGTAAAAGAATTTTGATAAAATCTAAACAAGACTACATTGATAGCATGCTATGTACATGAGACTTTTAGCAGCTATAATTCTCTTAGTCTTTGCTACAAAATACATTAAGAATATTTTCTGATTGTTGCTAGTGATTACTGTGTTGTATTATTACTGGTATATTATTTGAGCTCTGATTAAGTTTCAGCAGTCCTGGTCAGTGCCCTCCCCTGGAAAACAAATGTAAACAAATAAACAAATCATCAGATAAGCAAATAAATCAGAGTTTCTATGGGACTGCCATACATATCGAAATGCTGGTGCTAGATTTGTTCTTTGGACACAGAGTAATTTTTAAGTGAATTAATTAATGGCCAAACAAGGATCTAGGACCTGAGGTTTATCTGAGAACACATTTTTGGAAACCTTTTGAAATAAATATTTTTTCCCCTTGATCATGATTTATGCAAAGATGAAAATAAAGTATACTCTGTTATTGCTGGATTTAAAGAGGGATACTGTGGTAGAACCAATAGTTAAACTTTAATCCCAACCTTGAATAAAGTGATGCTAATTAAAATGAGATAAGGCATAGAAAATATGAACAAAAATGACATCTCCATCATGACACAGTATTGCTAAAGTCAAACCTATTAACCACTTAGCACAAGAATTCTGGACAAAGACAAAAAGAAATGAAGTGGTGATAAAAGCCCCAAATCAGAGAGATATTTTAAATATTACTCTCATAGACTTATAAGTGGCTAGAATAATATGGCTTTGCATAGCGTGCATTTTCCGAAGAATAGAAAGTCTCAGAATCAAAAGTCTCTCCTTATTTATTAAATTCATGACTCAATAATTGACAGAAAACCATAAAAGTATGAGGAAGACAGCACAAATATTAGGCAAAATTGGGCAATCTGTGAAATTCTGGACAGTTGAGAAGTATGACTAAAGTCAGAACTACAGGATATTGAAAGAGTAGATTGACATGGCCCAGTATAAAAAATATTCTTGGAATATCCATCTTATGCTATAATAAGTTACATAGGAAACATACTTTAACAGGAATAGATAATGCACAATTGGTTAAGTTATGTTAAGGCCAGTATATATTGTGTTTACTTCCTCTTATAGTTCTCAAATTGAGATGCATGCGTATGGGCTTCTTGTACAATAAATATATCCATTTTCATATTGAAGAATAGATATCAAAAGAATTTCTTTTTAACTACACCATGTATACCATGCAAATTCCACGAAGACATTCTAATTTCAGATATTTTACATGTAGTTATGCAAACAAAAGGATAAACCCTTACCCTATTGCTTAGTGAGGTGGAGACAAAAAAGTATTAAATAACTGCAAAACAAATTTCTGTACCATCTAAAGCTCGAACTAATGCAATTTTAAGCTTCTAATATGAAATATATGTTGTCAACAATGCTAAACCTGAGTGAGGGAGTGATACCCCCCTTGGGACCTAAACCTATTAGCTCCAGGGATGATTAGTTGGACACCTATCGCAAAATATAAGCTGCCTCTAATAGCACAACTCCAAGAAACACATGCCTTTACAATATTTTTCATGTGGTCTACAAGAGTAGTGATTACCAAATGCAGATACCTGCTACACCACCATGCACATAGCTAACATTAATAACTGATCTGGTTATGCAACATAAAAAAATCCTCCCTGGGATTTAATAAACTCTGTGTATGCAATGTGTTGAGCCTACACAGAATGTGTCCATGTACAGGACCATGGTCCCCCATCGGAAGTGCACTATGCATATTAATGATGGCACTCTGCTGAGGGAGAGCCGAGGAATACGGATATTGAAGTTGAATCAGTGTTGAATTTTTTTTTAAAGACATGTTTGTGCAGTGTGGAGCACATACATAGACAGCTGACACCTGCCAAACATCTAAATATAGAAACCAGATGTAATTAATAAGTATAATGACAGCTTATGCATTTTTCCTTTATTTGGCATTTGCAGGGCACTTTGCAGAGTGCAGCTAAGCTGAGCAAAGCTCATACATACATGGCAGACACCTGTAAAAATAGAAACTGGATGTAACTAATTATTTATTAGTTTGCTTAACCATGTTTGCATGGCATGGCACAGTGCTCAGCACTGCTAATAGGCACCTCAGTGGTATATGTGAAGGTATACCATATTGTTTAATATCCACATAGCTTAATGGGTAGACCTACAGATGTATGTGTAGTAGGTCCAGAGTTTGAATACATGGATATCATAAGTACTCTGTATTTTTGTTGCACATGTTATGGATGAAATTTTAAAATATGGCTACGTTGCACTCTGTGCAAATGTGCTCAAACCTGCTAAGCACTGCATAAACATGGTAATGGCTTCCAATGTTTGCGTGGTGCTCAACTTCACTTAAACAGCGATTGTGCATGTTTGCTCTCTGCTTAGCTCTGCTTGGCTAGTTTGTGTGTTGCTAAGCAACATGGCACTTTTTTGAAGGTTGCTCAATGATATGTAAGGGCAGGAAAACAGCCTATATAAGGTGCACTAGGTGGGAATTCTGCAGAAACCATTTGTGTCTATCATCCGTCAATATGGCTGGTGGTGTTGAAGAAGGTGTGTGCTTTCAGGTGCAGTGGTGGGGCATTCAGGAGTCCTGGGTCTTGGCTGGGTTCCTTGTGAAAAAAATATGAGGATAGGCTGCTGCAGATAGGTTTCCAGTGCTCGGAGTGTAAGGTAGAGGCCTGGGAGCAGCTGGCCAAAGAACTCACCAGTGTTACTGGTATCCCCCACACAGGTGAGCAGTGTTAACACCACCATGTTGACCTGAAAAGATGAAAGAGGGAACCTTGGACAGCTGGGTCCAAGAAACAAGGGCAGGGAGTGCCCCACAAATATGTAAGTACTTTTTCTCTGTTTTACCAATACGTAATCTGAATGTCTGCAAAACTGGTATACATAATGATGTGCCTCTCTCCCAATAGCTGCAGCCTAGACAGCTCGCAATGTCGAGTCTTACGCCAGGTGCCTGGCCAGGTTGCACTGTGAGCGTGGTCAGTATGGATGTATTATGCCAACTGTAGTGCAATAAGCAAGAAAGAGTAAAGCATTAACTGCAATACAGTATATACAATAAAGGCTGTAGTGCAATAAAGTTGGATTTAGAGCTCTAGTGTAATAAAGCTGGAATTAGAGCTGTAGTACAATAAATGAATAATAATAACTGTAGCTCAATAAAAACAAGAAAAAATACCAATAACAGCAAGAAAAATGGTGTACATCAGAATTGTTGTGTCATAACCATTGCAGTAAAGTTGTACGCATTGAGTCTGTAAGGTAAGGTTGCTGCAGTCAAGTATAATACTGTAATAGCTGTAGAATACAACTCTAATGGCTGCAAACTGTATTGCTTAACTCATAGTACTGTTCAAGGCATTCTCTAGGCCAATATTGGTCACATAATGTTTTTTTTTTCCAGAGACATCAGGTAATAAAGGTGTATGGGTGAGGTAGGCCACTCCACAGCTGGATATTGTGTGTGTGGACTTCACAGATATTGCACAACAATAACAGTAATATGTGTTCACCTGTACTGTTGAAAGTGCAATAAAGCTGTAGTAATACATGCAGTATGGTTGTATACCATGCACGTGTGTTCTTTTGGCACTGCAGTCAAGTAAAACATGGTACCAGTACTAGAATGCTAGAGGAAATTCTTGTAACTTGTATTGTGCAATTCATATTATGTTTCCTGGTGGTTTCCAGACAAGTATCAGACACCCTGCTGTAAGCAGTGGCTCAGTAGCTCAGTCTCTTAAATTTCTTGTACACTGTACATTTTGCCACTCAAAGTCCTGGGTTAGAATCTAGTGCTATGTAGCACTACATTTTCAATATCAGACATGTATGCTCACAATTTCTCTCTCTCCAAGAACACAAAATTGTGATGGGTGAGTTAGCCCATATTATGTGCAGATATTGTGTCTAGATCTCACAGAATGTTATACTCAATGGCAAGAATGTGAGCATAAGCATTTTTGTTTCAGAAATAAAACTGTGTAATCCCAGTATGGCTGTATCTCTTGCTTGTCTGTACTAAGCAGCTGCAGTCAGTTATTAAAGTATTTGCAGATGTCCCCTGCAGTAATAGCTAGTGGGTTCTACTTCCATGCCTGCCAACTAAGCCATGACGGCTGTCTAGTTTAATTACTATAAACAATCATGCCTCTCAGGTGTCACGATTTCTCATAATGTAATTAGAAGTGATTAATCCATCTATCATGTTTAAAAGATAAATTATTACCTGGAATGCAATGCATTACCAACTCCATTTACAGAACTCCTCAGTAGTCCTATAAGTCCACATTATGTGAAACCTTTCTGAGTTGTTCTGTACCTGCATTTGTTAGTGCTTGCTATCAACTTGAGAGGAATGTACGTGCTACGTCAGCTATAGGACAATTGTAGTCAATGTAATCACAGCTGTCAGTACATACCTGTAAAAGTATGTATGACCAGTGTTGTCAGGGATATCATCTGCAATCACACTAATGGAATGTTTTTCTCTCTCTCCCCTCCCATTATCTTAATTTATTCATTGTTGTAATGTATTATTATGATTTAATATTAACATATTTTGTTTAACTATATTTTGGAAAATGTGGTTGATTATTATTATGTTTTATTATGATTCAATATTAACATATTTTGTTAAATGTTTTGTTGGCTGTATGGTTTACTTCACACTGGCATGCTATCATATTGCCTGCTATGTTACATTATGTTGTGTTGCACATTGTAGAAGAGTGTGTGTACTGTGTCTTTAAGAAGCATTTCAAGTACTGAACGTGCAGATAAATAGCAAGCACATGCTAGCTTCAATACCATTTTGAGAGTGCAGCCAGAGAGTGAGCATGAATGAGTGTAATAGCTAGTTTGTTTATAAGTTTATCTAAGTTAAAGTTATTAAGCCTCAATCCTGATGTATTTGTACATAATAAAGCTGCTTGAACAGAACCTGTGAAGACACATCTATTTTATCTTGACTAGACGAGTGACATGGTGTCAGAAGTGAGATTCCAGAGACTGCTTTCCAGAGCTATGAGGTGCAGAGATAACAGTGAAGGTAAACTGAGAGAAATGAGCATGAAAAAAGGGCCAGAAATGAACCAATGGTAATGAAAACTTGCATGAATGATTTATTTTATAAAAAAGTTAAAACATAGCATTACAATGGCACAAATCACATTATTAAACAAGCAAGAGGCACAAAAGGTTTATTAATTAAATTAAATGTTTGAGATTAAGATATTTGATAAAACAATTATTAGAAAAGCACATAAGGGGTTTGGAATTACCTCAGAATTGCAAAATGAGCATGTTTAAAACAAAACGGGCATGTTTAGAGTAAAAAGAGCACAAAAAAAGTACAATGGGCATGAAAAGAGATTAAGCAAGCAGAACGAATATAATAAGGGCAAAAAAGGGCACATTAAGCATAAATAAAGCAAGGCAGCTGCATGTTTTTGGCAAAGGACTGTGTTTTGGCATAACTACTATTTAGCATTGTATTTTGGACATAACTAGAGTTATTTGAAGTATCTCAAAGTGTGTAAAAGTGCTTACAGTTTGTGCTTATTACTGTGCATTTATTTCGAAGAGTTTATTGTGTGCAAAGTGGAATAATTTTGTAAAGTGCAGTCAAAGTACAGCCATTTCAAAATGTTTCTTGTGCTGGGTGTGTTTATTCACAAAGTGCCACCATTACAGAGTGCTTCTTGCATTGTAAAGAGTTGTTTAGCAAAGTGCCACTATTTTGGGAAAGTTTCAGCATGCAGTGCACTGTTTATTCGCAAAGTGCAACTACATCAAAATGTTTCTTCTCTGAGCTTCTTCTGCCCAGTTCCTTCGCACAATGCAGCTATTTTGAAATGTTTCTTACAATGATAAGAGGTGATTTCTTACAGTACAGTGATTTCAAGAGTATTACAGTGCTCAAGAAACTTATTTCACAAAGTTCAGTTATTCAGAGGCTTGTTGTGCTATTGGCCATAGTTACAAGTACTGGCATAAATTTCTAGCATATGTATATGTGTGTATGTCCGTGCATACTTGCAAAAGCCTTCACTGGTATGTATTATTACGTCAGATGGATTTTGAAAGCCATCACCATTGGTGTTTGATCAGAATATTGTAGAGAATTGGAGAATATTTGAGCAAGAGTATGATATTTTCATACAAGCAGCTTATTCTGATAAAGATGCACACACTGGGGCATTCATTTTATTAAACCTAGCTAGGTCAGAGGCCATTGAAAGAGAGTGTTCATTTCTGTATGCACCAGCAGTATATGGGGGAGAAGGTGGAAACTGTCATATTGTTGTACAGGCTGAATCAAGAGAAGACCCCAAGTGTTTGAATGCAAATTCATGGAAATGTGTAACCCCCAGACAAATATTACATTAGAGAGGCATTTGTTTTATACAAAAGAGCAATAGCTATTAGAAACTTTTATAGATTATATAACTGACCTGAGAAACAAAGCTAAAATACATTGGTTTGGTGACTTAAAAGTTGAGTTAATAAAGGACAGGCTAGTGTGTGGTATTAATAGTGCTGCAGTGAGAAAGATTTTGCTTTGTGACAGTGATTTAATGCTGAGCAAAGCTATGGAGATTTGTCAGATCTATGAAGTTGCAGAAAGGCACACAAATATGCTTGCAAGTGATAAGAGCATGATTTCAGTAGGCTCCAGAGCAAATGTAGACCGCATGCAACATGTGGCTAGCAGAAGCAGGCCTAAACACATGGCAGCTACAGCCCCTGCAGGTTTATCTGGGAAGCCCCATAGTTTTCCAGTAAATTCTATGAAAAGGACATGCTTAATGCAGTACAAGGGTGAGTCATCAAAACCCAAATCCAGCTTTATTGTTAACTGTTGCAACTGAGTCTAAAAGAGAGAAATCCTTAGCATTTTGTCAGCAATGCCACAAGTGTAAAAAATGGAACCATTTTCAAAAGTTTTGCAAATCAAGTAAACCTCACACAGTTATAAAGAAGGATCACTCTAAAAAGCAAGTTGGTTATATAAAGAGCTGCAATTCTACTTTCTACATAGATGGTGTATCAGTAATTGGTGAAATGGTCGATGTGGTGAATTTGTTGGCAAAGAATGAAGTGTTTTGTACTGTCCAGATCAATGGTAAATCCACTGAGCTCAAAGTAGACACTGGTTCAAAGTATAATGTTATGTCAGCAGACACATTTGCTAAGGTGAGAGCTGGTGAACAACTTAATGTGGGTAGTTGTGCAAAACTTGTTGCTTGTGGTGGTGTGGAGGTACAGGCAGAAGGCTCAGTGGTGCAATCATGTTGTTTGGCTATGAACTGTTGCAGTTTATTAATTTGTTTAGTCTGTAGACCTGCATAGTCATTGTTGGGTCTCAAAGACAGTTTGGGAATGAATTTGCATTCTTTTACCGAAGAAGTTCATCATGTAATCAGATCTCTTAGTTCCAGTTTACTAAAGCCATTTTCTCAGAGTATGCTGATGTTTTCAATGATAAGTTAGGCAACTTTCCAGTAGTGTATTCCATGAAGTTGGACCTAGAGGTCAGTCCAGTCGTCAGACCACCAAGAAAAGTTCCAATAGCTATGCAGAATAAAGTTAAAACTCAGTTGTATAAAGTGGTGCAGCAAGGTGTAATTTTTCCTGTCACAGAACCAACTGAATGGGTGTTATCCATGTTAGCAGCCCACAAAAAAAGGCTTGAACAAGATCAGAATATGTATTGACCCAAGAGATTTGAATAACGCATTAAAGAGACCACATCATCCAATGCTTACAGTTGAGGAGTTCACAGCCATAATACCAAATGCCACGTTTTTTGTCTGTCTTGGTTGTTACTAACCATAACATATTGCTTTACGTCATGTCCCACAGCACATCAAGGTAGGCTGGTTCCAGCTGATCCTGCTACCTTGCCTCAGTCAGCCATGGCACCAGGTCCCAGCATGTCTGGGACCTATATTGGTTGAGCTCCCTCTGCTGCCCTTGTACTGCCTGAGGCATCAGGTAGTATTGCCCCAGGGGATGGGGCCCCAGTCTCCACTGGAAGTCGTGGCAGAGGTAGAGTAGTCACCCATGATGAGCTACCGGTCCTGGTCTCCAGGAAAGTCCACCATGGCTATGACCATTGCCTGCGCCGGATTGAAGGCATGCTGGCCACACTGTTGGGGCAGCATTGCCCTGGTGCCCAGCCTGCAGCACAGCCACTCTCAGGGCAGTGAAGGAGCAGATCCGACAGTCCCATAGGTGAGGACATGAGTCACACTGCTGCTGTCTGGAGGCACATGGGACTCAGATTTCATAACACTCTTCCTGTCAAAGGTATTCACCCCCCTCATGTGTCACACACCTCCCCTGTCTGCTGTCTTGTCAGTCTTGTCTGTTTGCAAATGCATCCTCACCTAATCAACTTTCCTCCCCCACATGTGCCTATGTCTCTTCCCCAACATTCCACTGTCACCTTAAAAAAAAGAGGAATCTGTCCCAAAAAATAAAAATATTGTCCCATACATAGCTCTCCATTTCACACATGTGTCCACTGGACACATAATTCAGTCCAATTGGCTTGACAATACAGTTATGTTGTCCTCACCCATCTCTCTGGAGTTTGAGAATCCAAATTCATCTACAAATCTGTCAAAGTGCACACTTGTTGCTTTACAAGAAATGGATAGCTATGGTCTTTCGTACACCCTTCCTCCACATTCCTCCCTGCCTTTCAATATGTCTTTCCCCCCGCTTGCCCCATTTCTCTACTTTCCTATCTCCCCATTTTTCTTTTCTTTATTTTGTTTTTTTTTATCATGGATCTGTACAGCGCACTGCATCACGCAGCTTTGCTTAGCTCATCTAAATAGAGCTATAATGAGTATATGTGTTTTTAACATTGTAAGTCACATGTACAAAATAAACACCTCTGCCATGTTTTGAACCCAAGGCCATCACACCTGCAGCACACTGCATTAACTCACCACACCACACAACTCTCAATTAAAACAGATGGTTTAAACAAAACATAATAATTACCAATTACAGTTATTAGGCATGTTTCAGCAGAGCTGTTTACCGCACCACACCAAACAAACAGAAATAAACAGTAAAGGAAAAAATGGGAGTGTACATTGGATTCTGGTGCAATAGCACACTACTAGACAGGCAAACACATGATAATGGATGTAACTGAGGTCTGTGATTGGAGGCAAGTGTGCCTTTTATCATTAACATGTAGAAAGTCACCTGCTAAGGCATTCATGGCAAAATACATGTTCAACTGAGACTCTAGTGCAGAAACACATCCATATAAAGCCATGCACATACTGATGGATTTAGAAAAAGTTTGTCATAGCCTGTATGTGTGCACATTTATCTTGCAAGTACACCTGTTGTAGCAGTGACCCAGTAGCTCTGCCTGTTAAAGGACTTTTATACAGTACATTTTGCCACACATAATCCTGGGTTCAAATCCAGGTTGTGCTGCATTTCAATTACATTATTGTGAAGATGACAATTAATGGTTCACTAGTACACTCTCTGCCCACACAAAGCATTGCATATTAAATAGCTGCTTTTCAGTGCATGAAGTCACAGGGCTGCAGGTGGGGACACACTTGACATATCCGCATAGCAGTACAATATGTCGCCTAGTACTCTGTTATTGACATAGTTACCTAACATCCATAATTGGAGTGTAAAGGGTACCTTCACCCTGGCACTGCCTCTACAACAGGGCTGACACAACTGACACAGATACACCTACACCTACACCATGTTGTCCTCCAAAGTGTCCACACTCTCTGCCTATGTTTACTTCCTGCAGCAGCAGCTGCAGCCTGTGGTACACACAGCTCTATGTAAAGGTTTCTGCTACAGACCTACCCTCTGTAATGATATAGTCTCCTCACCACAGTAGCGTCCATCTCAACAGCAAAGAAAGGGGCTCAGGTATACATGAAGGCCTTATATATTGCACAGTGCTTTCATGTCTCTGGCTAATTGATTTGACTGCAATTAGCATTTCAGAACCACAGACTGGTTTAGAGGTAATCAAATGCTGATGGGGAACATGTTTAAAAGGCAGGCTGCAGGCTATGGGCAATCATTCTGTATGATACCTTACTCACACAGAGCACACCTTTGTGAAACTTTACCAGACACACAGCTCAAGAGAAGAGTACTGAACTCTAACAGGTATGTAACTGTCTTTTGTGTATAACAGGATTCATATGGGAGAATAGATGTATGGGACATAGGGATTCAGTCATAGACCTGTGGTAATGACATGTCAGTGATACCCTGCTGACTTACACCTACAGGGGACATACAATACATCAGGGTGGCATTGTCTGTTGTCAGGGTGGCACACTGGTGTTGTCAAACTCTCCCTCTACAGTGGCTGTTATAGCACACTGCTATTTGTCTGGCACTGCTCCTATGACATACTATTGTGTGGTTTGCCTTAGGAAAATACCACACTGGACTGGAGTGTTGGGTGTTGGGTATATGATCATACAGCAGAAGCTAACATGGCACACAGGGAATACCATGGTAATAGTACTATCTTGGTTGTATCAACACACATAGTATGTTGTCACACTGGGGTTATGCCATGTGTGAGCAAGCAGTGGATAGTGCCAGCCATTGTGCCCTTGCTGTATCTGTACATAGTGGACATCCACGTATTTGATCCTGTAATGTGTTCCCCTTGTATTGTCTTTTAGGGATAATGTACCACAGAATACACCCACCCTTCTCGGATGCAGAGAATGAGATAATATTGCAAGGACTAAGGCAGCATCATGACATCCTGTTATCCAGGGGGAGGCATAACAGGGAACAGTGGGCTGCACTGTGTTAAGATCGTGTCCATGACATTAATGTCAGGGGCCAGCCAGCAGAGCAGGACATATGAGCTGTTTGGACACCGGGCAACTGATATGATTAATACTTTAATACTGCATGTCAATGGCCAGTGGGTATAGCCAGGGATTGTGGTGTCACTGGTGGAAGGCCTGCAGTAAAACAGCAACTCTCAGCCTCTGAGTAATTCCTGGCATACCTAGGCACATACAACAGCTCCCAGGCATCCATCACACTGTACATCGTGGAGGTTGGTGCCACAGTTTCCAAAGCAGAAAAGCATGCAGGTAAGCTTACTGTGATCAGCATTGTGATACTGTAGCAGTCAATGTGTCAAGCTCTAGATACATTTATGTGGGAGTCAGGTTCTTTGGGGCGGGATGTAAACTCAGGCATACACTCATAGCTCATACAGATTGTGACCAATACAACAAGTAACAGAGTAGCTACTGTAAATGTGAGATATAGGGACAGATTACTTTGTCATGCTGCAACATGCAGTGGTACTGACATTACCCACCCTCAACTTTTTACAGGTCCATTAGGTATTGCCCAAGGCTGTGTTCCTGCCCTGGTAAGTATCACACATGTTTTGTTAAGGAACAATTATAGTCTAGTACGACTAAGGGCCAGAATAATGCTTTATGTACATGTAATTATGTGTGTAGACAGTGTAGGATGTTTTTAATTGGCAGTCTGGAGGAGGTACCTAAGGTTTTGAGAGGGGGTAATCACAGAAATTTAGTCCAACAAACAGATACATTTTGGTAGTTACAGGTAAGAGCAGATAAGGCTCCTGGTTTAAATGAGGCAAGGAATCTAAATTGCCTTTTAAAATGCAACAGGTTGAAGGCAAATATATTAGGTGGTGAGATGTGTATTTCCATATAATTGTGAAGAGAGTTGTACTGGGTTTTATGTGTTGTTTTTTTTCAATTATAGTGTCATACTGAGTAAGTAAAAGGTAACTATTGCTGGTAATGTTTGACTTGATTTACTTCAAGTGATGGTTATAAAGGTCTTGAATTGAATTTGAATTGTGTTCTGAGGTAGTGCTTTGTGGACAAAAGCAGTTGTGGGTCTTCATTGTTAGGAGTCTTGGATGCTTTTCATACACAATAATGCAGGTATTAATGTACTGATTTTTAATTCTTATTGCAGGTGACCATGGGGGTTGGACACTGTCCTCTATGCAACCTGATGTCAGTGTCTGCTCAGACACTAAGGATGATGGTGGCCACAGTGAGGAACAGGTGGGAGTGTCAGGGGCCGAAGCTGTTCTAGATGTAGACTTCGCTCTTCTGCCCCACATTGTCACTGCATACAGTCTGTATGCCCACACATACCCTATTCCCAGAGACCACAAATATTGGACAGTCAAAGGTTGGAGACATTGAACAGAAAAATGTGCCAACTATGCCTCCCGTGAGTGTAGACACTGGCCATAGCCAGAGACCTGGAGAGGTCCCACACAGATGGATTTTTCAGGGGTGCTTGTAGGATACCTGCTGTCTGTCAATCACTTGTTGCAGGTGTCACATCATAGGTCACCCAGTGCATGTTTTGAGCCATCGTGGAGTCACAGGCTCATTTTGAATGGAACACCAGGCATATGCTTAGGGTTATAGATGCCACACAGTCAGGCATCTGTGACAGCCTCCACTGCATTGGAACAACCTGGATTGGTTGACTGATGCAGTGGATAGATGGTGGGCTGAGACAGTGTCTGTGTTGGACCGCACAATGTCTGTGTTGGAATGTGTGGTTGGAGTTGAGCATTGGACCCATGGATGTAGGGCAGCAACAACATCTGCTGAAAGTCCATGTGGTTGTGCACAATCAAGCTCCTATAATGGCAGTATATTGAGAGCTACAGAGAGGAGTGTGCTGTCCACACCATGATGTGGCAGGCCATAGGCTCATGGTCCTGAGTGGTCCTGTGGGGGACATATTCCCAGCAGACAGCAATCACCATCAGGTAATTGCAATGCTTCTGACCTGGGGCATGGAGGTGCCAGTGTAACTCCTGGCAGACCCAGTTCCCATTTCTTAGGACAGAAACAATGAACTGTCAGCTCTACCATGTGCACTCCACAGCTGTCCAACATACACATGTGTAGGGCTAGCACTGAGCTTGACTGTGTACATGCACCCACTCCCACACCACTGTCATATGCAGGTCACCTACAGACACACACAGCACCTCTCCATGGTCCATCTAACATGCTCCCCCTGACTCACACACATATTTTCTACTGTTTGAGCCAGCCTAAGCCTCCTGCATCCCCACACAATACCCTGTGCAAGTGATAATACCTGTGCCACATCCCTGTCATCCTTGACATTGATGCATCGAAATGCAGCTGTCAGATGCACAGGGTGACTATATTACTTAACATGTACCTGTGTAATGCAGTGTTGTTTCACCATGCCACCTGTAATGATAAACAAGAGATGCTGTATGCTAGTATTTGTCACATGTATGCTACATACAATTATGTACCTTATGTGGACCTTTTGTTGTATGTTGTTGAATTGGCTATATAGTTACACAATGAAAGATGTGTCATGAGCCTGTTTATGTTTCCTTTACAGGAGTCTGTTGTGATAATCTATGGATACACAGCAAAAATAAAGCAGCACAGGTGGCATATCAGCACAGTGGACATATGTTGTCAGCAAGGTACAGCACTATAACTGCATGGCTCCAGAGGTCCATATGTATTTAACAGGCTAACATGGACAATGATGGCATTCAGCATACTCATGAATCTCTAAACTGTGAGAAGGTCTGCTACTCTTCATAAGTGCCACCATGGTTCTGATGGAGATGACACATCTGCATATATCTTGTGTTCAGTGCCACCATTGCCTGGCAACAGTTATAATTGTTCTGTTCTGCATCCCAATGTGTAACCTGCACATGATGTGTGTCACAGCAGATGTGTGCATGACATGCATGGGGGGGGGGCTGTTTCATGTAGGATATACTGCCTGTGTTACATACCTGTCTCACCAGCATGTACTATGCACACCACACTGATGTTATTGGTGTGTAGCACAGGTGACACACTTGTTACTCCTGTCATGGATACACAGGAGGTACACAGTGGGAACTGACACCTCCCTGTATGGAGCCTTACACATCCCCTCCAAAGCATTTTGGAGACAGACTACACATGTATGGTCTGGGCATGGATGCCATAGGACACGTTCTCTACAATATGTTTTGGTGTACCTTGGCACCTGTGTGGTTGCTACAGCTGTACAATATGCCTGTGTAGTGACATGGCAAGGGTGCAACTGCACACAATGATAGCTGTGATGACTGCCGCATTCAGTATACCAGTGCCAGTCTGGGATGTACATCCCAAACCTGTTGGTATTGGTTGTACAACAGTGAATGCATCCACATCTTTCACACCAGTGACAGTTGAAGGCTACAGTACACTCTGTGTTCAATCCATATGTCCCATGGTTTCATGACATGTTGTAAAATGCTCTAACAGGCTCACACAAACACATCACTACAATGAGGCTAGAACCACTTCCAATCAGTGCATACAGGACACTCCAAGCCACATTCATAGCACAGGTTGGCTGTAGGTAGGTGTGCACACTTACCTATGTAATGGTAAATACTACAGATCACAGTGTGTGGTGCAAGCAACACACCTCATGTCTGCTAATACTATAATTTTAGGACATATTATGCTTGATGACATACACAGGTCTTGTTGTGAACAGCCCTTCAGGAGGCCACATCACCCACTACAAATAAAACACTGCAAACCTCTACACATGTCTAGGCTACCAAGGTTATGCCATATGGATATACACACACACACACACCAAGTGAGCTGGAGTGAGATTAAAACCTATACATATCTAGTCTTATACCTATAGAGCACGTTACTTTTCTCATGCACCACAGCTTACATCTAATTTTACACAGTAAGCTGGTAGTCTTAAGGTGGCTGACATCATCAGGCCTTGTAAAAGAGGGCAGTGTGGAAGCCAGCAGCAATCTTCAGTGCCAAAAAGTGTATAACCATTGCAGGTGGATAGCCTATGAGGGCATGTCCATTCATTTGCAGGATGATACACAGACACACACACTCTGGCACAGTCACGTACTAAGTGAGCTGGAGTGAAATTAGAACCCCTACCTATCTAGTCTTATAAACTACAGATCACAGTACTTATCGCACACACCACAAGTTAAGTGTATTGTATATGTGATTGCAGGCAAAGTACTCGTGCATTATGCAAACTAGGCCTGTGATGACCAGCATCTGTGGCCTGCATAGTGATATTTTTCATAGTGTTATCTACATCTGGTATCCTAGCAGTGGGATATCTATAATTATCCTAGCTATGTGTGTACAGTAACCAGTATGGCCATATGTGGCTGCTTGCAGTTAAATAGGCATAGCTATGGGCAGGAACAAGCTGCCCTGCCCATACATGCATTGACACCATTATACATTACAGTACCTTCTCACCTGTGTCTGTCTACGTGGTAACATCCAGCAGCCATAAGGATCTGTGGGTAAGTGGAATTTGTACTGTTGCACCCTTAGTTTGGATCCTTTGAGCAACAGCATGGCTGTGTGATAGTGAAGATTTATTCACCATTATTAGGGTAAGTCGGGCAATACAGACAGTCACACACATATTTCTGCATATAACAGGGATGTATGTATAACTGCAGCTGTGTGTATGCATGATATGCATATGTGTTTTGTAGCTACATGGGGGGGGTGTATGTATCCTTTTAATATATATAGCTATATATCAGTACATATTTCACACTCCATAGAGATAAATATACTATGCATATGAGAGAGAGATAGTGACAGACAGATATGTATACGTATATCTGTATGTATAGACATTTATACATAATAGGTCATTTTGATGAAGGGGCAACAGGATTGCACTCATTTTACCTAAGTGTATGGGCATGCCCAGTGGGAGTGTCAGTACTAATAAGGTGACTCCAGTCCCCACCTACCTGTATTCCAGTCTGGGATTTTGTATGTTACCGCAATTAACATCCGCCCCTGTTTCTTCCCTCAAACAGTCCACAGCATTCCCCAACTGTGTGCTGTACTTAATCTGTTACTGTGGTTGTTGATGTTACACCACCAACAGATTGTCAGTCTGCATACCTCTTAACCCTTCTGATTTCCACAGAATGTCCATTGCTTTGCCTCATATGTTTGGTGTGTTCCTCATGTATTTGTGGTCTTCTGGTAAAGTACTGAATATTGACATCACCACATTATACTACTTACAGACAAACATTTGTGTTTCAGACATTATATCCATGAGAACATATGTATTAATGCAACACCTTTACTGCCAGTGACTTTCTAGGTTTAGGGGAACAATATTTGAAATCCTACCCTAGTTTTGGGCCTTTGTTCCTTCAGTCTTTCTTGTAGTACTAGGTATGACAGTCTGTAAAAACATCAACATAGTACTCTTTCACATACAAAAGATATGAGTAATTCCAGATTAGAACCATCAACATCTTCACCTATGCTAGCTCCCAAGTCCACTGAGCCACTCAGGTCACCAGACAGAGAGAAGTCATTCATCACACAATCAACACTATAAATATGTACATTGTTATCATGCATGAAGAGAGACATACAAGGGTATGAGAATATCAGTGTTACAGCCCTGAAGTTTCCTGGTCCACTGATATACCATGGGTGATTTTCTGTTAAACCAGTTGTATGGGTACACTGCAGTGTTGCAGGTGGAGGAATAACGGCACATGATCTACTGGGATATGCAGTATTCCAAATATCATGTGAGCCCACTGTTTAACATCTCCCTTGAATGAGGTAGTGAATATTCCAACCATGAGGCCTAGTGACTATTAAGAAAAACATACTATTGGACTGGGTATCTGTAGTCCTATGTGGATGTTACATCTGTCCAATTAGCTTACTATATTTCCTTGCATAACAGCAGCAGATACATACATATGATATATTATACTAATCTTTACAATTAGTGTGTAGCTTAGAGATTTACTTTGCAAATGCAGCAGTTGAGAGGCCTGTAGTTCAGGACTGACTCTGTATGATGCAAGCCATACACAACCAAGATACGGATAGGTACAGGTTGTGTGGGTTGCCTGAAATCAACACGTTTACTATATGTATGTGAGTAGGAGTAAAGTGTCAGTCCCTAGGGCCCTAGGATGTCAGTGAATGTGCTATGCATTGTCTGTTAGCCAATGCCAGGGTGTACTTAGCACACCTACATCTGCTTATACAGACATCATCAGGGGGCTACTCCTCCGAGTCCTCCTGTGACTGTGGCTGTGGTGACCTAGGAACTGGTGGGGGTCTGTGTATCTCTTCCCTTTGCTGATCCTGCTGCAGCTGTTTCCACAGGATCATATTGTGTAGCATGGCACATACTGTGAACATATGTGCACATGTGGTAGGAGAGTATTGCAGGACTCCAACAGATATATTGAGGCACCGGAACTGTGACTTCAGCAGCCCAAACACAAGTTTGCGTGTATGCCTCATTATGGCATTCTT
>NC_056729.1:179330040-179455040 GCF_019279795.1 Protopterus annectens | reverse complement strand
AGTTGGTCTAACCCGTATAACCTTCCTGTAAATTATGCTGTTCTTGAGTTTAACAATACTTTCCTAAACATTCTAAACAACCTAGCACCAATCAGAAAAATTAGGATCAAAGCTAATCCCACAGCCTGGCTCTCTAAGAAACCCTTTCCACTATGAAACTTAAATACAGTACCTGGAAATAATGGATAAAGTCAAAATCTGTTTCTCTCTTCCTTAAATACAAGGAACTAAGAACCCTTACTAAAAACTCATTATCTGTGACAAGAAATATTTTATCAAGAAGCCCAATCCACCCACAACTCAAACCCTAAGAAATGTTGGTACACTATGAACAACATTCTCCATCCAGATAAACCATCTACCCCCAAACCCTTCCCCAACAAAACTCCTCTTGAAACCACCACTCTACTTAACAATTATTTCATTGACTCTATTCACAAACTAACTCCCCAGACAGCAATCACAGGCCCCCACCTCCTCCTGCACCTGCCTCCACACAGCCCTCTCCCTAAAACCTGTCCACTGCTTATATAAAATTCCTTTTACAGAAACTTAAACCCTGTTCTTCTTCTTTCGATAACCTACCCCCCAATTTCTCAAACTTGCAGCCAATTCCATTGCCTATCCCATCTCTATCCTTACCAACCATTCTATCAAAGAATCTTCAGTCCAATATATTTGGAAATCATTTTATACTATTCCACTGCATGAAGGAGGTAACTCCACCGACCCTTCCAATTTCTGTCCTATAGCCATCCTCTCCACTCTCTATAATATTCTCAAGAAATATATTCATAGGCAACTTGTTAGATATCTACTTCAGGAAATCCTCCTCATCCCCTCTCAACATGGATTCAGACCACATCACAGCACATCTATAGCTCTTCTGTCACCCAGGGCATAGCAGAGGCAAGAGACAACAGCAAACTAGTATCATGTCTACTCCTTGATCTCTGCAAAGATGTCAACACCGTCTCCCACCCAAAGCTCCTTACCAAACTAATTGAACTCAACGTCTCCACTTCCACTACTCTCTGGTTTTCTAGTTACCTTAACAACAGACTGCAATCTGTTAGCTGGCATTCCTCTTGCTCCCCTTTCTTACCTATCCAAATAGGTGCCCCCAAGGATCCTTTCTAGGCCCCCTTCTGTTTAATATTTTTACTAACAATCTTCACTCTGCCTGCTGCACCTCTTCCTTGATCCAGTACGCTGATGACTGTACCCTAACTACCCTCTCCGGCACACCTACTGAACTTCACTCCCTCACACAGACTTCTTTTAACATCATTGAACACTGGTTAATCAACAGCCAACTTATCCCTAACCCAAAGAAAACTAAGCTTCTTCATTTCTTTCCTAAATCTATGTCCATCCTTAAATCCTCCTTCAGTCTCTCTTCCCTTAACAACACTATAATTTATGCAGACTCCCACATCAAACTTCTTGGAATTACAGTTAATGATCAACTGAAATTTGACCACCATATCCAATAATCCATTAAAAAAACAATAAAAACTCAAACCTACATCCTCCCCTGCCTAGTCTAGGCTTCCCCCATATTTACCCACTTACAACCAAATCTACTAACCAAACTTGAAAAAACTTATAATTAGATATCTAGATTTGCCTCTAATGCCCCTTACAAATCCCATCACTGCATTCCCTTTAAACAACTGCAGTGGCTTGAATTCCCTCAACTACTCCAACTTTTACAACTACAGATGACACATTCCCTTCTTTACAAACCTGCAGACTGCCCCTCTCTGTCCACCCTCCTATCCATATATAAATGTTCTCAGTCTCTCCATAGTGCAGACCAAATTTTACTTGATACCTACAGGCCTAACAAAACAATAGGCAGATTACTTTACCAATAATCCTTAGCTCAAACTTGGAAAAAACTCCCAGGTAATCTACAAACTATGCTATCTCTGATTCATTTCAAAAAAGAATTGAAAAACCATCTTGCAAACACTCCCTACTGCACCTGAAACCACCCTACCTAACACAAATCTCCCCACTAATGACTATAAATATGTTTTTCTGTCACTTGACTGCAACTTATCTTTATAAAACTAATGCTGTAGTACCTTAGATATGCCACTGAGCAACTGAATACTTGTTATCTTTCTTTTCCTTTCCTAATAGACTCCCCACCCTTCCTCTTTCCTCTTATGACTGTCTTTCTTTCATTCCACATTTCCTCTTATGACTGTCTTTTGTTAACTCTCTTGACTCTCCTATACACCCCCCCTTTTATTTTTTTACTATTTTAACTTTTTACTTCTTTTCTCCCTCTCTAACAACTTGATCAAGTTATTCAGATGTTTTGGGGCTTATTCGTCTTCTTTCTGATGCCCTTTTGCAAATCCTTATTTTTTTAACTGCACTTTATTTCTAAATTGTATTATTTGCTAATTCACCTTGTTGCATAAATGTATGTAGTTATGTAATTCTAAATTGTAAATGTATGTATTTCTTAATTTTCCATTTTTGGCATGGATGTTTTCAATTCTTGTTACAGGAATGTTACTTTGTTATTACTATCTTTGTGTGAGGAGCTTTTCTCCTTGGGTCTCCACTGGAAATGGGCCATTGTTCCAGTTGGACTAACCCGGTTAACAAAAGCCAAATAAATAAATAAATAAATAACACCTGACATTAAAAGCATGTCAGCAGTTTCAGTGAGAAAGCCATTTTAATGGAGGCACCATAGTAAAACCACATGAATTATACCCCATTCAATGATCACAATCACAGAAAAATGTAGTTATAGTTTCTACCTGACCAGTAATTGCATTTAATTTTTTACACCACTGAGAAGAGATGTAGTTTGAAACTCTTGCCAACAAGATTACTTTCATAATGTTATCATATATCACATTGAACAACACACTTAAAGAATTCTTAACCACACTGTTCAGTTTGATCGGAAACACTTTAAAAAGGCATTCAATGCCTTGTAATCAACTTCCTTCATTGAATCAGCAGTTGTATTTTGTGTATCCCACAGTGTCACTAAACCATCAGTTTGACATTTTAAAATTATATCCATGCCATGCAAAAGGTTTCTTTTTTTTTTTTTTTTTTTTAGCCAATAGCAAAATGTCAGAAAAGTATGTATTAGTATATGTATTAGTAATATGCTTAGTGCATTTTAGAGGGTTAACACATTTATTCTATTTTACACTGCATAAATCTGTACAAATTGCAGAAGCTTTCTGACCTTGTATTGTCATGAAATATGTGCAGCTAAAAATCTTTGCTTATGCCTTGGAAATTTACTGAGAAGCAGATGATTTCTGCTTGTGTCAGGAAAATAATGAATAGAACAATACCACTTGTATAAATGTTATGAAACTTAGACAAGGAGTTCCGCTTGTGCTGTGAGAAAATACACAGCTGCAGAAGCTATAGATAATTAGAACAAAAACTGCTTGAAAATATGAACTGCAATCAGCATTTGCTTGTGTCTGAGCTAGAAAAGTACCTTGAAATGCAACACATGCATTAGAACTATACAATAGAAGCTTGTAACGGGCTAGTGCCCACCAAGGCTATGTTGTTTTTCTCAAAAAGTTTCTCACAAATCTAGTCATGTCAGCAGAAAATCTGAGTAACATCTGCTGTAGAACAATACTGAAAGTTGTGTTTGATTACATCAGCTATAGAAGGCCATGTCTTGTACAACAGTATAAGAATAGCATACTTCCTGTTAGTAGTTAGGCAAAATCCTGTATTTGCATGTTTTTGTCTCCTTGCTGCAAGTTATTAAATGTGCCTTAACTGAAACTTACGTGTATTGATCTTTGAAGTTTTTTCCTTTGACAGATTGGTCCTTTGGACCGGAAACCCTCACTTCGCCTCAGATCAGACAGGCCAGGTGGCTTGAAACCGTACTGGGAAGAATCCACATCGGTTCTTCTTATTTGAAAAGCCCTCCGACTGAATTGTCGTACAAAAGAGGCTAGCCACTTTCTAATCTGCGACTGAAGGACGGGTTTACATGAGCCAGGTGATCAATCACGAAGGCTCAGGTAAGGTGAATCTACCTTTTTTTCTGTTTTAGATCAGGGACTAGATTTGTATTGTTTTGTTGAGACTTTGTTTTTACAAGTCAGGGACAAAAAGATTGCTGTCTTGTCATAGATCAGGGAAACAGAGTAGGTAGGCAGTCATTCCGAAGAAACTATAACAAAATCCGGGGTACCACATTAAAAATAAGGAGTTATGTAATGATTAAAAGGGTAGAACAAAATGGGTAATAATTGCACAAAAAGACCCCAAAATCCGCCGTTAACCAAAGATGTGAAATACATGCAGTCACAGTGTGCTGATAATATTAAATACTATTCAAAATGGGTTAATAAGTATGAATTTGACGGTAAATTAGAAAAATCCTCGCTTATCAAACTTGTCAAACAGTTTAAAAATGATTCTAAATGTTGGGTAAAAAAGCAACGTCAATTAGGAATTCCTCAGGCACACAGGTGGATTGAGGAAGTAAACCATAGGGAACAAAAAACAATAATTCAAAAGCAATGTTTTTAGATAAGGAGGACAATAACTTAGTAATAGCATCAGCCCCTCCGCCTCCCTTACCAGAATATGAAGCAAGTGAACAAGTTAGTCCACCCCTGCGATATCCTGCTGTCACTGTAAATAGAGATACTACAAAAGCAAAACCGTTTATTAGAGATCCTGTCGACACCAGGTCTCGAACACGGGCAGGTAATTCAAAAGGGGACATTGAGCTATATCAAATGGGTAGGAATTCATGATCTATGAGTGAAGAAGAAATATGCCCACTTATAGAAGTGCCTAATCCCCAGGCAGGGCAAGAAGGTCCGGACCCAACTATCCTAGTGTATAGTCCCTGGACTCCGGAAGACATCCGGAAAGCCACTGAGGGAATTCCCCATCCAAAAGTTAATTTTAGAAAGTTCTTAGAAGATTTGCAAGGAATGAGGCTAAGTTATAATTTAAATGGAGAAGAGGTAGAAAAAGTAGTCAGACAAATTGTGGGACCAGATTGGCACATGATTAGTGGTGACTGGAATCCCCGTGACGCTGCGCTCAGGCCCCTCCCACATAGCAGCGCAGAACTAGACAACAGAGTGAAAGGTCTTACAGACCATATCTCTGAGAAATGGAAGCCTAGGGCAGACTGGACTTGCATTAATCAATGCATCTAACAAGAAGGCGAAACTGTTGACAGATATTATGCCAGACTGTTAGAATGTTTTAATAACCATTGTGGAATGCAGGTTCCTGAAGATCAGACACAAGATTCCCCATATGAGCAGCAGTTAAAGAATGCATTTCTGAAAGGCAGTATTGCACCCATAAGCAGTTTTATTACAAAGCACATGGTAGATCATCGTACAAGCAGATTACAGTCATTACTTGAATATGCTAGGCATGCCGAAAGGCATTTTAATAGCAAAAAAAACAAAGAAAACCCAAGTATTTTCTGTAGAAGATGGAGCAGAAGTTTATGTAGTACAGTCCGGGAAAAAGGGCAAGAGAAATGCCCAGGGAAACAAACAATCTGATCAGCGATCAGAGGACTTTGAAGGGTGAAAGAAAAGGGGTGAATGTTTTAAATGCGGTAAAAAGGGACACTTGGCAAGGGATTGCAAGAAAAACAAGAAGGCAACCACAGAAGACAAGGAGGGTGAGGACTGACTATATGATAGTCAGGAATCACTAGAGGGGGATAGCAGAAATATGACAAATGGAAATGTGATAGAGGGAGTAGAGGATGTGACAGAAGAAATGTAGGAAGTGCAGGAAGTTACGGATAGTGAAGAAAATGAAATATTGGATTTAGCTTTATTGAGCTTAGAGCTCTATTTAGCAGACATGAAACCAGAAGTTACACTCCTGGTAGAAGGGAGGGAAGTCAGATTCTTGTGTGACTCAGGGGCATCAAGGACACTGATACATCCCTCCAAACTGCCAGATAATTCAGAGTCACTTGATTACATATAAAAGCAGCTAATGGACAGCTGTATCGGGAGCCCCTCTCCCATAATATTGCAATAACTGATCCTGTTTCAGGATTGACCCAGAAAAGCAAAATTGTAGTTTCTGCAAAATGCTCAGTAAATCTCTTGGGCATAAACCTTATGCAGCTATTTAGCATAGCAGTAGTTCCAACTATGCAGGGTATGGAAGCACAGCGACAAATTGATACCTTCGCAGTGCAATCGGAGGGTGAAATGTTCTATTGGTACAGCCAGGACTTGGTTACGACTGGTCCAGGGGCAGTAACTGAAGAGTTGATGAACGTAGCCATCAGCAAGTTCCCATCCCTTGACATTGATAAACAGCATTTGCTGCACTGCACTCTGTATTATTGTAACACACCAGAACCTGATAAGGAATATGAGCAAGAATTGTTTAGAAATCGTGCAAACAGATTGATATTACATAATCTGTACTGGGACATGGAAGGGAACAGTGTAGCCAGTTGTTCATTGCCCAAGGAGTTCTTTGCACTCTATAAATCTAATCACTTACCACACGTTAGCTTAACTAAGGACAAGAATGTAGAATGGGTAGACTTAGGAGAAAAGGTCACGAGATGGGAGAAGCAGACAGAGTTAGAACTGTCAGAACAAGGAATACAAAGGCAGAAGTTGAATTGGATAACTCAGACCCACCCAGCTGTACACTTGCAGTCTAGCAAGGACAGCTGATTAGCACTCCTATTGAAGGAGTAAGAGAATGCCTTACAGACTATACCAGAAACCCTCTGGTCAACAGGAAAATCAGATGTAGGACTTATTCGTACAGTGGGACCAGTTATTATTATGCCAAAGTCAGCATTTAGACCACAGAAAAGACAGTATCCCTTAAGAAAAGATGCAGAGGTAGGAATCAAACCTATTTCTAGCAGCTTTACTTAAGGAAGGGGTGCTGGTGGAATCTCCTGATTCACCACGTAACACGCCCTTATTTCCTGTTAAGAAAGCAAATGGAGATGGCGTATGGTCCAAGATTTACAAGCCGTAAATGATGCAGTAATACCAAGGGCACCTACGGTGCCAGACCCACACACCCTGTTGAATGATTTAAAACCTCAACAGAAATATTTTTCTGTGGTAGATATCAGCAATGCGTTCTTCTCGATACTGATACACCCTGACAACCAGTATTGGTTTGCATTCACATTTCAGGGGAAAAGGTATACATATACGCGACTACCACAGGGATATTGTGAAAGTCCGACAATATTCTCACAAGAAATGGCAAGCAACTTGGTGGGATTTACCCCACTGAGAGGTAGTCAGATTTTACTTTATGTTGATGATATCCTGCTGGCGGCCCCCACCCAGCAAGATTGCAAAGAAGATACCATAGCGCTGTTACAATTATTAGCCACTGAAGGACATAAAGTAAACAAAAATAAACTGCAGCTTTGGAAAAAACAAGTTAAATACCTAGGATATGTAATATCCAAAGAGGGTAAGACATTAGATGAGGACAGAAAAATAGCGATTTTACAAGCACCAAAACCCACTACCAAGAAGGAAATGATGTCCTTCCTGGGTACGACTAATTTTTGTCGGAGCTGGATTCCAAACTATGCCTTGGAATCTGCACTGCTGACTAGCCTGATTTATGAAAAGCCTATGGCAGCACAGGATTTGTTACAATGGACACCAGAAGCAGAATCTGCTTTCTGCAAACTGAAACAGTTAATAGCGTCCTCATTAGTTTTGGGATTACCAAACTATCATAAACGTTTTTTCCAAACTGTAGATTGTAAGCAAGGTTATATGACATCAGTGTTAACACAGCAGTATGGGGACAAGCAACGCCCTATTGCTTATTATTCATCACAACTGGACCCAGTGGCATGGTCTTTACCTCACTGTGTACAAGCAATAGTTGCAGCTGCAATGGCAGTACAGGCTTCGGCCTCAGTAGTTTTGTTCCACCCTCTCACATTGAGAGTGCCTCATGCAGTCACAATTATTTTACTGCAAGAGAAGGTAGCGTATCTTTCCCCTGCTAGGCATCTTTCCTGTATGACTATATTGTTGAGCCAACCTCATATGATAATTGAACGATGTACAACTTTGAACCCTTCTACCTTGCTCCCAACCCCTGCAGATGGCACACCACACAGCTGCCTGCAGGTGATTGAGCAAAAGACACTGCCTAGAAAAGATCTCATGGATGTTCCCTTGGATGATGTCGAGGTGACATACTATGTGGATGGCTCGTGCAAAAGGGGTCCTGCAGGACAGAACTTAGTAGGATATGCAGTAGTTTCTGATACTGACATTATAGAAGCAAAATCTTTACCACACAATTTATCTGCACAGGCAGCAGAACTGATTGCCTTGACACGAGCATGTACCTTAGCAAAGGGTAAATGTGTGAACATTTTTACTGACAGTCAGTACGCTTTTTCTACTGTACATGTTTTTGCGCAACAGTGGAAAAATCGAGGAATGATAACATCTACTGGCAAACCAATCAATCATGCACAGTTTATTTTAGATCTCTTAGAATCTATTTAGTTACCTCAGAAAGTAGCTATTTGTAAATGTACAGCTCATACCAAGCAACAGGATAGGATTTCAAAAGGTAATGCGAGAGCTGATACAGCTGCAAAGCAGGCAGCTTCGGAAGTATTTCTTTCGAATGAGGAATTACAACCCTCTGAGATTTTAGATGTAGAAATGTTAAAGACAATGCAAACACTTAGCTGAAAAAACAAAGATGGGTAAAATGAGGAGCAATTCTCAAAAAGGGGCTGTACATCTCTAAAGAAGGGAAACCGATATTGCCATCTAATTTGTTTAGATATGCAGCTTTGTTGAGCCATGGGCAAAGCCATGTCTCAACAGGGGGGATGGTACAGCTGGTGAACCAAGTGTTCACAACATATGGATTCTTAAGCTACTCTAAAAAATTTTGTTCGATGTGCCACGTTTGTAATAAACATCATGCACAGGGGGCATTAAAGCCCAAGCAAGGGAGTTTCCCTACACCACCGTATCTGTTTCATACTATCTGTATGGATTTTATAGAATTGAGCAAATGTGAAATAAGAAGTATTGTCTTGTCATTGTAGATATGTTTTCCAGATGGGTGGAAGCCTTTCCGACTAAAAATCCAGATGCGGCAACCGTGGCAAAAATTCTCGTTAAAGAAATTATTCCTAGATTCGGCATTCCGGAAAGGATCTACAGTGACAACGGCACACACTTCGTAAACCAGACCATACAACAGTTAAGTAAAAATTTTGGTATTTCTTTAAAAAATCATTGTGCATACCACCCACAATCTGCAGGGCTAGTAGAGAGGCATAATGGGATTTTAAAGAGTAAGCTAAGGAAGTTAATAGTAGAAACGCAGAGGAATTGAGTGTACTGTCTGCCCTTGGCACTGTTGAGCATGAGAACTGTTCCGAATGCAAAAGTATTGACTCCTTTTGAAAAACTGTTTTGAAGGGCTTATTATATACCTCAGTGGAAACCTCTCATGCCCGCAGACCAGGAAGCCGACTGTACACTCGCAGAGTACATGAGAAATCTGTTAAATTCTAAACATCTGTTGCAGTCAAATTCTGTTTCAGATAAAGAACAAACCAGACCATCAGAAGTGGCAGTGGTCCCAGGTACATGGATCTGGGTGAAGACAATAAAGAAAAAGAACTGGGCATCACCAAAGTGGGAAGGTCTATATCAAGTGCTTCTGTCAACACTCACTGCAGTCAAGATCGCAGAGCGCACCTCCTGGATCCACCTGACACACTGCAAACTAGTCAAAACCTTTGAACTGGACAAAAATGTTGTCACATGCCAAGAGTAAAAATTATAGAGTCCAGAAGAAACAGGAATGCAGAACAACCCTTTCCTCAGAAGTATTGCATAATCATCCTGTTAACTGTACTAGTGACAATAATCTTTTTGCTGTGGCCATTCCTTTTCCCAGCCACACAGACTGGACTGAATAAACGTGAAGCGTTACTCATAGACTGGCATCCAAACTTTAACACTTACCAGGCAATTAAATATGTGTATGTTGAGACTTTCAATGTTTCGAATTGCTGGATTTGCACAGCTTTGCCGACAGCATACGGGGGGGTTATTAATGACTACGGTCCCCCTAGGGGTCAATGAGATCTGGGAAAACTTGATTTATGATACCTCAACCATTACATCACAAGATAAAATAGCATTGCACTTGTCTGTTCCACAAAAGGGAACTGTGTGTTTTTATAAAAATGATACTGTTCAGGTGGGTTGGAGCAATTGCAATGTGACTGTTCCTTATAAATGTTACACTAAAGGTAACAATGCAGATTTTTATTGTAATACAAACTATGATTCATTTCTTGGATTGATGCACAAAACACTTGATGAAGTAAAACATAATTATGTTCTTTATAAACAACTGTCTATAATTGATAGAAAAATGTTTCATGCAGGGCGAGTGTATATTCACAGTAAGGTTACTACTAAAGTATAGGACTGTTATTTTGTGTGTGGCAGAAAGGCATACAAATGGTTACCTGAGAATTGGTCCGGCAGTTGTTTTTTGGGTTACCTGGTTCCGGCCATATGACACACTGCAGTTTTGCCTCGAGGAAAAATTTGAAATGTCCGAGAGGTCGTCAAGAAGCCTGTAAATCCAGTGGGACAAATCGATGCACGTTGGAAAGACCATCATTCTATAGGAAATGGACTGACACATATAGACTTGAGTGATAGTGTTATATCGTGGGCAGGCATATTACCAGCATATGGAGCAGTGAAATCGATCTGGGAGCTGAGAAAACTGTCTAAACTTCTCGAAGTAATGTGCAATGCAACTTTTTCTGCTCTCGAATTGGTGACTGATGAACTGAATGCCATGAGAGCTGTAGTGCTTCAAAACCGCATGGCTCTTGACTTCACCCTAGCGGCGAGAGGTGGTACTTGCGTTTTAATCCAGGAAAAGTGCTGTTCGTATATTCCTGACCATAAACACGAGATAGACAATCATCTTGATTATTGGTAATTCAGCAAGTGTCGGCCATGACCAAACCAGGCCCAAACCCACTGACGGACCTTTTCCAGAAATAGTTTGGGGGTGGGGTACCATCCTAATGAACATCCTGATTGCCATTTGTGTAGGAATGCTCCTACTGGGAGTATGTGTTTGCTGTGGCATCCCCTGCATGAAAAGACTGATTAAAGACTTTATAGACATGTCAGTTTCTGAGGCCTTATATCAAAGTGCTGAGTTTGAAGAACTATTGAAAAACTGAAATGCTTTCATAAGTTTAAACTGAATGACTCTCTTAACTGCAAATCCTGAGTAGGAAGAGGTTAAGAGAAGAAAAAACTGTTCATGCTTATTTTGAAAGTAGAATAAAAGTATTAAAAGGGGGGGGAATGTCAGAAAAATATGTATTAGTATATATATTAGTAATATGCTTAGTGCATTTAGAGCTTGAAAAGGGTTAACACATTTATTCTATTTTACACTGCATAAATCTGCACAAATTGCAGAAGCTTTCTGACCTTGTATTGTCATGAAATATGCGCAGCTAAAATCTTTGCTTATGCCTTGGAAATTTAATGAGAAGCAGATGATTTCTGCTTGTGTCAGGAAAATAATGAATAGAACAATACCACTTGTATAAATGTTATGAAACTTAGACAAGGAGTTCCGCTTGTGCTGTGAGAAAATACACAGCTGCAGGAGCTATAGATAATTAGAACAAAGACTGCTTGAAAATATGAACTGCAATCAGCATTTGCTTGTGTCTGAGCTAGAAAAGTACCTTGAAATGTAACACATGCATTAGAGCTATACAATAGAAGCTTGTAACAGGCTAGTGCCCACCAAGGCCATGTTGTTTTTCTCAAAAAGTTTCTCACAAATCTAGTCATGTCAGCAGAAAATCTGAGTAACATCTGCTGTAGAACAATACTGAAAGTTGTGTTTGATTACGTCAGCTATAGAAGGCCATGTCTTGTAAAACAGTATAAGAATAGCATACTTCCTGTTAGTAGTTAGGCAAAATCCTGTATTTGCATGTTTTTGTCTCCTTGCTGCAAGTTATTAAATGTGCCTTAACTGAACCTTACCTGTATTGGTCTTTGAAGTTTTTTCCTTTGACACAAAACATAGAAAGTATCTGCTATACCACATAATTTTACATACATAATAATCATGGAAGAATGACCCTGGAGAATGTGAATGCATGTGGACCTTTGAACTCTAGCAGTAACATATGATGGTAAATCTTTGGCAGATCCAGCTAGTAAGATAGTTCCTGGATGCCTGATTATTATACTATCTCTTTTAAATCTTCTATATAGGAAAGTAAACACTTAATTTTTGTATTTAATAGGAGCATCAATTTGATTTACTCTGGACAGCACGCTGTTATGGCAGTCTTGCAGGTTATGAACCCTTTTATTGTGTTTAAAAAAAACATAAATCTAAGCTTTCTAATAAGTTTTGATATCTTAAATACCAAATTGCAAATTACAAACTGAACTGCACAATGGGGCTAATTTTTTAATGCTGCTAGATCTTACATGGTTAACTGAGAGTCCTCGAAATTAGCAGAACTACTCTGGGGTGTGCTGATAGGTTTATAGGTTTTTACTAGGCTAATAACCCAAAGGACCGTTTAAGCCAAGCCATGCATCCCAAATCTCTGACAAGTTCTGATACCCTTGATAAGTGTAAGCATGGGTCTGGGAGATGAACCATTTACAGGTTACCTGAGTCCATTAAAGATAGGTGCCAAACCAGGGATGAATCTCTGTTTTCCCATCCAATTGCCCAAGTTGCACAAGAATTGGGTTAGGGAGGAACTCTGCTTCACACGGATAGGGTGCCTGTTCCATAGACAGGGTAGTCTCTGAGATACACACTGATCTCACCAGCAGATCCTATTTATATCACAGTCAAGGTTTAAGTCTTTAGAATGGGTAATTCTGGAGCTGTTTGTATTGTGGAGATGCAGAAGGTCCATCAGAGTGGGGTCTGATAATGCCCTGTATACCAGGCATATATCTCCCCTCAAAAGCCTGTAGGAGACAGACTACAGGGATAGGGCCTTGAAGTGATCTGCATAAGACATTTTACTTATGCCCTATATTCTTTTAGTGAGGAACCTCTGTGGAGTTTCCAATTGTTGAATATGCCTGATTAGGTACATACCTAAGGGGGCATTGTACTCAATGATAGGTCTGATGAATGCCAAATACAGTGGAACAATGACTTCCTTGGACTTAGATGTCATGTCTTTGTTTATAAGTTGCGCAACATAGACTGATTTCATCACCACTGTAGACACGTGATGATCAAAGGCTAGATTCATGTTTATGTGTATCCCTAAGTTCCTGACCACTGGGTCAACTCTAAGGGGTGTGTTGTCGATATGATAGTTACCAGTGATGGATGACTTCAAAAGGATACTATTATGCATTTCTTGGCATTTAGTTTTAGTCCATGGCTCTGACACCAGTTATTTGTCTGCATCATCCCCTCCTGGAGAACATTTTTGCCAGTGTGGATTCAATAGCAGCTCCTAATTTGTAATCATCTGCAGATTTAGTCATCCAGATATCACTGACATTGGCCTTGACATCTGAGAAGTAAGTGCCAAAAAGGAGTCCCTGAGGGACTCCACTTATGACTGGCCTCTTTGTAGAGGTGGAGTCCCCAATTCTAACTTCCTGGGACCTGTCTGTGAGCCAGTTGGATATCCACTGGGTGACATAAAAGTTTGTACCTAACCTCTTGAGTTTGTCAACAATGCCTGAGTGGGGTATTGTGTCAAATGCCTTGGCCAGGACAAGGTAGGCAGTGTGAATGATTTTGCCTAAATTGCTTTAGTGACCCTTTCAAAGAATTTCATCAGACTGAGTAGGCATGATCTGCCCTTGACGAAACCAAACTGGTTTGGGTCCAGTGTCTGGAGATTTACTGTATCTCTGTTGATCATCTCCATGATAATTCTTTCCATGGCTTTACAAATAAGAATAGTGAGACTTATGGGTTTGTAGTTTCCAGGGTCTGTAGATGGCCTGCTTTTGTGCAGAGGGATGACCGTTGCCTTTCTTCATTCATGAGGCCCAAGCCTGTTTGGAGGCCACAATTAAATAGTAATTCCAGAGGCCCTGATAGGTCATGTTTCCTGCTATTTAGAAGGCATCCTGGGATATTGTCTGGACCCATTGATGCAGTGTTATTGTCTTAGAGCGAGCATTATGGACCTGTTCGCTAGTGATAGTAGGGGGAGTTATATTTGATGATATTTCCTGAGGGAAGGTTGAGGGGGCAAGATGGGTAAAGCTGGAGCTGAATTTATCAGTTAGGAAGTTTGTTATATCTCCTGGCTCAGTATAGGTAGCTCCATTTACAATGAGCTCTGCACACAATTGTGTATTGCCTTTGGGATTGTGGACATAGCTAAAGAATGCTTTGCAGTTGTCCTTGGCCTGGGAGGCCAAACTTACCTCAAATTTGGCTTTGGAGGACTTTATTTGTCCTCAGACCTGTTTGCTTAGTTTGATGAGAGTGCTTTCATCCTGCTGGGTGCTGCATCTCCTAATTTTTTCCATGATTTTCTTCCTCCTGTTATACAGCTGACTGATTTTGTGATTCCACCAGGGTGGCTTGTTTTTTGAATTAGTCCTATACTTCTTCCTGGGGGTACAGCTGCCTCTATGCAGCTATTAAAATGATTGCACAAGGTTTCTGTGAACAGTTCTGCATAAGCAGAAGTGTTCTCAGGGTTTATGGAGGCTTGAAATGTTGCCAAATTCTCACTTAATAGCAGGATATTAGCCTTAGAATAGTTCCTGAATATTCCAGGTTTAGCTGGGGGTCCAGGTTTTATTTTTACTACAAAGGAGACCATTTTATGATCTGACCTTACCAGGGAAGGCATTACAGTAGGGGGTTAGCAGTCTCCCATATTAGTGAGGAACAGATCCTGTATGGTTGCACCCCTGGTTGGTGTATTGACTATCTGGTCCAGGAAGTTTGTGTTTACAAAGTCCAGAAATCTCTGTGTATGTACATTTGGTGTCATATAGGATTCCCAGTTAATAATGGGTAAATAAAGTCACCCATGAATATGGTATTAGGTTGGATGGTTAGTGTTTCTAATAAGTTCAAATACATGGTGTGGGTTTCCTGAGTCATAGAGGGGGGCCTATAGCTGGCATGGAAGTGGTATTGGATTTTACCTTTGGTGATATGAGCATGGAGCAGCTCAAGTGCATTGTCCTATATGACCAGCCTTGACATATATTTATTTTTGATGTAAATAGAGACACCTCCATCTTTAGTGCTTGTCTGTGAAGTAGCTTCCCAAAATGTGTGGAAGGCATTATAACCTTGCACTGTTGGTGTGCTCTCCATAGCTTTAAACCATGTCTCATTGACTGCACAGGCATCAGCATTCTCTAGGGTAAAGAGAGCTTCTAGGGAGTGGAGTTTTTTGTTTAGACTCCTAGCATTGGGCAGTAATACTTTTAGATTTTCCTGGTTTTGTTTGCTATGTCAGAAGTCTTTCAGTTTGGTATTACCTAAAAAAGGTACTATGGGGGAAGACAATGTTTTAGCTAATATTCAAAAGCCTGGAGGGGAGAGATGCAGACCATCCCTGGCAAAGCTGCGTGGTCTGTTGTCCATCTCCTTCCATGCTGACAAATATTGCACCCCCATAGAATGATGCCAGAAACAACGCCAATTATTAAAGTCAGTCATCTTTTGTTCATATTGTGGCATCATCCTTGGAGAGTGTACAATGCTGCTCAATGCTAGGCTCATACTAGCCTGAGGCACATATTCCAAGAGCTCCATGATGTCTCTCTTCATATAGTCTAGGGAGGTACATCTCAGGTCACTTACTCCCACATGGACTATGACTGACTCATATTGGTAATTGTGGTCCAAAGACCTGAGTGCATGTGTAATGTGGAGGATCCTAGCCCCTGATAAGCAACAGACTGTAACCTTCTCCTTACTCAGCCTGGTGAGAGGGACATCAGTGTGTCTCACGGTGGAGTCTCCAATGACCAGAATGCTGGATTGTGTGGTGGCTTACCTTATGGGCGTAGAGGTAGAGGCTCCATGAGATGTAGTTCTATGTGTTGATTTGGATGTTGTTTTGAAAGATCCCATATGGGGCTGCTGAGGGCATTTGTTATGTGTACTTTATCTAGGAGGTCTTTGTGGTTTAGGAAGGTTACATGTAAGTGCTTCAGCATATGTGGGTCGATATGCCTGCTTTGAATTGTGTGTGATGGGTGCAGCATGTGTACTACTGATAACCTTATTGACATTAGGAGAACTTTTATATGAGAGATTTTCCTCCAATGGCATTGTGTAAATACAGCTCTCACATACCATATCAGTTTGTTTGAGAATTAACTTGTTGTCAGTAAACATGAGGTGAGTTCTATATTGCCTCAGGATGCCCATATCCACCAAGATGGTAACGGAGACAGTAGAAAAGTTCAAATCCATGACAACAGACTCTTTTCGACAAATTAGGTAGTTGGAGTGAGAATATTAGTCACTGTTAGGAGTATCTGGTTTGCAACTATGTGGACAGTGCTTGTCAGTGCAAACTTGTTGCCCTGTGTGCAACTAGGTATTGCAGAAATTTAAATTGTGCTTTTTACAGGAAAAATGTCACTGAAGGTGTTTGAGTCTGTACAGAACACTCAAGCAAAAGAAACCAAAAACTTGCAATGCACTTGCCATTTTGAAAACTCCACAGCAAACACAGAAAAAAAACTGGCAAGTTGCATCCAAACCGTTTAATATAATTCCAGTATAACATGAATAAAAGTCAGATAGAGACACAATGCTTTCAGATTACTCCTTCTTCAGTGTGATACAACTAAATTAAAACACAGTGCTATTTAATTTTAAAACTAAGATCACATTATAATCAACAGCCAACCAGCATCATTATCAGATTAATTAAATCATTAGTGATATATATATATATATATATATATATATATATATATACATTTTAAAAGGACATTTACATAATAAATATATAATATATAGTCTTATATTTAAACATCATTTTTTGTCAATTTTTTATCATTTTTTAAGACATAACTGCATCTTTTTCAAGATAGGTTTAAGTGAAACAGTAGAATTAATTCCTGGGCTACTATCATCTTGTAGCCTAACAATCCAATTATATTCTTTAGTTTCTAAATCATTGTTCCTGTCTCCCCCTCTTTGACTAGCATAACCTATGTCAATAGCCCTAAAAGAAAAAGTATGTGTATTACCGGATTCAATATTGTGCTTTGCAATAGCATTTGTCAAAATATTTCTTTTTTTGTCACACCTATGTTCAATAATATGCTCTCGTAATTTTCTATTAGATTTGCCAACATAAAAACTTGAACACTTGTCACATGTAGCTAAATAAACAATATTACTAGTGTTACAAGTAGCAGTACATGTGAAAACAAATTCTTTTTCTAGTTATAGGATGTGTGAATTTATTATTTTTACTGATAACTTTGCAAACAGAACAATGCATGCATGGAGATGTGCCCTTTTTGCTTGATTCAATTCCCTTCTGTTTTGATGCGTATATCTTTATAACACAACTTGATTTTTAAGTAGCTAGAATTTCTACAAGCAAATCTAGGATAAGATGAACTAATATTATTTAATTCACATAGGGCTTGTAAAATAGCCCAATTATTACCAATTATTTTCTTAATTTCTGATGTACATCTATTAAAAGTAGTAGTATACCTAAGTTGATTTGCTATAGGTAAAAGACAATTCGAATCATCTCGTGGTGCTGAAAAATAAGGTTTTAGTTTTGTCATTTCTTTGCCCAAGGACATTTTTCTCTTCTTCTAATAATAATTTTGAGTTATATCCTCTTTGTTGAAATTCACATTTCATATCATGTAGCTGTTCGATGCATGTGTCGCCTTTAGTGTTCAACCTACTTACTCTACTATATTGGTTCTTAACAATTCCTCTAAATATATGAGTAGGATGCATACTTTTGGTATGTAGATATTTGTTCCTATGGGATTGTTTTTTGTAGATCTTTGCAGTTATAAAATTATCTGTAACATTCAGATGTATATCTAAAAAATGTATTTCATTAACTAAATTAGTCATTTCAAAATTCAAAAAGGTAGTACTAGCATTTAAATAGTAGAAAAACTCATTCAGTAAATCATGGGTGCCCCCCCCCCACCATACAAAAAACAAATCATCCACAAAACGCTTATAAAATAATACATAAGATCTAAATTCATTAGGACGATTATATACAAATTTTTCCTCCCATTTATTTAGGGTCAAGTTGGCATAGATGTTTGCAACGGGCATATCCATTGCAACACCAGTAGTTTGATGGTAAAAAACTTCATTAAAAATAAACATATTGTTGTTTAAAACTATTTCAAGTAGTTCACATAATGTTTCTATTTCTCTACCACTGATTTTTCCATATCTACATAGAACAGTTCGGATGGCGTCAATGCCATAGTCATTAGGAATAACAATGAAGAGTGACTTTATATGTAAAGTAACAAAAACATACTGATAAGTTGTTTCTCCTTGATGCCAAGGTTCACAAATCTCTAAGAAAACCCTCCATGAGACCTATTGTCTCTGGTCGAGGCTGGCTAACACAGCCCATTTCCCTCTATCTACAAACCATCTTAAGTCCTTTATTAATACACGTGAAGAGTTTTATTAAAGATACTGGTGACTTTTAAGTAAACTCTATAACACCTATGCCAACTTGACCCTAAATGAATGGGAGGAAAAATGTGTATATAATTATCCTAATGAATCTAGATCTTATGTATTATTTAATAAATGTTTTGTGGATGATGTGTTTTTTGTATGGAGGGGGCACCCATGATTTACTGAATGAGTGTTTCAACTATTTAAATGCTACTACTACCTTTTTGAATTTTGAAATGACTAACTCAGTTAATGAAATACATTTTAGATATACATCTGAATGTTACAGATAATTTTATATCTACAAAGATCTATAAAAAAATCCCATAGGAACACATATCTACATAATAAAATTATGCATCCTACTCATACATTTAGAGGAATTGTTAAGAGCCAATATAGTAGAGTAAGTAGGTTGAAACACTAAAAAACACCAGAACTAAGAGCAAAATCCAACCAAGAATAAAAACGTAATATGTTCCATTCCATATGTAAAATATGTTAAAAGATGAAACTTTTAGCTCAGTTAAGAGGGACTATGACAAGTTGTTTAGTGATGTAGACCAGCATTGTTCTAGGGTACTTAATCGAAAAATTAGGAAATTAGAGAGAGACTTAACTGAATACAAGGAAGGTAGAGCCTATCCCCTCCCAATTATAAAAGGAAGAAGAAACAACAACACTACTGAAAATGTCTTTCATGAAAGGGGTGAAAGTAATAGGCAAGGGGAACCTATAGGGGGAGGAAACGAGAATCTCAGAAGAAGTGAGAGAATAGCACAGAAGAACAGGAATCTGTCTACTCAGGATTTTTATTATCCCCAGAGGAGAGGGAGGGGGCGCAGGGAGCAATACAACAGTTGGAACCATCCAACAAACTAGTTTTAGGATCTATAGTTGATGAGGACAGTAGTACCATATTATTTCAAGGTAAACAAATTAAATATAGGAAAGGCAATTTTACTATTTTTAATTACACTGACCTATCAATAACGGACAATTTTTTTAGTTTACTTTCCAAGGGTTTTCATTATGTTCCCCTTAGGCCTTCCCCCATAGTTACAACCTTGATTGATTTAAAACTTTTCATGAGGCAGCTTAATTTTAATTTATTGTTCAAATATGAACGAAACTTAGAAAGGACCCTCACAAGAAAAAGCACCTTTAACCTCCCGGTTCACCCCACCATCAAAATTTTTGAGGAGTTAGTTGAGACTGACATTAGGAAACTTAAGGAGAAAGATCATTGTGAAACATCTGACAACATTACTGAGGATGAGTTGACTCTAATTAAAAATCTTAAAATGGAGGGGTGTAGGGTTATGAAACCAGACAAGGGGGGAGGGGCCATCTTGATGTACAACTGGGATTATGAGGCTGTCTTGCACACGGTGTTACAGGATACCGATCAATATGAACTTGTCTCAAAAAATGAGATTAATATAGCTCAAGCTAAAATAAATTATTCATTATATGACTATTTAATGCAGAATGCTATTAATGAGAAGTTATATAACTACTTATTAGTAAAAATCCCAAGGTTGCCCAGATTTTTGGAATTCCAAAGACACATAAGAATTTGAACCCCCTTAAATTTAGACCTATAGTTTCAGGAGGTGGAAGCGTCACAGAACCCTTATCTAAATTTATCGACTTCTCCTTAAAACAACATGTAGAGAAAATTAAACACATATGTAAGGATTCATGGGACTACCTAAGAGGAGTGGATCAGAGTTTATTTTTACCTGAGATGTTTATGGTCACTGTTGATATAGTCGATTTATTCCCTAGTATTCCACACAACACGGGCCTGGAGTGGTTAGGTACTTACTTATCTAATGAAGTCCAACTGGGGGCCAAGTTCACTAACTTAATTTTGGAATTTATGGATTTAGTTTTAGAAAATAACTTCATTCATTTTAAGGGGGAATTTTATCGTCAGAAAAAAGGTGTAGCAATGGGTGCCTCTTGTGCTTCCATGGAAGCAAATCTGGTATTATACCAATGGGAAAAGAAATACATTTTTACTAGTACATGGTATCAGGACATCTTGTACTATAGGAGATTTCTGGATGACATCTCCTTTATGTGGATGGGAGATGAAGGAAGTTTAATGGAATTTATGGATTACATCAACATGACCACCACATTTTTTAGGTTCACTTATAAGATCAGTAAACATCAACTTAATTATTTAGACATTTCATTGGTTAAGGACTATTCAAATATGTGTTTCCAGTCTAAGATTTACAGGAAAAGCACTTTTTCAAATGCATTCCTAAATTATCACAGTGGACATCCCTTCTATCAAAAGAAGGCGATAGTGAAGGGTCAACTAATTAGGGCTTCACGAATGTCCAGCACGGACAAACTTTTCAATGAGGAAGTTTCCATTTTAAAGAGATTCTTTAATGAAAAACAATATCCGAAAGCCCTGGTAGAAGCACTAGTTACAGAAATTTCCGAGAAGAGGGCTAATAAATATCCCCCTTTATTGGGGATGGGTGTTAATGAGAGGTTACCAAACCCTTCAAAAGACATTTCACAGTCAAAAAATAGTTTTATACATACTTTCTCTAACAACTCAGATCAGATCGAGAAGATTATTAAAAAATATTGGCCCATTCTCAGACTTCAGGAAGATCTTAAGGATTCTATGCCCAGTTTCCCCTCTTTTGTTAGGAAAAGGGGCAAGAATTTGAAAGAACTTTTAGAAATTAGATTAGAGGATCCACAGAATCAGAATAGAAAGAAATTAGGCACTTATCCATGTGGGATGTGCAAGCAATGCCACGCTATGCTGAATTTGGGGTTTTTCTACCTTCCCTCTAGAAGATTCAAGTTCCACGCTAACAAACATTTTAATTGTGGATCTAAGGGGGTAGTCTATCTTGGATGCTGTGGCATGTGCCATGGTTTTTACATTGGGAAAACTGAAAGGGTGTTTAGGAGAAGGGTTTATGAACACTTCAATGACATCAATGTAAGGAAGGAAAGTAATGCCTTTTATAAACACTCTTTGACATGTAAGGACATGAACATAAAGTTTATGGTTTTGGAACAGGTACAACCGGATATAAGAGGGGGCAGTTGGGAGTCAAAATTAGAATACCGGGAGGTATTTTGGCAGCTCCGCTTAGACGCTACTAGATACCCAGGTCTGAATGACACCCTTAACATTAGTAGTGTTCTGAAATTGAGGCAAGCCCGTTTATAACACAGTTTGGTACAACATGACATTTATTGTTTTACTCATTTTTGAATTTACAAAATCTTATAATAAGATATATGGAATGTCATGTTATATATTTGAAACTTAGGAAAGAAATGTTTTACAATGCTATTCAGTAACTCTAGGTTTCAATTTGGAGTTTTGATTTTACCCCCGAGGGTAAAGGGGTCATTGCATTTATTTGTGATTATAAAAATATTTTGCAGAATTGTTTTTTGCCACATTTTAACAGTTTGATTTGATTTTATGTTTAATATGGTATCTAGTTGTCAAGATTTTTAGAAAATGAATTATTTTTAATGATAATAAGAATGCATTTCCTTATATGGTGATTTTCCTGTTGGGAAAGGTTCACAGGAAGTCATGTGATGATTCTGGAAGTATTTAATGTGAATGAACTTCCAGCAATGTTTTTTGCCTTGAAAAAGCTTGCAAGTGGTTGAGTGAAAGCGCTTGGAAGATATTGTGGATTTTTACTTTGCCTTGTTATATTAAAGGATCTTTTTGGAGACCTAGCATCTGTTTGATTTCTTCATCTGCTTATTTTGAAAGCCTTTGTTTACGTGCTTCCGGGTCCTGTCGTGCCAAGTGGTTTTTATTCTAGGTTGAAACACTAAAGACAACACATGCATCGAACAGCTACATGATATGAAATGTAAATTTCAACAAAGAGGATATAACTCAAAATTATTATTAGAAGAAGAGAAAAATGTCCTTGGGCAAAGAAATGGCAAAACTAAAACCCTATTTTTCAGCACCACAAGATGATTCGAATTGTCTTATACCTATAGCAAATCAGCTTAGATATACTAGTACTTTTAATAGCTGTACATCAGAAATCAATAAAATAATTGGTAATACTTGGGCTATTTTACAAGCCCTACCTGAATTAAATAATATTATTTCATCTTATCCTAAATTTGCTTATAGAAATTCTAGCAACTTAAAAATCAAGTTGTGTTATAAAGATATATGAATCAAAAAACAGAAGGGAATTGAATCAAGCAAAAAGGGCACATTTCCATGTATGCATTGTTCTGTTTGCAACGTTATCAGTAAAAATAAACTCACAGATCCTATAACTAGGAAATAATTTGTGTTCACATGTACTGCTACTTGTAACACTAGTAATATTGTTTATTTAGCTACATGTGACAAGTATTTTAATGTTGGCAAATTTAGTAGAAAATTACGAGAGCATATTATTGAACATAGGTCTGACACAAAAATAAATATTTTGACAAATGCTATTGCAAAGCACAATATTGAATCTGGTAATACACATACTTTTTCGTTTAGGGCTATAGGGCTATTGACATATGTTATGCTAGTTAAAGAGAGGGAGACAAGAACAATGATTTAGAAACTAAAGAATATAATTGGATTGTTAGGCTACAAGCTGATAGTAGCCCAGGAATTAATTATACTGTTTCCCTTAAACCTATCTTGAAAAAGATGCAGTTATGTCTTAAAAAATGAATTGACAAAAAATGATGTTTAAATATAAGACTGTACTGTAAATGTCCTTTTAAAAATGTATGTATATATCTCACTAATGCCTTAATTAATCTGATAATGATGCTGGTTGGCTGTTGATTATCATGTGATGTTAGTTTTAAATTTAAATAGTACTGTGTTTTAATTTAGTTGTATCACACTGAAGGAGTAATCCAAAAGCTTTGTGTCTCTATCTGATTTTTATTCATGTTATAATGGAATTTTATTAAACAGTTTGGATGTAACTTGACCATTTTTGTCTGTGTTTTCTGTACAGAACACTGCCAAACACTTGAGGGGAAACTTATACGTCGACCCTGAAAATTTAAGGTTGAAGTATTTAGGCAGATATTCTGAAGTTTTAAACAAATCAAGCAGTACTTATTGAAAACAGAAAATTAGCTTATCAAGAATGATGAAAAGATGTTAGTCGTATGAATGGCTACTACCTGGCTACTACTAATGCTGGTCTCACCACAGCTTCACTCTGTTGGGATGCAATACTCCTTTGTTTCTTCTCTCACCATATCCGAAATGTTATCACCAATCCGGAGAAGAGAAACTGATCACAGCCTGTTTGGTGATCCACGGTCTTGTCCCAGATGATGCATGGGTTTGTAGGCCAGGGGCCTTTTTCTGGTAGATGCCTCAAATAGCAAGTAGATCAATCAGGATTGTTAAGCATGGATACTCACTCTCCAACCAGAAACAGTTAACCTACATTTCTAAATTACAGAAGTTGTCACTATTTATTATTACATTTCTTGGCCCCTCCATGTGAACACTTTTGTAAATATCTTCTTGAAGTTAAGCAAATTATATCTTCTTTTTGTCATTTTTCTCATCTGGTGAAAACAATTCTGACCTTATGATATTAAACTGCTTCATTTTAAACAGTTTTGTAATTGATGCATACCTCTTCTTTTTCACCATATTTCAAAGTATAAAAGTCCTCCAGCATGCCAAATATGTAGAGCACTGTTGGGCATGGTTTGTCCACAGTCATAATCAGAGTTTGATTTTTCACCCACTCCTATTGAGGTGCAAAATCATTCATTCTGATGAAAACCAAGTAAGATTTTTTCTCAAACAAATAATTGTGCTTAGAGATATGGGTCTTAAGAAAGAAACATAATTACTCATGAGATTCAAAAAGGCAGCTAGATAAGATGAAATAATTATTATTTTTAAGTGGCTGATTATTTTAGAGATATTGAGGCCCTCAACACCACTATAGCAACTTCACAAGACAAAGAGTCATGTATTGAAAGAAAAATAAGGAAGGGGGTAAGAGAAAAAAACATCAAAACATCAGACTTATATCGACAGTCAGCTGAAAAATCTCATTTGATGTATACATAATTGTGATCTATATTCCCCCCGGGAATAACTCTGACACCCTTGAACATATCCTCAACTGGCTATCAATCAACTATCTTCAAGAAACCATTATTCTAGGAGATGTCAATATAGACTGGAAGCAATGCTCCTCAGAAATCAACCCTACCCACATCAACTTACAGGGGTTCAGTCAGTTAGTATCTTCCCCCACAAGAGTAGGTAATAATAATCAAAAAGAGAGCATCCTAGACTGGATACTCATCAACAGTCATCCCCAAACATATATGGCTGGGACCCTCCCAAACGATCTTAGCGACCACCTCATTACCTATATTATGAAAAGAAGACAATAAACTCCACCCTGCCTATGTATAGGCCAGTCAGAAATAAGAGACACTTTGACCACACTAAATTCCTGTCGGAACTTAAATCCTTTAACTGGGCACCCCTTAAGCATCTCCCCCTAGAGGAGGCTGTCCATCTTTTTAATAGGACATTCCTAGCTATACTTGAGGCTCATGCCCCAATAAGATCAATCAGAATAAAAACAAACGTTGCACCCTGGTTAACAAAAATACTACAGCACTAATAAAAAGTAGGAACAAAACATGGAACACCTGGCGTGCAACAAAATCAACCCCAGACCGCATAAAATTTCAACAACTTAGAAACGAGACCAAAAAGCAACTCTATCTGATAAAAAAAACTACTATTGCCAACTCCAAAATAAACACCAAAACAACCCTCAAAAATTCTGGACAGGATTAAATAATCTACTCCACCCAGGTAAATCCTCTACCCCTACCCCAAAAACACTAAGTGACAAAACACCTGAAGACGTAGCAAATTCCTTTAACAATTTCTTTACTGATACTATACAATCCTTAGCTAACCAGCTACCATCCACCAACTCCAGTAAAGTGGAAAACTTACAAAAGTCACAATCAACCTTCAAATTCCAACCTGTCCCTACTGCAAATATATGTTCCTTACTAAAGAAACTTAAGCCAACTACTCTCTCAGCAGACCTTCTCCTGCTGAATACTTGCAAATAGCAGCAGATGTCATAGCATATCCTATCTCAATACTAATCAATAGAACCATAGCAGAATCCACTATCCCATCTATATGGAAAGTATCCCATGTCATACCCCTCCATAAAGGAGGCCTATCAACTGAACTATCTAATTATAGGCCCATAGCTATACTGTCACCATTGGCCAAAATCATGGAGAAATGTATACACAAACAACTCCTTCACTACCTTAGCATGAACAAATTACTAACGGATACACAACACGGTTTTAGACCCCACCATAGTACAACCACTGCACTTCTTTCTTTCACCGATACTATCAATCACTATCGCAATGACAAAAAAATATCTTCAGCACTATTTCTTGACCTATCGAAGGCCTTCGATATGGTGAACCACCAGCTACTACATCAAACATTAGAAAATCTCAACCTAGACAAATTAGCTCTAGATTGGTTTCATGGGTATCTCTCTGATAGGAAACAAGCCGTACTTTGGCATTCCAAACTTTCCAACCTCCTACCTAATACCATAGGAGTACCCCAAGGATCCATATTGGGGCCTCTTCTGTTTACTATCTTCATAAATGACCTGTATAAAGCCATCCCTGAAGCAACCTGCATTCAATATGCAGATGACTCGACATTAGTCTGTGCTGATACTAACCCTGACAACCTATTATCCAAAACCCAAGCATGCTTTAGGACAGTAGAAAACTGGCTATTAGGACGTAAACTGATCCTTAATCCAAACAAAACCAAATTACTACTCTTCCAACCCAATCAAAAGTCCACACCTATATCATTTTCTATCCAATCCAAAAATGGGACTGTCATCTCTCCAGACTCCTATACAAAACTATTAGGAGTATGCATAGATAACAGACTGAAATTTGATATCCATATTAATCAGACCATCAAAACCGTTAACAAAAAACTTGGGTCTTTATACCGGATCAAATCTTTTCTAACTCCAATAGCGAAAGTAACTATGGCCCGCTCACATCTCCTCTCTTCCCTCCTATATGCCTCCCCTATACTTACTAATCTCAAAAAAACAGAACTAAACAAACTAACACGCTGCTATAATCAAATTGCCAGATTTGCGACGGAAATGCCCTATAGAACACACCATTGTGTCAACCTAAGAAAATTAGGCTGGTTAGAATTCACCAACCTCCTACAGCAAACCCAGCTTATGGAAGCATTTAAAATCCTGAACCAACCGGACAAAACTCCAGCCCTGAATAACTTAATAAGACCTTATAACAATCTTAGTAGTTTGCGTTCCTCCAACAAGCTTCTAGTTAAAACAGTCAAAGCAAACAATGTAGGTGGGGATTCACTTTTTAGCAATGCTATTGGCAAAATATGGAACTCTCTCCCTACTAGCCTTACTTACACTTCCTCCCTATCTGTTTTCAAAAAAAGATTAAATCAACATCTACAGTTAAATTGGCTTTGCCAGTGCTCAAGTCCTGACTAATCCTCTCTCATACAAGTATAGAAACTTCCCTAGTTTCAGCCCCTCGCTCACAGTTCTTTCTCTCTCCTCTTAACTGAAATGGATAGTTCTGGATGGAGTATCAGTATACCAGAAGCAGTATTAATAGTTATGTATCCTATAGAATGTTTAAGATCAATGTACTTTACTGTATGAAATCTCCTCTATAGCATTATTCTAATATAGTAAATGAATTTGTTTTGTTTTGTTTTTGTACCATAGTTCTAGGCATTGTCTATTTTTTACCTCGATCTACTATATCTATGCATTATATTATTGTCATTGTGGAGCTTTTCTCCCCGGGCCTCCGCTGAAAATGGATATGTATCCAGTCGGACTTTCCCGGTCAACAAATGTAAAATAAAAATAAAAATAAATAAAAATAAATTAACCCTATACGAATAACTGTGCCTCCAGGATAACTGGTCAGGAAGACTTAATATATGTGTCATCATCATGTGCAATGCAAAAGGAAAGATGTTGAAGCAGACATATGTAGACAGTTTCAGTCTCAAAGATTCCTGACAAAACTGTGAATTGTACCATACTTTTGGTTTCTATTCCAGGAAATGTCCGCATTTTACCTATAAGGTAGATGCATGGAGGTTTTTACACCAATATTTGTGTTTCCTCCTCCCACTCTATAAATTCATCTTGCTTTTTCAGCTACTTGTTCCCTAAAGTGTTTAATTAAATCTTTTCGGCTGCATTTATTACTGTTTGTTTTAGCCTATTTAAATTGTAAGTGTTATTCTAAGCCTCTTAGTTTTGGTCTAAGCACTTGGGCTTTAGGCCTAACCCTTAGCTTTCCCTGGGCTCTCTCCCTCAGATTCTGACAAATATGGATGGACAGTTTCCTACAGTGAATCCTGCCAGCCTGGTTGATATGGAAATCCTGAGAGAGTGTGGCAACTGCCTCATTTACATGGACAACCATCTGCTATTTCCACCTAGGAACACAATTTGTGAGAGATGCAATTACATTAACCTATAGCCTATGCTCTCTCCCTCACAAGTCAGTATATCTAACACTGAGAAGGTAATCAACACAATCACTTCACCTCAAACACCACCCTCAACTCCGCAACACAAACCCACATATGTGGAGGTTTTCAACAAAAACATACCCAAACAAAGGAGACCTCAGAGGCAAAAACACATGTGAATTCCACAACCTTCCACACCACATACCACACATAGTCCACACCACACCTGCGTCTAACAACCACAAAGGCCTAACCATAAACCCAACATATTAGTCATAGGAGACTCCATTGTAAGACACACAGATGTGCCTCTCACCAGGCTGGATAAGGAGAATGTCAGGGTTAGTTGTCTGTCAGGTGCTAGAATCCACCATATCACACACGCACTCAAGTCTCTCAATAACAGTAGACCTGTAATGAGTGTCATACCCCAGTGATCGGTCTTTGGACCTCTGTTATTCAGGATATACTTCTCTCATGTGCAGGCCAAACCAGTGGGCTATGGCTGACCAAGTTTGCAGATGACTACAAGCTGGGCGTGATCATCAATTCCCTAAGTGACGTGGACGTCCTCCAGGAGGGTCTCACCCAAACAAATGATTGATGTCAGAAACGTGGTCTCAAGCTGAATGCCAAAAAATGCATCATCATCCCCTTTGGTGAGAGAGATGTCCCCACATATTATCACATTATTAACAATGTCCTAAGCATGCAATCAGTCATGAAGGATTTAGACATCCAGGTTAATAGCAACCTGACTTTTGACCACCATGTTGCTTCCATTGTAAGGAAAGCTTTTTATATGGTGCACCTCATAAGTAAGGATATCTCATCCAGGGGCAAGAAGGTTATAAAATCCATGTATTCTTTCCTTATAAGGTCAGTTATTGAGTACAATGCCCTCTTCAGCATGTACCTTGCAAAACACATGCATCAGCAGCTGGAGAGATCACCGAGGTTCCTCACCAGAAGAATCCAGGACCTCAAACATCTACCCTACACAGATAGGCTAAAAGCCCTGTCCTTCAACTCAGTTTTATAGAGACTCCTCAGATGTGACCTATGTCTGGCATGCAAAGCCATCTCACCTTGATGGGACTACTGTATGTCCGCAAGTCAAGCTCCACTTGAGTAACCCGCATGCATGACCTCAACCTGGTCTGTGACATAAATAGGACTTGTTAGTGGGACAGATTTGAGTCCCAGAGACTCTCCCATCTATGGAATAGACTCCCTCTCCATGTCAAGTAGAGTACCTCATTGTCCCTTTTCAAGCACAACCTGGATAACTGGATGGTAAACAGAAAATACACCCCTGGGATTCCAACCGTGTCCCTACTGGACAGAGGCTTTGGGTGCTGACTTGTCTAAACATGGACTAAACTCTTGGCTAGGCTTATAAGAGTCTCAGGGCCAAAAGCCTAGTAACTTCCTATGATCCTATGAATCATATCTCAGATAACTGGAAAGTTCTGGGGCACATAGTAAGTATAAAAGAAGTGGAGGGTGGACAAGTAAAGGAAAGAGGCAAGAAGACACCATCTACTGAATTTCTAGCCTAAAGCATAAGGGCAGAAGAAAATGTTTTCACAAAGCCCACAAATTAAAGTGACCAAGAACAACAATTATTAGGGATTCCTAGTTAGAAAATTGAGATGAAAGACTCATAGTAAGAAGATTGGAAACTAATGCAGACAAAAAAGTGACCAATGATAATTATTGCCATAGGTCAAATTACTAAAGGGTGGCAAGATTATAGCTAGGGTGAGGTAAAAGGACAGTCACCCCGGGCACAAGGAGTTAGGGGGTATGATTCGGAGAAGCCAGTTGATCGGGTATATAGTGCCATTTGACTTTTGAAGGCCAGTACATAAATTAGTACTGCATTTCTGGTCAAGAGAGAAAAACTTCAGTGCTTTGTGTAGTAAATGTTGTAGGAAGCCATGTTCTGCATTGCAGCAAGCCATTTGATACAGTCTTAAAAGTTGAAATATCTTTTTTTTTTGTTTATCACCAGGTAAAAGGTGAACCAGTTAGGTTCTGGCTGGGGAAAATGTCTTTTTGCCAGGTATTTACTATAAATGGCTTTGAAAGTCACTGTGATGCCTGTGCACTGGCCCAGCAATCAAGGAGCCTCAATCCTCACCACTAACACCAGTGAGTGGCATCCATGTAAAGAAAGGATAATAAATACAAACACAAAGCACAAGTTCCCTTAAGAGCACATAGAGATCGCAGTCAGTCTGGAGTTGTTTTTTCCTTTTCTCTCCACGTCTCCAATAAGACTCCCCACTGGCACAGCTACAAGGTCCAGATCTCAGCCTACTGAGCAAGCTAAAACCTCCAGCACCCTCTCTGTTGAACCAGTGCTTCATGTCCCTGCCCAAGTAGCCCACACACACACACACACACACACACACACACACACACACACACACACTTTATAAAAGTCCTATACAATCACACAGACACTCCTGGGGAAGGCTGGCACAGGTTCTCCAGCTGTGTCCCTTTTACCCAGATTATACAGCAGAAATCACTGCCACCACCCAGCTAATAGTTATCAGCTACTCAAGGGCCCTTATTAAAAGTGTCCAATTATTACTGTGCAATATTATTATGCAAATGGTAAGTGTGACTGAACAGCAAAGCTTATTTGGAGTGACTTGGTACAGTATCACTATATACATGCAATGTACTCGAAGAGCTTAAATTATCTCTACACAAAGCAGCAACAGCGGAAAGGTTTAAAATATTTAATAATAAATAAAAACATAAGACAGTATTTCTTACTACACAGTGCTAGTCAAGAGTTCAGAGATCACAGAGAAATGTTTAAAATAATATAGTAGAATAGTTTTGATATCACAGAAAAACAAAGTAGTCTAATCTTCCTATTGCCTAGCTATATCTAAGAGAAAACACAGTTCTAAAATCCTACTTACATACAGAAACAGGCAGAGTGGTGAGTTGGATGTTCTCAAGACAAATGCTCTAATGCTCTCATTCTTTCTGTCCTTAAATTGATAACACAGTACCACTAACTCATTTTAGATTACATCATTTCTTTCTGGTTCCCAGGCTAATAGACTCTCAGAGGTTAATAGCCCCTTTGATCTTGCAACTGATCAGGAACCAGAGCAATAACAGAAATTATACATGCAAATTCTATCTATTAACTCTGGCCTCAAAACAATAGGCAGAATTCCTTCATCCAGACATATTGCCCAAATTGTGCTTAAATAGAACCAATGAGAGGCTTTGTTTAACATGAATATGAAGTTTGTTCCAAATGTGGGGCAACCTCTGTGAGACAAATCTGTCTCTCCAGCAAGTTCTGTTGATGTCACATACCATGTTAAGGTCCTTTGAGTGAGTAAACCGTGTGCCGTTTGACTTGCAAATGTGCAGCATTTCCATCAAAGCTGGGTCAGAGCTTGCTCTATATGCAAGGCAAAGGTTGCCTCTGAGCAGTCTGTATGACACAGAGTAAAGTGATAAATATCTAGTCTGTCCGCATAAGACACATCTTGAAGACCCTGAATTTTCTTTGTAGGGAACCTTTGTGGACTCTCCAATTGCTGCAGGTGTTTAAAAAGTAACATACCAAAGGGAGCATTACACTCTATTACTGGCCTGATGAGGGAAGACTGCGGTGGTGGTGCTGCGGTAGCATTGTCACCTCACAGTTAGACATTGCCCGTTCGATTCTCAGTTAGAGCGTCTTCTGTGTGGCGACATGCGTGAATGGCCGTTCCTTTATTGAAGGTTGTGCATTAGGCCCGACAAGCCAGCATGTAAAAATCTACTGCCAATCATTAGCGGACCGGAGTTCCTCTGTGGCGACCCCTAACCAGGAAAAGCCGAAAGACACAACAACTGGCCTGATGAGGGAAGAGCACTGTGGGATTATAACCTCTTTTTTTCTAGAGGCAATGTCCTTACTTATGAGATGAGCAATATAAAATGCCCTTCTTTCCACTGTGGAGACATAGTGATTGAAGTTAAGGTTGCTGCCAACTTGTGTGCCCTGATCTCTCACCACTGACTGTCTGCTTAGCATATTGCTATTGATGTGGTAGTTTGCAGGAACATCACCCTTGCTGAAGGGGCTGATAATGCATTTATTGCATTAAGTTTAAGACCATGACTTTGTCACCAGTCATTAGTCTGCATAAGACCTTCTTGAAGGATGCTGGCATCACTAGGGGATTTAATGATCACTCTCAGTTTGCAGTCACCAGCAAACATTGTCAGCCACAGTCCTTCAGTTTTAGCCTGTACTTCAGAGAAATAGATACCAATCTCTGTGGAACAGCACTGGTTACAGATCTGCTGGAGGAGCTGGATCCCATATGACAACAGTATGAGTTCTATCAGTGAGCCAGTTTGCAGCCCACCTGACAATATATGGGTTGATACCCAGCTGGGTGATTTTATCAATGATGCCTGAGTGGAGGATTGTGTCAAAGGCTTTGGATAAATCCATGTAGGCTGTATGCACAGATTTTGGTGACTGTCTCGAATAAGTTCACCAACTTTAACAAGCATAATCTCCCCTTGACAAAGCCAAACTGGGTGGGGTCGAGCATTGGAAATTTCCTATATCTTTGTTAATAAGGTGCATGATGATTTGCTCCATGGTCTTGCAGTAAGGCTGGTCAGGCTAATGGGTCTATAGTTCCAAGGATCTGTAGATGCACCCCCTTTGTGCAAAGAGATGACAGTAGCTGTTTTCTATTCAACTGGGATGAAGCCAGTGCTTAGGCTGTGATTGAAAAGCATGCTCAGTGGTGATGATAATTCCTGTCTTAACCCATGTAGAACACAGCCCGGAATGTTGTCTGGTCCCATACAAGCTGTGGTTTTAGCCTTGGAGAGGGCATGTAAGACCTGCTCCTCGGAGATACTAGGCAAGGGACAGATATTTGGGATGCTTTGAGGTATATGTGGCGGGGAAAGGGGAGTGATGTTTTCACTAAACCTGTCAGCCAGCCGGTTTGCTATATCCACAGGGTCTATATATGTAGTACCATTAACTATGAGTTCAGTGCAGATCTGGGCCTTACCTTTGAAGTCATGGATGTAACTAAAGAATACTTTGTGGTTATACTTAGGTAAAGAAGCTAAATGGGATTCATAGTTAGCTTTGGAGGACTTCACTAGGAGTCTTATTTGCTTGTTTAAGTTGAGGAGGGAGTGTTTCTAGTTTTGAGACTGTTTCTTCCTACTCTTAGACAACTATTTATTTCTTATATTGTATAGCCTGTTAATGGCAGTTGTCCACCAGGGAAGTTTGTTTTTCCTTGAAGATCTTGCTTTGGTTCTATCAGGCACAGCAGAGTCAATACAATTGTACAGGTGCTTGTATAAAGCATTGGTGTATAACTCAGCATAGGTGTCTGTTCCATCAGTGGGGGAAGGGGCTATGAAGCTATTTATGCCATCACATAAGAGGCTGTAATTAGCCTTGGAGAAGTTTTTTAGTCTAGTTGCTTGCGGGGGGGGGGGGGTCTTGTTTTATAGTTACTTCTAGTGAGACTGATTTGTGATCAGATCTCACCAGGGATGGACACACACTAGGGGGGTGCAGCAGTTTTCCATGTTGGTGAGCACCAGGTCCAGGATGTTTGAGCCCCTTGTGGGAGTGTCAACCAGCTGGTGTAGGGCATTGGAGTTAATGAAGTCCAGAAACCTTTGGAAAAGTGCGTTAGAACATGTATAAGTTACCCAGTCTATGGAAGGGTAATTAAACTCACCCAAAACCAGGGTGTTTGGTTGTATCTTGATTCACTCAAGTAGATCCACATAGGCTAAGTGGATGTCTTGATTCATGGAGGGGGGTCCTATAGCTGCAATGACCTGAAGTGAGGTTTTGCCTACAGTCAATTGCACTTGAAGTAATTCAAGGGAATTGTGCCGTTTAACCAATTTAGAAGTTATTTATCTTTAATGAATATTGATACACCACCTCCTTAGTTCTCACACTTTCAGTTTCTCGTCTGAACATGTGGATGTTATGTAACATGGTATAGCTGGAGTGCTCTCTGCAGCCTCAAACCAGGTCTCAATGACTGCATAATTGTCAGCATCTTCCATGATGCGGATTGCTTACAGTGAGTGTGGTTTCTGGTTTAGACTCCTAGCATTTAGCAGCATAAACTTGAGATTGTTTTAGAGGGTATTTTTACATTGGGAATTTTGTTCTTGTGACATTGCCAAAACAGACACTACAGAGATGGCAACAGCCTTAGCCAGTAACCAAAATCCCAGGGGAGACAGATGAAGGCCTCTGGCTAACAATGTTTGCAGATTACTGCAAACTAGGAGACATAGTCAAGTCCCCAAATGATGTGGACGTCCTACACAAGGGCCTCCCTGAGACAGACGCCTGGTGTCAGAGCCATGGCCTCAAGCTCAATGCCAAAAAGTGCAGTGTCATCCCCTTTGGTAAAATCTCTGTACCCATGAACTACCACATAGGCAGCAATCTACTTAACACTGAATGTATGATAAGAGACCTTGGGACCCAGGTGGACAGTAGTCTCTCCTTTGATAGTCACATCGCCACAGTAATCAGGAAGTCCTTCTACATGGCACACCTCATCATAAAAGGGTTCTCAGGGGCGGCTCGTGGCATCGGACTGCCGGACTGCAGCCCCCTCAACAAAAAAAAGAAAAAAGTACTTTTTTGTTTGCTATTTTTTTTTTTTTACTGTCTCACAGTCACAGTTCAGACTACTCCGACTCCGCGAGTCCTGAGACTCGTCTTTCAAGTTCCTGCCTTGGCGAGTATGTGCATGCGCACTTTGATCACCGCGGGTTGCGGCGGTTTCAAATAAAGATTTTTTTTCTGTTTGTTTCTGCTGCAGCTCGGTGAGCAAATGAAGGCATCAGTGTGATGCCCAGAAGTCTATGCAGTTTGGAACCACATAGAATTGGAAGGGGTTCGGACTGTGACGTCTGCAGGCACGTACATGACGTGCTTGGGCTAAATGGCTGCTGATTGGTTGTCGCTCTCTTCCCAGGCTCTATGTGCTGGGAAAAGAGTGAGAATCAAACAGTTGCAGCCAGTTTGGTTTGTGGGAACTTGTGGACTGATTCAAATCGTTTCTTGAATCGGGCCAGTCACAGTCAAGTGAAGGATTTCTGGATTTGGATTTTTATTTTTTTTTTTGGCGGCCTAAATATATTTTTGTCAGCTAATTAATAGCTGTGCTGGGTGTTAGCAGCTGAAGAAGAAGAACTGAAGAAGTTAGAAGAACTAGAGTACAGAGACTCAAGTTTTCTTCTTGGTGGTATGTGCTGTAGTATTTTTTATTGTCCCAGCCAACTGCATCTTTTTTAATTGTCATAATGAATGAATCTCAAGGTAAAAAAAAAACAGTATTTCTGTTTATTAGTAATTACAGATTTTTTGAGAGAAAGTTGCATTAACTTATTTAATTTTAGGAATTTCTTTCTCTCCGTTTTGTTTTTGTTTTTTGTTTGTTTTTTTTAATATTAGCCATTAAAGAAATTCTTTATACTTGTTGAGTAGTGAGTTCTCAGTCAGTTCTCTCTGTACCTGCTGCAGTTTGCCATGGCAGTGGTACATAAAGTACGTGTGTGTGTGTGTGTGTGTGTGTGTGTGTGTGTGTGTGTGTGTGTGTGTGTGTGTGTGTGTGTGTGTGTGTGTGTTGAATATGGCTGCTGCATTCTTAGTGGACCATGTTTTTTTCTACTAGTTTCTTTTACATAGCACAAATCAATATGCTATTGTGACTGATGTAAAAACATTAATTCATTAATAGCATTCAGAAAATCTTTAAAAGCACACCTTTAAAAGAAGGCAGAGTGTAACTGCTTTTAAGACTCTGGCTGATTGTCTGGCATCAAATGTTGTTTCAGCCGGAAAAGAAAAAACATGTAATATTCTGGACAACTTGAAATCCTCATGTATAACTCTTATAACTCAGACAGCTTCTATTGTAAATGCCAACTTTCCTGTTCGCATAATGGTGCTGGAAATGTTCTAGTTATTAATGAGCAAGCTATAATTACACAGCTATTACTTGTATTTGCAACCAGGATGTGAGTGAAAAAGATCAGTAAACCATCTCAACCACCCAGTTAAGAAAAGGAAATTAAATAAGTAAATAAATGCATTCTGACTGGGAATTAAAGAGATGCCCAGATAAAAGATTCATGGTTACACATGCAAAGTTATTATGGCAATTGACATATATTTAAGCAACAGCATGCATAAGGTTACAACAGAAGCATGTCAAGAGTTCAACAATTAGTTAACTGCACTAAGCAATACATATACATTAAAGTGAAGGCTTTGTAAAAGTAATACAAAGATAGTTTTGGAGGTAGCACTCTAGTAAATGTACATTAAAGTAAAACATTTATACAAAATTAATACAAAGACAATTTTGGTGGTTGCACTGTTCAATACACACTTTAATATTTATAGAAATACAGTATTGGAGGTAGTGAGGCACTCAAGTAGTGAGATATCTATCTAGATATATATTTACATATAAATATACAAATAAAGGCAGTTTGATATATTGTGTAATGCAAAGAAGGTCCTTGGATAAGGATAAAGAAGAAGAGAATTACTGTGAGATGAGACAGAGATTAAGTTCGGTGGGTGATGAGTTATTGAGGAATATTTAGCAGAAGATATGCAGGGGGAGATATATGGTGACCAGACAGGTATGTGTTTGAGATAAGAAGAAGCTGAGCACCTTGAGAAAGTCAGGGATATATTAGGGGAGAACTCTGATGACCTGTAGTTTAAAAGAAGTGAGTCTGTACAAGAGATATGTCCTGTTCCCACTGCTTCCATCATTTGCAATGACTACATTATTGTTAAAGGTGAGCACCACTGCTACTAAGTGTAGCTCTTTCCCAAACTGGGCCTCTACCTCCTAAAGAGCAAGTGGGTACTTTCTCTTTTCTCAATATATAAATATTAATTTTACTGTCTTTCCTGAGTGGACTTTTTTTTCTAGAAATGTATCAAGCTTCTACAAGAGCGATCACACTCCAAGAGTCAAGCAAATCTTGTAACTCTTGCCCCACTAGCTTAACAACACATTTCATTCATTTTGTGTGGCATAATAACAGAAGGCCAGCCTGGACACATTCCATATCCTGCTCACCCCATCCACATTTTTAATTCCCTAATGGGAATTTCTGTTTTGATTTCCCCCATGATGCTCATCAATGTGCACTCTCTTTCCCCATCGAAAGAAAAGCATAGAATACATGGTTTCTTTCCCTTTATTCCTTGACTTTTCAGTAAACTGTTTGGGTTTTTATTTCTATACAGTTTGATATCAGAAAATCCTCTAATTTTGCAAAGGATTTTGCATCCTGTGGGTCTGCCTGACACCCCCACTACTTAACAATTATTGGTAAACCCATTTTGAAATAATCTTTTATTAGAATTTCCATCTTAGTTTCTTTAATGTTTACCCCTGTAGGGTCATAGCAAACTTCATAATATATTTCAAATGAAATAGCTGTATCTAGATGTTCTTAATTCTACAGAAACTCCATTCATTGAATTTGAGGATCTGTTCTCTGAGGTAACTCCTTCCCTTGCTATTAAGGTCATCTTTTCCTTATCCAAGTCACTAGAGGCCAAGCTAGTGATGTCCATGTATCCATGGAGGACCTCCTACTTAACGTGTGCTGTTGAGATTCTTGCCTAGCTACTATGCCTCCTGCCTTCCTAGATAGATATCTTTTTAAAGGTTAACAGCTGTGCTTCTAGGCATTCAGCACTATGTGTGGTTTGAACAGCAACATAATTCATATATGCCAAAGATTAGGTTACAACCACCATCCGTTTAGTGATGGCAGCAGTCAACAGAAGGAACTGCTCGACTGTAGTGCCATATGCCCCCTGCCTCAAGATGACCCTCTAGAGACTGACTACTCATTTCAGACAGAATCCTTGACAGATTATAAGAGGGGAAGAAAACTCACTGGCAACAGTAAGTGGAATTAAGGAGATAGTAATTGCCTGCTGCATCCACCAAACATGTTTTATGGAGTGAAAATACCTGTTTCTTTCTTTTTTTTTCTTTTTAGAAATAGTAACTTTTATTTATAAAACTCTACACAGCATTTACTTTTTTTGGCAAAACCATGAACTGGAGGATGGCAACATAAATAAAACTTAAAGCAAAGTATTAGTCCATTTCATTTGCCCAATTGCAGCATACCTGCACAATGCTTTCTTTAAATCTGACAGTTTCTCTGAATGGCACCATTTAAATAAATAAGTCTGATAAACAAAGGTTTCTTGCAAAAACATTTTCTTCCCCTTCTTTAATGTGGAATTATTTAGATGACTTTTGCTACTTCAGAGATTGTGCATATTTACTGATACTGGTGGACTGTAGAAGGTTGAGTAGACTTTTATGATGGAAATGTTCTGAATTGGGCAGTTTTGTCATTGGTGCATGCATTTTATTTCATTGTTTACTGGAAAAATGTTCATAACAATAAATTTAAAATGCCCTCTAACAACTGTACTGTATTGGTACAAGGAATACAATTTAATACAATCGGAAAGGTGTATCAAAGAGCATGTGTATGTTTTTTGTTCAAGGGGCCTATGATTTGAAAACAGCCCAAAGTTAATCTTTATCTGCCCCTGGCAAAATGTATTTTCTTTGAATGTGGGTTTCAATGCTGTTTCAATGCATGTGAGTTTCAAGGGCAGAGAAGTTTTAATGCTAAGTCTGTTTTCATTGTGAGACTGCATTGCTTTGTTTAGCAGATATCTATTGGGGTTTGTGCTGTAAAAATGCAAAATAAAACTTTCAAATGAAATCCAAATCATTGCAGAAGTAAAGCAGTATGCACATTACATTGTTTATGGTAAATGGGGCAAAATAACCAAGGAATGGGACCCTGGAATGGCTGCAGGGGGGAGGCTCCATTCGACCATGATTTTGAGAGGGGAAGGGCAGCAAACTCAGACAGCCCCGGTTGAACTATACCTCTCAGCTGTCCATATTTTTCCAGAATGAATAGATACTTGCTTCTTATTTTTGGTTTGTTCCTCATAAAATGTGTGGTTTTCTGGCAAATATGTCTTAAGTTTATACAAGAGCAATTTTTAGTAGTGTTTGTATGTTCCCTCAATATATTTGGCCTTGTCCAGATTTTCTGTATTAACAGGTCGAGAGGTACGTGCAAATAAATTGCTTTATAGAATTAGGCATATCCAAACCTCTCAACTGTCCCTGATTTTGGCTCAAAATGTTGCTTTTCCCCTAATAATCCCTCTGTAAACTGGCAATTTTGGAAGAAAACATGGAGGGTTTACAATTAATAAATAAATAACTGTAATAATCAGTTATAGATTACTTTTATTTCAGAAATGCATGTAGATTATTTTATTTTGTCAGCTGCTCAAGTTAGCAGTACTAATATTAAAAAGTGTCCCTTCTTTGTCAGGTTCCCAGCTGTATTGTGTGGCTATTTTATATTTTTGCATCACATTTTTGGTCCATTTTTCATAAAATTGTGTTTTTTTGGTAAATTACTGGCAAATCATTAAAGACTGAAGTTAGAAATAATGATAGACATTTCAGTTTCAGATTTCATACCTTTCAGAAAATTCATACTAATGCAAGACTTACTATTATATTATCTTTCTAAGTTTATAAGAGCAATATTTAAAAATTGTCCTTATTTTTGGGCCTTTGTCCCACTTCTATGTATGGCTTTGTCCAGATTTCTTGCTCTGAGGTTGAGAGTTATGACAAATCTGTCAGGGCCATTGCAGTCAGCCAGAGACATTTCAAATTGTGACAAACTTGTTGCACTCCACTCCCCCATGTAGTGACTCTGGATGTGTCCAAGCAAGGCAAGGAGCAGTTATGCAGTGTAAATGTGCAGACTATCCCCCCCCCATCCAAGGTAAACACAAGTACTACAGTGGCCTTTCATCTGTCATTGATTTTGCAGAATGTTGTGGTCTCTGTCATATTTTTATACTGTTGATTTATGCTTATTATTATTATTCAGAAAGTGCCTTTTGCTCTGTGTTTAAGTAGCAGTGCTTTAATGATCATCAGGTAAGCTTGTCTGATATTGTAAGATGCAAGTAAGTTTTAATAAGCAGTATTGCCAACATTGAAAGCCTTTCTGTTGTTGCCATGCAGAGAATACTTATATAACTAGATAACGTATAAGCCTTGGATATTGAAATGCATATGACAGTATTTGTAATAAAGTACAGGATTACATTATGTTAAGCTCATTACAGGCTTTACCTGCAAACTAAACAGAATGCCAATCTATCATGCGTGGTCCATATCCTGTGCAGTAATCCTTTAAGCAATATATGTTGAGCTTGTTTGCTTTTCATTTTTTACTTTGATCATGTTTTCCCCATGAAACAAGTAGATACTTGTTGTCAGGCAGCAGGTCTTTTTAGGATAATAAACATTTTTACAAGTGGGGGTATCACAGAGATTGCTACTTTCAGCATGTTACTTGATACTTTAATAAAGCTGAATATAAATTATAATTAGAACTGGATTGCAAGGAGAAGTGCATGTTACTTGATACTTTAATAAAGCTGAATATAAATTATAATTAGAACTGGATTGCAAGGATAAGTGATTTGAGTTAAGTGCTGCTTGTTTTTCTTATACTTTTTTTGACTGGCATTCCAGTAATGTATTTAAAAAGTAATTTATTTTTTCATGCCTCACATCCTTTTTGTTTTCATCTAGATATTACATAAGCTGTCATGCAGCCAATGGATTGAATATTTTTTCTACTACACTTCATTTTGTCTTGATTGGACTCTCATAATGATGATTTGGCATCCAGGGCAGTGTATTGAATTAAAGTTAGTTTTTGTGGTTTTGAGCATAGCACCTCCCCTTTCTAGTTGGCCACACCCATTCCCATTGACCCCACCCATCCAGCTGTCTCCTGCAGCCCGCCTTTGATTTGAAGTCACCAGCTGCCACTGGTTCTCATCCAGGAAAAAGAGGTAATTGTTCCCCTCTACTCGACACTCATTAGACCCATTATAGAGTACAATGCCCCTTTTGGAATGTACCTCACAAGACATCTGCAGCAGCTGGAAAAGCCACAGAAGTACCTCACAAAGAGAATTACTGGCCTCAAACAAATGCCCTACACTGACCGCCTCAAAAAACTCCAGCATATCACCTACTCTGAAGTGTTCTCTGCCTAACATATAAAGCTATGTCAAACCCAGAGCTGTTGGACATACTACACCTAAAGAAATCCCAATCCCTCTGAGCTACACGCTCTAGGGACCTAAACCTTGTCACCACATTAAACAGGACATGCTGGAGGGATAGATTCCTGTCCCAGAGACTTCCCATACTCTGGAACAGGCTACCCATCTATGTCAAGCAAAGTTCTTTATTAGCACTCTTCAAGAAAAATCTTGATGAGTCGATGGGAAATAGGAAATACACCCCAGGGATCACTTCTGTGTCTCTGCTCGACAGTGACACAGGAAAATAACTTTCTTGGGTGGCGTAAGCCAGGGAACCTTGTTGGTTAGGCTTACGTAAGCCCTTGGGCCGATAGCCTAGTACCTACCTATGAACCTATAAGACCATCTCTGGCAAAGCATCGAGGTTTGTCAACCATGTCATCCCAGGCTGACAGATACTGGATCCCCTTTGAATGACACCAGAAACTAAGCCAGTTGTTGAAGTCAATCATTTTTTGTTTGTAATTAGGTGTCATTCAAGGCAAAGGTAAAATGCTGCTTAAGGCTAGGGACATACCTGCCTCAGTCATATAATCTGATAGCTCAGTCATGTCTTTCTTCATATAGTTCAGTCAGGTATGTCTCACATTGTTCACACCAACATGGCCTATGACAGAGTCATAAACAGTGCCTGTTGTTAAGAGACTTGAGTGTGTGTGTGATGTGGTGGATCTTGACACCTGACAGACAGCTGACCTTGACATTTTCCTTATCCATCCTGGTGAGAGGTATATCTGTGTGACTCACAATTGCGTCACCTATATCTAAGATGTTTGTTTTTGTGTTATGCCTTAGGTATTTCACTGGTGAGACACTGGTGTGTGATATATTATGAGTACCATGTCCCGCAGAGGATATATTATGTGAACCGTGCTTGTGTTTGTGTTTAGGAGGTCTCTGATGTTTAGGTAAGCTTCTTGTAAGGACCTCTGCATATGTAGGTTTATAGATTGTTGGTCTGGTAGGTGCAGGAGGTGAGGGGTGCATGCTGACAAACTGCTTAGTATAGATGGACTTACTAGTGAGCTAGAGAACCTGGATTATAGGTTCTTGATATAGATGCATCTATCACACAATGAATTTGTGTGGACTAGAAGACGTGGATTGTCAGTGTACATGAGGCAATTGCTGCATTGCCTCAGGATGCCCATGTTGACCAGACTGGCAGCAGAAACTGTGGGAAATTATGTGTCCATAATTCCAGGTAATTGGATGTGGTCAGAAAACAGGGAGAGGACAGGAAGGAACAGGTAAAGTAGAGGAAAGTAGAACTGGACAAAAAATACAAAGGGCTAGTGGGTATGATCTGTGTTGGTACCTCAGGAGCTTCACTGAATGTGTCACCTGTCAGTGAGGGACAATCATGAGAACTCACCAATGGAGCATCAGCAGATTACTAAGGGAAACTTTGCAGGCAAACGTATTTGCATCTATAATCACCAATGGTGCCCACCGCTGTGCAGCAGTGCACAATGCACAACCGCGGTGCTATTTAGCAAATGAGCACAAACTGATCTAAGCAAATTAACCAGTAAAAAATCTCAAAACCGAGCCCTATTCCAGCAACTTTTAATCAGATGAGATCTAACTATACACTCCTGCCACTAAGGTGCAGGAGAACCCTCTCCAACAAAAGATGGCATACTTTAGTGTTCAAGTTATACAAACAGAACTTGACTCAGCAGGTCTGAATCTAATCTATGCTACAGCAAACAAAATGCAACAATTAAAAAAATACAGTTCAGATAAGCAGTGTTATGGTAAAAATGCAGTTCAAAATGGCAATATGCAGTGAAAGTTCTACTTAAGTTTTGCAGAGATCAGAAGATGGCTTGACTTTGCTTATGCAGCAAATGAGAGCAAACTAATCTGAACAAATTAACCAATTAACCAATAAAAAGTTCAAAACTGAGCCCTGTTCCAGCAACCTTCAATCAGATGAGTTCTAAATGCACACTCCTGCCATTAGAGTGCAAGAGAACCCTCTCCAACAAAAGACGGCCTGGTTTAGTGCTTATGTTATACAAACAGAGCTAGATTCAGCAGTTACAACAAACAAAGTGTACCAATATCAGAATAAAGCAGTTCAAATGTGCTGACTGTTGTCTGGTCACCATCACAATGACCTTTATGCTCACTGATTTTAGGCTCTATGATGCTGTCTTGGTACAATAAAAAGTTGTTCTGTTCTGATAACTGTGCTCTGACTACAATTTACCTTTGTATAAACTATTTGGATTTTATACAGTAATTTAGCCAAACATCATATTTATGCTGCAGAACAACTTGCAATTCTGGATAATTTCTGGTATATTGTTTAGGGTTTTTTTAGCTTTTCAGTAGTTATAGGTGTTGTTATCAGTATGGACATAAGCTACAACATCATATTCAGAAGTTGACAGTGTTTGGCCATGTGACATCCCTCCTCTGGACCACTAATCAGGGAGCCTTAATCCTCACCACAGACACCAGTTGGGAATGTTCAAATAGAACAAAAATAGATACACACAGTATTTTCCGACACAGCTCTCTGTGTCAAGTCCCATTTCCCTTAAGAACACTCAGGGAGCACACACCAGTGCTGAGTATGGACTTCCTCTCCAGGTCCCAAATAAAACTCCACCTTTCTCTCTGCAGAAATCAGTGATCTGTGTCTCTGTTCCAAGTAGCTGACACACACACTTTGGGATTTGAATCTCACACCCACACATACCTGGGAAAGGCAGGCACAGATTTCCCCCTCTATGCCACCTCCACCCAGACTATAAGGTAGATTAACTTCCAACAGCCATGTATTTTAAGGCTCTTACCAGGGTACCCAATTACTCTTACTAAAATTAATACTAATACAAATGGTAGTGTTAACCAATCAGAAAGACTTTCAGGAGCTTGAAGTCACAGTGCCACCAAATAAATGCAATTACTCTCAAAGGCTAAACTATTTTCTGAAAGACCAGCCACAATGAAAGGTATTAATATATTTAATAATAAATAATAAAACAGAAAACATGAAAACACTGAATATCTATTTACAATAAACACCAGAGTTTCAATTCACAGGAAATATTATGACGCAGATGGAAAGACTCAGACAGATACAATAAAACCATACTTTTAGCTAATCTCACTATATTTTCCTAACTGACAGAAACATTACTGTTCCCTAGTTAAGTTACTTACTAAAGCAAGGCAAGATGAAGTGGGTGAGTGGTCTTGTCAGTTCCAAAACAGAGTGCTGAATGTGATCTGTCACATCTGTCATTAGTATCTAAATACAATTTCAGTACTGGCTGCAAACTGTCATCACATATGGTCACCTGATTCTGTGGTTCTCACACTACCATCCTGAATAGAAGCTGAGCCAGGATCTAGCACAGATGTATCATAATACACACCTAGAACCTTGCTAAGGCTTATTCTAGCATGTAGAGACTGTATACCAATTCCAACTCTTTCATCCTTCCTGCAGAAACTAACCAGCCATTCTCTGTCACCCCAGAATAGCAATTAGTTCACCACTAAGGACAATAAGAGCAGGATCCCAGCCCACACATTGTGTCTCTGGCTGCATTCAGACCAATGAGATAAAATTTTTATGACATAAACCAAGTCATTTAATTTCAGGCAATTTTTCGTAAGGTTTCCCTTCCAGTATCCTCTGTTAACATATATAAATTTCATCAGTTACAATACAGTCTGATATGCATGTATATTCCTTTTATATCCCGCAGGACCCAGTGTTGATACTTTTTTAATACAAGCAACGTTACAAATATATTTTTACCACAAACATCTGAACAAATTAGCTTGATATTCAAATTACATAAAATTCTTTACAAAACTTCATCTAGTTATGCTAGCATATGTTGCACATGCACTACCCTACTCTCTCTAGCATAGCTGGCACTACCTCACATCATCACAGGCCATGTACTGCATTTCTGGACAACACATCTGTGACAAGGTGTTTCTCAGGCACATGTATTGTTCTAACATTGAACCTTGTCAGTATCATAAATAGTCTTTGCACTTTGGTGGCACTTTATCATAGTTATATGAATTGACTTAAGGATCCAGTAGTTTGTATTCTTTCTGGAGCTAGAAACTCTTGAGCTGTACTAGGTATATGGGGAACATTTCACATATTAATACTTGCATGACATTCTATTTCAGTTTGTGAATATCTGTGCTCAATATCAGTTAGGATTCTGGAGCAGTAGGTAGCAGAATACAACATTTGTTTATTTATTTGTAGTAATAATGCATCTAGGCCATAGCTACTGGCATCTGCACTCACTATTGCCTATTTAGTGGTATCATAGTGTACTAGCACAGGAGCTACTGCAAACATTTATTTTATTTTGATGAATGCCTGTGAGCATGATTCCAGGACCAATAAATATTTTTATTTTTATTTTTTTTAAATTAAAACAATAAATTATTCTAATTTCATCCCAAATGACAAAACAAAATAAGAAAAAGAGGGAAAATTAGACACAAAGTATATCATAAAGAAGAAATCAAAATAGTAAGAAGGAAAGAAAGAAAATAAATAGAAACCTCAAAGTACCCAAAGGAGAACCACTCAAAGTAACATATATATGTCACAGATAAATTGAATATTTTAGTGTTGACCATTCCAACTCATAAAACTAAGACATTGCAGATGTGTTCCAATTCTCTAACATTTTTGCATTTAGTCACTATTATTGCTAATGCCACTTTATAATAATTTTCTTTGTATTTTGTGTCTAATCCATCAAATAAAATATTTATTGATAACTTGATATATCTTCTTAGTATCTTAATATGAATGTTCTGTGTTAACTCAAGATATGGAACACTCACTATGGAGCAACTTGGGAGATAGTCCCCAGAAATCCAATAAATCAGAACTGCCAACATGCTGCATCAGGTAAAAACAGGGAATAATGAACCCAATACATTATTTAAAATTAGACTGAAACATATGAAATAGATTTATGAAAAATACATATCTTGAACAAAGAATTCAACCACCCGTGACAGAAAAACATGCTCCCTATGTTATTTTCTACTTCAATTTTCCAGGAAGATCCTAACATGGACTACATTTCCTTCTTGTTTTATAGATTAATGAAATTTGGCATTTCTAAATTAGACATGAAACATATCTTCATAAATTTAAGAATGAGAGAATCAGTCAATTATCATTCTTAATAAACCTTTCATCAAACCAGTTATTTTATAACCAGGTGAAATATATTTACTGATGTCACACCCCCAAGGTCTCTATAAATATATCTTAAGATAGGAATGAAATAAATAGCTTTCCTAGCTTCCCATGACATCCCAAAAATATCAACTAACAGCACAACCAGGACAACTAAATTGGTAATGCTTATTCTATAAAAATTCCAAAAATATTTTAAAAAAGCCCATGCTACTCACAAGTTAGACTTGATCAGCATGTCCAGTACCTGTCTACTTATAATGTCCTATCTATATTGTATGTTAATTAAATTTAAAAAGATTGAACACCAATATATCTCTCAACATGAGGGTAAGCCAGTCCACCTTGCTCATTAGGAGCTACAGCTACCTCAAAGGTATTTTCATCTTACCTGCCCTCCATTAAAACTTCAAAAGTGCTATTTTGACTTGGTTGTACCATCAGAATGTGTGCTTGGGGGTAGGGGTGCAATGGAAATATAATTAATAAGAGGTAATAAGAAAATATAGTACAAAAGATGATGACATACTTTTACGTTTTTATTTTTTTTTTCTATTTACTTTTTAATTTCAAAATTTCATAATGTCAAGATGCTGGGTTCAGTTTTATGAATCTTGACATTATGGCATTTTGAAATTAAAAAGTGGACACACACACACACACACACATATATATATATATATATATATATATATATATATATATATATATAAATACACACACACATATATATATATATATATATATATATATATGTGTGTGTGTGTGTGTGTGTGTATATATATATATATATATATATATATATATATATATATATATATATATATATATATATCTTGCTAAGTATGCAATTTTCCCCAAAATAATTTATTAAATATGCTTCATTCTTATAGGCTAGATTATACATCTTCCAAAACAAACACATATTTCTTATTTTTGTATAATGTTCTCCCATTGTTTCTATCTATGCATAGTTGTTCCAAACTGTATTTCAAAAATATATATAACCTGTTCATTAAACTGAATGTTTTCTATGCTATCCACCATTCCAGTCTGTTTACTTGTTTATACATAAACCAATCACTTTTAAATACAGATTTTACTGTTGAATTGCCTCTTCCATCCATTCTTAGTAGCTAAAACTATATCTGCAGAATTAAAAATAACTGGTAGGTGGACTTCCTCTCTTATCTCATATCCTGCTATTTAGCACTCTATTTATCTTATTAACAATTACATTCATAATTAATGCAAATAAAATGCTAGTCACCAGAAATCCTTACCTTATCCCACATTTAATTTCTTCACTTAACCATCCATTTAATATTATTCTCACATTATTATTTTCATACACTGAAGCAATTACTTTTATTATTTTATTATATATAGTACATTATTTTGATATATCTCCTAAGCATTCATATTGTATTCTATCAAATACTTTACTCAGATCTCCTACCATAACTTTAGCTTCAACCTTCTTATTTACAATAGTCTACCATTTTTCACATTCTCCTACTATCATTAATAAATCTTGATTTCCTTTCACTTTTTTCCAAAAAAATCACATATTCAAGCAATTTCTCTATTTTATTTCCTAGCCTTTTCCCTATTATTCCCATAAATATCTTATAATCTCTATTATTCAATACTATCCATCTCCAATTTCTACTATTTTCCTTTTCTCCTTTTTTCCATATATATTTCATCACCCAATGCATATTGTATGTTCTGCTACTCCTTTTTTCTAACCATCCATTTAGTACTTTTACAAAATACACTTTTTGCCATTCTTCTATGTTATTATACATGTGATATTCAATCCCATCTAGTCCAGTAACTTTTTCCATATTTACTTCTTTTAAAATATCATTGAGTTCTTTTACACCTATATTTTCTTCTAAGCTTTCATTATCTTCTTTATTCAATTTTTAACTTTCCATTCTGTCTCACGTTTATCTCCTTCTTTCTAAATGCATTTTTGTTCTATATATTTTCTTATTACCTGAAATACATTTCTGGTGTAATCACTCTTTCCCCTTTATCATCCTTCAATTTTCTTATTTTTCTCTTGCTATCTTTTACTATCTTATTTAAATATGTTGCAACCTCTTCTCTTTTTCCTTGTAAAAAATACTTTTGATTAAATAACATTTTTTTTAATTTTCTCATGATTCATTTCATATATTTGCTTCTTTTTTACATAAAAATCGATCTTATCTCTTCACACTTCTATAAATACATCCTGACTCAAGTGCTTGTACTTTGTTTCTCTTTCATTCTCCTTATGGCTTGACATTCCAAAAAACACTTTTTATATTTTTCTTTGAAACTTATCCACCAACTCCAATCTTCATAAAACATTTTCATATCTACATGACCTTTCCATAACAGAATAATCTCTCTTCTATCTTCTTCATTTTTATTTATTTTTTATTTAATCTTTTAATACCTTTACCTACTTTTATATATCCTTCATTTTCTTGGACTTCTACATGAGTTGCTAAGTGATCTGAAACACCTGTTGCTTTTATTCTGTCTTGTGCAACTCTCAAAATATCAAATCTAGTTCTGTTTTTGTATCATTCCTTTTATAAGTCCAGTGCTCATTACTCCATATATATAATTTTCTGCTTTTTATTATTTCTAATATAATTCTAATATTTCTTTCTTTCTTTCTTTCTTTCTTTTTATTAGATTACAATTAAAGCCCCCACTAATATTATTTTCATATTCACTCCAACATAATTTAGATTTTTTTTAAACATTGCTTCTCTTTCTTTCTTTTTGACATATGCATAAGTTGCAATAATTCTATATACATCATTTTTCCACCTTATATCTACCATAGTTATCCTGTCTAATCCTACTATAATCTTAAACCTTTATTGCTTTATGACATAATATACCTATTCCTAAACATGTATCTTTTCCCATGTTCCAAATAATGTTACCACCCCATAAGTCTTCTGCTTGTAACCTTACTTCTTCTGTTAATATTCTTGTATATTTTAATATAATGCCATGCATATCAAGTATTGAACAACATTTTAATACACTTAATTTTATTTTAGTATTCTTTATACTAACATTTATAGCTACAATTTCACTTTTCTTTGAATATGAATTGTTATTTCATTCTACTTCTTGCCTTTACCTTTTTATTTTCTTTCACAACTACACATTTAAACTTCCTTTTTCTATCATTCATCCTTTTCCGTATAGAATGTTTTTCCTTTAACCATTCTCCATTTAATTTATTAATCTTCACTTGACTCTTGTATCATTCCCTTTACTTCATTTTTTTTATTTTTTATGTCCTATTTTCTCTTCTTTACTATTTTCTTGTACTATAATTTGTTCTTCATGTTCATCTTCTAAATTTTCATCTATATTATGCTCACATTTCTGCTTTTGCTCTTATTCTTTAACTTCTATATTACCTTCACAGTCCACCCATGAGTGTCCTGTTTGTCTGCATTTTCTACACTCACATCACATGTTTTAGTTTCATGTCCCAATTTACCACAAATAAAACACTTTCTTTTATCACAATTAATGATTAGATCATATTTTTCCAAAAAAAGTAAACGTTTATGGTTGTCCCCTGTATTAACAAACCCCTTATTTCCTTCTACATTTATCATGCTCAGCATATGTGTAATTTTTTTTCATTTTCCATTTAAAAATTATACCACATTCCCCATCTCCCAGTCCACAAACCTATATTGTCATACATTTTTGCAGCATCTATAACATCTCAACATAAAGTATTTAAAAAGGCTTTTAACACGTCTTTCTCAATTTCCACCCAAAATTGCACAAAAATTCTCTTTTTTGCCTCTCTATGTTAATTGTACCACATATAAGTTCCATGGATTACAATTTCTCTTAATTTCAAATTGTTCAAAAAATTTCTCCATAAAGTGTCCTGTCTCAAATAGAATGTCACAGTGTGCATCTTGGTTAATGTATATAAAACCTCTTACCTCCTTAGGAGAAATGCCCAAGGGTGCAACTATGGTGTCTCAGACGTCACACCGTTCAAACTCTTTTTCTTCTTTGCTGCTCAGCCTTACCACAAATTTCTTCCTTGTTATCTCTTTTATCACCTCTGCTCTTCTTTCCCCTTCTTTCACCATCTGTGCAAACAACTTATTTTTTAACAATCTCGTTTACCTCTTCTTCTTATATCTTGTCCATAATCTCTCCCCATGATGCTGTAACCTCACTCTCCAGTTCACTTTGACTCAACATATCCCTCAGATAAACATCATGCAACTCTCCCACTTGGAGAGTTGTAATCATACATCCAGCTTCTGATTCTTCTTGAAACAGTCTCTCCCAAAACAAAGTTTCCAAATCCTGTAAAGTTGCATTCACTTTTAACTCAGCATTCCACTCTGGTCCCATTTTGGTTGACCACTCCTCTCTTCCCTCCCGCTCTGCTATCACATATTTTTTGTGAAGGATTGCACTCCTTTGCTTCTGCCTCATTTCCATTTAAAACAGCTGTTCATCACCATCTTGACTCACTATGTTTCTTCCCGCTTCTCCGATTTGCCTCCATGCTCAGACAGGAAGCAGGAAGTGCAAACACAAACAGCATCTCTGTATGTTAAGAATAGGGGAAGTTCATTGATGCCCTGGTCAAATTTTCCCTAGTAGTATAACTGTCATTAAAAATTGGCCAATATCATACTAGTACTGAGCAGGTCAACAAAGAATAAATAAATAAATGAACAATTATATCAGATATGCAAAAGGGTGCAATCTATGTAGCATGCATTACTGGAATATGATAGACTTAAACAAATGTGGAAAATTTTCAAAAATGAAAAGCAGTTTGAATGGTTTCAGAATATAGATTTAGGTATGAATTGTTATGGGGCTTTAAATGAGAAAGAAGGAAAGAAAGAACATATGATGGACAGAATATCAACAAGTACTGCATGGCTAATCTGGAATAGTAGATTTGAAAAATGGTTGTATAATAAATATGGGTTTTTGAAATAATTATGAGAAGAATAAAGAAATGGCCATGGAGCAAGGGGAGGGGATGACACTTAGAATAATAAAATATGTTTAAATTAATTTGTATGTAAATATAATTATTGTTCTCTACGTGTATTTTGTGTTATGCAAAATGAAAAGGATTATATCGAAAACTGAATGATGTATACAGATAAAAAGCTCCTATTCTTTTTGTTAAATTCTAAGGAAGTTTTTATATCCACCTCTGCTACCACAACAATCCGTGCAGATGCAACCTTGGGTTGATATCCCATCTGATTTTCCACAAGAAAAAATATAAATAAATAAATAAATAGATACATAAAGATGATATTGCCTATTTGCCACTGAAACTAGGTACACATTCTAATAATATTTAATAGGTAATTATCCAAGAATAATTATCTGGAAATTTCATAGAAAGCCCTCTATGAATAAATGCAGATGAACAGACAATGATGGTGATCTAGCTTCCTTGAAAATGTTCAGCTGTAAAAGCGATTTTTTTTTATGTTTCAAGGATGCACCATGACAGAGAATGAATGATTCATGTTTCACTTACAATCATGATGATGATGGTACTCATCTTACATTTTTTAAGTAATGCCATTGTATAAACAAAGTTGATTTTACACCTCTCAAGTCAGTAAAGATGGCTTTAACATGTACTGCAGAAGTCTACACAAATAAACTTGCTGATGCCTTTGCAGCTTGTATAACTGGAAGCATGGCAGCTGAGTAACATGAATGAATGAGTTACTAATGCACTGAACGGGCACATTGCGGAATTGAAATATGTAAAATTAGCATTTAAAATACATGATGAAATGCATTTGATGGGGCATTTCCTTAAAAGCTATTTAGCAACTATAACAAATAGTGGCAATTATTTTAATGATAGATTGGTACCTACAATGATTGGTATTTCAAAGTGGCTACTAAACATTTTGAGAAACATTATTAGGTTTTACCTCCTCACTGGCATACATCATGCAAAGGCATAAAAAAACAGACATAAAAAACACTTCTAGATACTTCATACAAATCTCCATATATCTAACGGATATACATCTTTTAAAACCAGAAGAAGAAGATGTAAAATACACCAGAAATATGTTTATTTAGTTTGAGTACAGTGTATTTGTCTTTATCTATACTGTCTGGTAGAAGTAAGCATAGGGACAAATATGTGAAGCACTTATAAGGCAGACTATTATAAATTATATTTCCAGTGATTACCACTTTCAGTTCATTGCAAGAGTTGACATTTGATGTCAAAAGTTCAATTCTCAAATCAGAGAACTATGAAAATAGGGCAATCTTCCTGGTACCTTTAAACAATGATATGAAAAACAAGAGTGACTCTATAGTTAGGTATTCAGGCTCCACACACACACACACACACACACACACACACACACACACACACACACACACACACACACACACACACACACACACAAAACCCCCAGAGGGCACCACGGTCTTTACTGCAACAAGGACCCTAAGGTTCTTTAAACCAGATGAATATGGCGATGTCCTAGTGGTGGCCCATGTGGGAGTGAATTATCTGAGGCACTTCAGAAGGCCATGCAGGAAAGGCAAGACAGAAGTTACTATGCATGTGATAGAGGCAGAAAAGACACTTGTCTTGCCTGCTCTAAAAATTATGCCTTTATTCAATGACAAGGCAATTGTCTTTAATAATTAGCTAAGAATATGGTGTCATTCTGAAGGGATCCACTATGTGTGTCGATCTGGGTTAAAAAAATTGGTTAATAAGACATCCTGTTCACAAGGGATGGCTAAACCTCCCTCAAACCAGGGGTTCTTCACACTGATGAAATCCTTTGCCTCTTCCATAATACCCTTTTTAAGCAGATTCCCCTTACTGGACATTCCTACGTAGCAAACTCAAATTCAGAAGGTATCATGGTGGCCTTACTCAGAGCTAGAAGTCTAAACAGGAAGATGCCGGAACTGTGTAGTTACTGAGACATGATTTCAGTGGAATGACAGCAACCCCCCCTATAACAGACCCTTGGATAATTTGAAAAGAGTACCTGTATTTGTCAGAAACACCATTACCTCAGTCCAAATTACCCATGACCATAACTTGGAGCACCTGGATCCAAATCACCCTTAACAAACCTTAGTATTATTCCATTGTTAGTTCATTAGAGATCCTCATTAATGTCCTTAATAGTGTTGCTGGGTTAAATAGCAAAAAACAAATTTGTATTTACTACAAGACATCAATTATCCAAGCACTGACTGGAATACTTGTGCCTCTAAACTGGCAATGATCAGCATTTTCTAAACATTGTTAATGCTGAAGCATTGGAGGCAATGGTAAACTTACCCATTATAGTCTCTAATATCCTTAACACAGTCCTTACTAACCTAGGCCCTGTCTGCACACTACTCTACATCTTCTCATCCCTGGATAAATCTGACTATGAATCAGTCACCCTATATGACATGTATAGTAGTGCCACCAAACTACCAAGTGAGTCCATCTGTAAAGACTTCTCTAGGGCAAACCTACTTCAGCTTGTAGAAACAAAATTCCCAATAATCCCCACAATGACTCAAATTTATAGGACTGCTAAAGTCACCTAAACAGCTACATCAAAATGTCTGTATCCCTCCACCTTAATTATAATAGTAAATTCAGGAATAAGCCTTTCTGGTGGAACTCCCGTATTAATAAGTTGTGCAACAAAAGATGATAATGAATATTTGTGGGACAAAATCCCCAAAAAAAACAACAGATGAACCTGATAGGACCACCACATTCACCTCCAATGTTTGCCACCACCTAAAGAGCTACATCAAAATGTCTGTATTCCTCTTCCCTAATTATAATTGCAAATTCAGCAATAAACCTTTCAGGCAGAACTCCCATATTAATAAACTTTTTAACAAAGGACAGAAAATAATGAATATTTGTAAGAAATCTTTCATCCTTAGCACCACAATGAAACATGCATGCCAGGAACTTATGAACACTATTAGAACATGTAAAGCAGAGTATGAACTTAAGGTTTCTACAAAATCTAAATAAAACTGCCTGTCTTTTTCAGTAATGTCAGGACTCTAGGTAGTAATGTCAAACTCTGCACTGAATTCAGCTATAATAATGTCACACTTTCTGATTCCAAGAGTGAAGCCAATGTTATTACCAGACATATTTAGTGCTAACTTTACCCCACCTGCACACATCGCTGCCCTTTCTATCCCTGAAAATGTGACTTCCTCTGAGATCACCTTAGAATGAGTATTAGAATCCCTGTCAAAGGTCTAAAATAAAACTACTCTGTGACCAGAGATCTTCTAGGCTGCATTCCCATCAGTGCCAGGTATGCACCATCAAAATCACTATTTAAATTACTCAACCTCAGCCTATCCACAGGGTTTGTGTCTGATGCCAGAACAGCCGCTATCTCTCCCTACACAAGGGCATCCCCATTAGAGACCCAGAAAATTATATGTCCATCAATCTCACCAGCCTTCTATTCACATCCATGCAACATATCATAGCAGAACTCATTTATGTAGACATAGGCAACTTGACTGACCTAGATGGCACTCAGTATTTCAGTATTTTTTTTTTGAAGTACAACCCATGTCTAATGAATCAAGTAAACTTCTTTGAAAAGTCCAAAGAGGCCACAGACATTCCTTGCATGCTGCTTATCATGACCTGGCTAAGGCTTTTGACAGTATATACCAAGCTGGTATGTGCTGGAAAAATAGACAAACTTAATGTAATCTCCTATGCAGTTTGACGGATTGCAAAATTTTCAGTCCAACATATCCCAAGTTGGGAATGTTGCTGGTGACCTATCTGGAAGTAAAATTATAACTAGTGGGGTAAGATGCAAATCAGCTTTTGGCCCTCTCCTGTTTGCTATTGATTTTCTAGTAGACATCCAAGCCAATATACTAGAAATGTGGTTGACGAAGTTTGTTGAGAACTGCAAGCTGAGTGAGGCTATCTGCTCATCATCTGATAAAAAACATGGTTGTAATATGTGCATATCTGATGTGCTGAAAACAATATCAAGTTAAATGCAAGAAAGTGCAGCACAGTAGCCTTTGAAAAAAGCTCTTCCCACCTCCACTGAAGTTATAAGTGGTATTCCACATCAGACAGATACAGTCCTGTGACAGACTGATACTTATCTGAACAACTCTCGCTTATTCGATCATTTTTTTCCCTGTTAATTTCTGAGGAATGCATTCAGGATCCAAAGAGGTCCTTTCCTCTCCTCTTATCGATTATTGAATGCAATCCATTTGTCATGTGCAAATCTAAACATATTGCTCAACTGGAAAGACCCCCAGCAATTTTAACAAAGAAAATAAAAGGCCTTCATTTCTTAAACAGTCTTGCTAGAGTAATACAACTCTGTTTATACTCAATAGCCTAGTAGTTGATCAGAGGTGGCTGGTGTATTACTTTTACTTTTTGACTTCCTATTTTTTTAAACCAGTTGCTTTACAATCACTCATAATGGGGACCAAAATCTGTACCAACCCATAAGAAAGAATCAGTGGAGTAATAAGTATGTAAATCAGTTTCCACTGCTTATGGAATAAGTTACTATTTGTGGATCAAGTACTACTTCTGTCTACCTTTAAAGTTAGTCTTGATGACTGGATGAATAGAGATAAATTTACAAGAGGGCTATGACAGGCCTGCTCAGTTTGGGAGATGAGTGCTGCCCTGATGGTTAACATATAAACTTGTTTCTCTTGATGTGCTTCATCCTTTGTAGTGCCTCCCCAAAGCAGGAGTCATTCCTGAAAATGGACCTAGGACCAGTTTATTTTTCAAGTCTAATAAAGAAATAAAACAGAATCAAATATTCAAATTATATCCTCATAGTTCAAAGAAATACCCATATGTCGGAATCCAGGAGTGCTATTAAAGAAGTGTAAATGGCAAACTGTTCAGGACAAACTGACCTTTGCAATGACAGTTTGGCTATACTGCAGATGTTCTCATGCCATTAACTTGTGGATTAGTTGTCGACTGGCTTTTGCTCAAAATGGCAGTTACCAAACCTTTCACTATCTTAATCCTACTAAATGCACACTTACACTTGCCGGGAACCCTAACTCTAACCTTAAAAGTTCCAAATCTTGGTCCTTAACCTTATTATTGAAACACAGAGTCATTCTTATACTAATCTCAAACTCCCTTCCTTAAATCTAAACCTTCATTTGCTCTATAATCCTAAACTTTACTCTATACATCTGAAACTCCTAGTGACTCTCTAACCCTGAATTATCAAACCCTACTTCATAACTCTAAGACTCCAAGTGAGTCACTAAACCTTTTCTAAACAACCAGTTTCAGCCTAAGCCACTTATTTGCTCCCTAGCCATAATTCAAAACCCTGGTCCATAAGTCTATCCCAAAATCTCAGTCATCCGCTAGCTCTAATCCCAAAGCCCATACACTACTCAAAACTTTAAATCTCACATTCACCACCTAAACCTATCCATTAAAATTACACTATTACACTTAAAGTGCACAAACTTGAACACCTGAATGGGTGGCAGTGCATGTAAACTGGAAGGCATGTACCTGTTTATAAAATTATGGACTATCAGCAAAATAGTATAAAGTGGCAGTATTCGTTAGATCCGGGGTCTTAAATCAGTGTTTATAAGTCACAATGAACAATAAATATTTGGGTAGGGGGATTGATGTAATGGTCACGGTGTTTAAATCATAAACACAAAGTACAGGGTTTGATTCTCACCATTAAAAGGGAAATTGGCTAGGCTTAAAAAGATCCATAAGAGCAGCTAGCCTAGTACTTGCCTATGGACATATGTTTGCAGTATCTTCTAAACAACCTTGGGGTTGGGAGGGTGGCCTAATGGTTAAAGTGTTTGCCTTTCAACACAAGGTGCATGGTTTGAGTCTCACAAGGGATAATTGGCTAGGCTTAAAAAGATCCATAAGAGCAGCTAGCCTAGTACTTGCCTATGGACATATGTTTGCAGTATCTTCTAAACAACCTGCAATACTTCAGTAACAAGTCAAGCTACTCATATACTTTTAGTAGCATTTTATTTATCAAGTAGTGAAATTTCACGCAATGCTAAGCAGTTCTGATATACAGAGACATATGAGAATTATGGACATATATTTATATTATCTGTGCACAATAGTAATATCTCTTTAGATGCAAAAGACAAAGTGTTAATGCAGCTGTATCACCCATTATGTAGGCTATAAGATGAACTCTTTCAGTAGTTTGTATGCTTCATTGTTTTAAAATTATTGACATAAGTATGAAAACACAACATTAGGTGCTTAAATGTGTCACTAGAAAGTTCCTACAGACACCTCTGGAGGTTTAATAAAAAAAATAATAATAATAAAAAACAAATGGCTAAAAACACAAATTGACCTTATTACACAAAAATCCAACTGGTAAGCACTTTCATGCCCTTCATGGAACTTCTTCGGACTTCTTCTGGAGGCTTATTTAGGGTTTGTAACACAGGAGCAATACTCGGTGAGCCTTGCATTATCCAGCATAGAGCTAGTGCAAAATATGTTGCCATTTCTCCTTGTTTGAAAATATTATGCAAGATCAGCCATTTTTAATGACCCAGATGCAAAAGGGTATACATAAGTTAATCAAGCTGATGTGACAACACTGGGTGATCTGGCATACCTACTTCTGGTTGGCGTATGTATACACAAAACCCGAAATATGCATAACAATGTGAGACAGCTACTTCACATAGCATGAAAAATAAATGCCTGTCTTTGTCCATTCCCTTCCCTACAGATAATAGTGCTGTTCTTCATAATGAGTACTACCACAGTAGCCTAAGCTATATGGGTTATATCTTACATAGGATATAACAGTTGGCCAATATCCCTAGATTCAGGTCATCTTCCACATGCCCAAACTGTTAGTTAGCTTGTGGTTCACTGACTAAAATGACAGGATTGGGTGCCAAGCCCTACAGATTTTTCTTGAGGTCAAGAAATGTGCTCCTATGCAGTCTTTCAAGGTTCGATGGTTGGCTAATGCTGTTCCATATTTGGGCTGATAAGTTTTCTTTTCGGAAAAGACCTTTTATGTCACTTTTACACTTGTTTAAGGTTATTTTTGTGAGAAACAAGTACTTTTAAGTTTGGAAAAAATATTTCCTTGAATGGCTTGTGCCTTTTATATACTTTTGAACAAGAACATGCTTTTTTTACTTTTTTGGTAAAAAGTTGTTTAAAACTAATTTTTCTGTGGAGAAACTGTGCTTATTTTACTTTTGGAGTTAAGGTAAGTGTCTAAAGTGTTTTACTGTGTTTATTTGTAGAGAAACATTACATTTTTTCTACTTTCCTTTTTTTACAAACTATTACTACTATGCCTCCTTGTGAAACAAGCAGCATTGTTAATCAGATTTTGCCAACACAGCAGACTGGTAATTTACCTCAGCTGCAGGAGGGTGACTGCTGTAGTCAAAGCTGATTCCTCAAGACCACTCATCTTTTTTTCAGATTTTTGAGTCCTCACTGGGGATGCAGTTGCTGGCATCACTGGGTGTGTTGTTCTTAACTTTCCTGTGAAAAAGAGACAGATAATTGAAGATTTAGCTTCTCCTGCATCAGTTATTCTGAATAGGAGTAATTTATTTGGCTTAGCTCTGGGTCTTCTGCGAGATTTTGACCCTTCTTGTAAGTTAGATTCTGATAAAAGAAAAAGGGATTCCTCTTTCCCCTGAAGAAGATCAAGAAGTGGAATCTATAGGGGAATGTAAATGGACAAATGCAGGGTTTTCTCCTCAGGTATCTGATTCAGATTCTTAGGAGAGTGAGGTATTTGATTTTCCCTGTGAGAGATTTGCTTTCTCTAAATCTATTTGCGTAATGAATCCTTGTTTCCAGTGTAAAATATTGAGGTTTCTCAGTGTCTTAGAAAATATTATGAATTGTTACAACTGTAATTTCCTGAGCTCTCATCTACCCCACCCCCATGCTTTTAGCACTGGAGGATGTGTTTGTCACAGATTGTGGTTGTGTTTGCAACAGACTGTGGTTTCCCTAACAGCCATCCTGCTGCCCATAAAAAATAGATAGAATGTACAAAGTACCTCAGTCTTTCAAGTTTTAATACACTAATCCCAGACCTGACACAGCCGCTATAGCTGTAATTAATCCAGCTGCTGCCAAACATTTTCTTTATTCTAATAAGTCACATTCTGATAAGGATAGTACAGCTTTTGATAGTTTTGTGAAAATGTGTATGCTTCAACAACTTTGTTTTTTAGAATTCTGAACTGTCAAGGTGAAAGTTCATCCTGACTAATTGTGTAAGTATGAGCAATGTTTTGGCTTCATTTAACTTTCACTTCAACACCTGTTACCCCTTCTTCTTCATTTGAGTTTTCTAGTAACATTAGATTTAAAGATGCATAGCATCACTTTCCTATTCATCAAGATTTCAGGCATTTCATAATGTTTGGTGTGTCTGGAACACATTAATAGTTCTCCACCTTACCATTTGAGTTATTCACTGCTCCAAGGGTGTTCACAAAGTGTCTAGCTCCTGTTATAGCCTATTTCAGGCTACAGGGTATCCACATGTTTTATATTTATAGGCCTGCTTCTCTATGCTGAGTCTTTTTCAAACTGTCTGGAATCCCAGACTTGGGTAAGACATCTCTTGTATGACTAGATTTCCAAGAAGAAATCTCTTTGTTCCCAGCATCCATTTTCTTTACAAATCGCAGTTCTGATTTTGTGCAAAGAGAAATCATTTGGTAGAGACATCAAATCTCTCTGAGTACAGGTCTCCCTTTATCCCCTCCTGCTCCAAAGAAGTGAGTCACAACAGATGCCTCAGACTTTGGGGAGCAGTGTCAATGGGAATAAAAGTGAAGGGTCTTTGTTAACAAAGACAGACCATAACATATAGCATAAAATACATGCTAGCTTTTATAAAGGCCTCAGCTCTCATAATCATGTCTGGTATCCAGACCACTTTGAGTGGTTACAGACGATAGTTCAGTGACATGGTATATAAACAAGCATAAGGGAATCATATTTTACCCCTTATGCAGAATAGCCATGTTTATTTATTTTATGTATTTATTTTACATTTGTTGACCTGGATAGTCCGACTGGATACATGTCCATTTTCAGTGGAGGCCCGGGGAGCAAAGCTCCAAGGTAAAAAGAATAATATAACATAAATCTTGATAAAGTTTACAAAATATAAAATATGTTAGCATGGAATATAGCTTTACAGCACAATCTGACTCTACAGGCATCTTACATATCAGAGCAACAATGTTTGGTAGACAAGCAGAGCAGGACCAAGGCAGATATTTATGAATTTAAACTGAAACAAGTAGGATCTTCCGTGATTTGATCTATCTTGTGGGAATTCCTCAGGCACACCATTTTGCCTCCCCTCTAAACAATCAGCTGGAAAAACTATTTTCCAGGACTCTATGCAAGGAGGCCTGAAAGACAGATTTATTTTCTTCTCCTTGGGCAGGAATGTTCCTGTGTGCTTCTCCACCCTTTCCACTAATTTCCAGAGTATGTGCATGAAAGTTTTATTTATGAGTTACTTTTGCAAGAATCAATCCATTACAAGATTTTTGCTGAAAGTTTAAGCCATTGATATTTTATACATTTGGAATGCCAGGTTGTTACATGCTTATGTGTGCATTTGTGTGCATATACACTCAGGTATACACACACACACACACACACACACACACACACACACACACACACACACACACACATACACACACACACACAAAACTGATTTTTTTTTTAGGAGTAAGAGGTCTCTAAAATGTATCCTGTCATAGTAACTAGAAGTCCATCCATACAGATGTATTTTATTTCTCTTTAAACTGTGATTCTAATGTACACGTATTAACACTGACATTTTTATGCACTGTGACCATTAAGGCAGGAAGGGATAATTAACAATCTGATATATATATATATATATATATATATATATATATATATATATATACTGATATATATATATATATATATATATATATATATATATATATATATATATATATAAAACCACTTTTTAATTTCAAAATACCAAAATCTCGAGTTTTGAGATACCGAACTCAAAACATCGAGATTTTGGCATCTCAAAAATGTAAAGTGAACCAAAAAAATAAAAAAAAAACATGAAAATAATGTTTTTGCAAGGGAGCAACCCCCAAACACCACCCACACCACCCCTACTTTAATATACCAACTCCGAGATCACCCTAAAATGAAGAGAATGGTAAGCGGAACAGGAACATTACTGTTCTCTTCACTATGGTGCAATCTCGGAGTTGGTATTTTTAAGTAGGGGGTGTGGGGGGTACAGGGGGTCTTGCACCCCTGCAAAAACATTATTTTAGCTGTTTTTTTTTTTTTTTTCCTTTTTAATTTTGAGATTCCAAAATCTCAACTTTCTGGAGTCGGTATTTTGAAAGTCGAGATTTTGGTATTTTGAAATTAAAAAGTGGACCCATATATATATATATATAGAGAGAGAGAGAGAGAGAGAGAGAGAGAATGAGAGAGATCTTTGTTATCTCTATCTATATATTGCATATATAGATACATATTGTATATATAGATATACATATATATATATATATATATATATATATATATATATTGTAGATATAATGGGTATTTATATACCTCTATATATATTGCCTTTTCGAAGTGCTTATATATCAGATTTACAGATTGAATGTTGTGTAGCAAAGACTGGGAACTAACAGATTTCTACCTTTCCCTCTAACATCTGTAAACCTACATCTCAGTAACTCCACACTTGCATGCATACACATACCTCTTGTTTTAGTTTATTTTTCTTTCTGTTCTTCTATGCTGTGAAAGCCACCATTTTTGTTTTTAGTAATCCCAAACTTGCATACCTAAAAATATCTCCTGTGAGCTTATTGTCCTGTTTAAAGGCTAGAAAGCTGAAATGCACAACTGTGAAACAAGCACACGTACCTTCTGCAACAGCAGCAGCAGTAGTCAGACTTATCATATCATACTACCTAAAGAACTTGCACAGCTGAAATTCACTTGCAGTTGGCAAAAGTTCACAAGGAACAAATAAAGTTAAATCTATGCAAGACAATCTGCAAATAACTTAATTTGTTAATTCTAGTGTGCATTGTTTTGTAGTGTTGAATCTGCTAGAAGGATATCCCCACCCCTACCCCACTTACCCACACTCACAGGCCTTTTACTGCTGAAGTGAAGCTACATTAACATTTCAGCATATTTCACTCTTATCAGTGTAGTATATCCCTGGAAAGACATTGAATAGCCCATAACTATAAAATTAGATGCTGTGACTCAAGACAAGTATTTAGAGTTCAGACACATTGCCTTTGTATTCATCCTACCTCACTGATTGTTTATAGTGGTAAACCATCTGGGGGTTCTTCCCACTCCGTTCGCTCTGCTCACTCTGGTCCCCTGCCTTTCCCCCATATCGCACCCTCCCCCAGCACCTCTACCCTTATCCTAAGCAAACCACTCCCCCTCATTCCTATGATCCAATTATATACAACTCTACCTTGTCCACACCCACATTTCATGCACACCTTAGTTTCTTTTATTTAGCCAAACTTATCTGCTCTCCCTTACATCCATCACCTTGAATTCACAAGCCCTCTACTATACTTTTTTGCATCTTACTCTACTTTACCATCATAATACAGCCACCACCTTAAACTATTTTAAATTAACTCTAGGCGTACCACATTCTCTTCTACTATAGACACAAACTACCATTTGCACTTTAATTTTACTACTGACCAATTACATCTCCATCACCCATCCTTATCACAAACTGCAAGATAAAACACCTAACCACATTATCAAAGCCCACTCTGAAGTCAAAACATTTTCAACCTTACCTTGAGCTGCACACATATCACATGATAACAATCTTTATTTACACCTGTACTACATTCAAACACACAAATTCCACGTTTACTATTTTTAATCCCACTATCACAGTCGACATGCTCCTCCTAACTTGCCCAGCCTCGTTACTCTTAATTCTCAACCTCACTACAGCTATATCTTTGCATACCCCCACACACCAATACACATCAACAACCTCCTCTATCCCTCTCCCCAATAAACAACACAGCTTCTCATGTATCTCCTACCAGCTTTTCCCCTATACCCTCTCATTTTATTCAAGCCATAAACTGGACTCCTCACCTCCTATGAAGACACACTTGACACCAGTACCTTCACCTAGGAATAAAATACTCTTCCCATGGTACGCGTTCCTCATTACCTATCTACCCAAATGTGAAGATGTACATCCTAACCCTGGCCCACCCTCTAATCCTAACCACAAGAGTAACGCCAAAGATTTAAAATACTTACACTTAACCTTAGAAGTATATGTAATAAAATAGCCCCACTGCATGCCTGGATTGATCAAAATAAACCTGACATACTAGCCCTTACTGAAACATGGCTACATCCAGATGTAAAAGACTCAGAAATAATGCCACCAAACTTTGCAATAACCAGAAGAGATAAATCTGAAAGTGGGGGGGGTAGAACGTCTATACCCCTCTACACTCAACATCACACCCTACACTGGTAATACACCCATCTTTTCCAATGCTGAGGTACTAATCTCCTTTTTGAACCTCAATATATCAAAAGGAATTTCCATAATAGTAATATATAACACACCAGATAACAATATACCAGTGCTGGAAAATATTTTATCCTGGACATCCCAAACAATAAACCTTGAAACAATAATCTTAGGAGACGTAAATATAGATTGGCAAACCATAGCTTCCAACTCCCCCACAAATAGTATAAATCTGCATGTTTTTTTTCTCAGCTTATCAATGCTTCAATAAGATACAGCAAAGATCTTACCTGCCAATCCACCTTAGACTGGATTCTAGTATCCCACCCTACTAATTACCCCTCTTCTGGTACACTGTCTAGCTCCCTGAGCGATCATCTGCCAGCTTACTCCCTTAGAACAAACTCTCAGCAACTAAGAGTACACACTATAAAATCAGTTATGAGCTCAATTCATTTTTGTCAGAATAAATTCAACAATCACCTACAGGAAATAGACTGGACACCCCTTAAACAACTACCCCTTAATGATGCTGTACTATACTTTAATAACACCTTCCTTCACTTACTTAATACACCAGCTTCCACTCGTATGAAATAGACTGGACACCCCTTAAACAACTACCCCTTAAGGATGCCATACTATACTTTAATACCACCTTCCTTCACATACTTAATACACTCGCTCACATTCGTATGAAAAGAATCAAAATGAACTCAGCTCCATGGCTCTCTAAGGAATGTAAACACCTGATGAAGCAAAGGGACCTAGCCTGGTCAACCTGGAAACAAAACAAAAATGAACAAAATCATGGTAATTTCAAAACACTATGTAACAGAGTGACAAAACTAATCAACAGAGATAAGAAGTCATATTATTCCCAGCTTCAACTCCAGTGTAAAATTAACCCCAGTAAATGTTGGCACTCCATATCTTCTCTACTTAACCCTGGAAGAAATGGAGAGCACAAACTATCACCTGATACCCCTCCATCATAAAACAAGCCCCATTCTAATTTCAGCCCATACCTACTGAAACCATTAAGAAACTGCTAGAAAAACTAAAACCACGCTCTACTTTAGCTGACAATCTCCCCCCATACTACCTCAGACTGGCTGCTAACTCAGTCACCTACCCAATCAGTATCCTTATAAATAGGTCTTTATCCGAATCAGAAGTACCTACAAAATGGAAACAATCTCACATCACCCCCATCCACAAAGGAGGCAACACTTTTGATCCATCCAGTTTCTATCTTATATCCATCTTGTCACCTATATCCACAATTCTCAAGAGAGGTATCCATCAGCAGGTGATGCAATATCTATTTTAAAACAATCTTTTAACCAAAGCTCAACATGGCTTCTGATCTAGCCTCAGCACAGCTATATCCCTATTATCTTTTACAGACACTGTGAACAAGGTGAGAGATGCAGGATGCTATACAGGCTCAGTATTCCTTGATCACTCCAAGGTTTTTGACAGTGTCTCACCCCATACTTTTGAACACACTGTCTAACTTAGGCATTTGACCCCCATATACAGCAAAATATAAAGAAAACTCATCAAAAACTGGGAATCCTATATAGAAACATACATTTCTTTACTGCAGCAACCAAAACTACGCTTGCAAAAACATTTTTACTTCCCTCCCTTCTTTATGGTGCCCCTATCCAAACTAACTTACAAAATTCGACCCTAAGCAAGTTGGAAAAGTGCTACAACAAAGTTGCAAAGTTTGCCACAAACACTAAATATCACACACAATACTGTAAACCACTCCTAGAATTAAACTGGCTTCAACTACCCAACCAACTAATTAACCAGCTACCCAACCAACCAATTAATTTTCTGGTTAAAGGTTTATAGTGCCTGAATATTTGAACTGTATCTTACTGAAATTGGTTCACCTTGTTTGCTCTAGCATAGACTAGATCCAGGCCTACTGAATCTAGCTTTGTTTATATGCTTGTTGTTTGTTTGCTTGTTATTTCCCTGGAAGCTAATTTCACCTAATACGCAACTTCTCAGCGCTTCTGTGGATCACTAGTGATATCTGCATTGCTTACTGTACTTATTTCCTTGTTTCACTTGAAAGAAAGTTACTGTTTGTCGTTTTTGCATTTAGTTACTTGTAACACATTGCACTCAAGTTACCTGGCACTTGCTCACTAAAGCAATTATATAAGTCAGCACTAAAAATTAAAAGCACTACACCCTCACTCCCCACTGGCCCTTGTTTTTAAGGATTTCCCAATATTATTCTAGCATGTCCAAAGGTCAGTTGTCAATCTCCTCTCCGGTCCAGCTGGTGAATCTGGGAATCTTGAGGCAATGTTATAACTGCCTCATGTACACAGACAACCCTCTCCTCCTCCCACATAACACAAATACTTGCGAGAGATGCAGCTATTTAGCCAAACTGGAGGCTGAGCTCTCTCAACTCAGGACTGGCAAGACCAGACAGGAGGAGAAGGCAACTACACACACCACAAAACCAGCCTCACATAATGCTACCACTCCACTGAATCAAACACATAAACACACAAAGACATACTCGGAGGCTCTGAGTAAAATTTACCTAAACAGCAGAGGCCTCCAAAGCAGACACCCAAACAACTGCTACCTCAAGACACCCCACAAGCAACACATAAACCACAAAAGCAGTGTGCAAAGCAGTCACAGCCCTTAAGGCCAAATACAACACCAAACATACTTGTCATAGGTGACTCCATAGTCAGACACACTGACGTCCCACTCACCAGGCTGAACAAGGAGAGGGTCACAGTAAGCTGCCTATCGGGCGCTAGAATCCGCCACATAACACAAGCACTCGGGTCACTCCATGGCAAGTACAAATATGACACAGTCATTGTCCATGCTGGTGTGAACAACCTGAGACGTACCTCCCTGGACTACATGAAAAGAGACATAGAGGAGCTCTCTGATTATGTAGCCCAGGCAGGTATGACCCTAACCCTGAGCAGTATCCTTCCTTCACCAAGAATGATGCCACAATATAGAGACAAGATGATCAGCTTTAACAATTGGCTTAATGTCTGGTGTCATTCAAAGGGGATCCAGTGTCTGTCTGCCTGGGATGACATGCTTGACAAGCCACGCTGCTTCGCAAGGGACGGCTTGCACCTGTCACCCATGGGATTCCGGATATTGGCTAAGGCTCTTGCCACCCCCATAGTGCCTTTTTAGGCAAGGCTCAAATTCTAAACCTACCACCCTAGAAAACAAAATGGGAAGAAACTGAGGGTAATGCTGCTCAATGCCAGAAGTCTAAATCTCAAAATGCACGCACTCAAGGCCCTTCTCAGTATGGAGAACATCGATGTCTGTGCTGTAACTGAAACCTGGTTCAAGGCTCCTGAGAGCACCCCGGCACTATTAGGTTTTACCTCATATCATGCGTTCCGGCCCCAAAACCCAGACCACACCACAAAAGGAGGGGGTGTATCCATATTCATAAAGGATACTCACACCTCCAGGTTGGTGGCAACGCACGAAGCTTCGGAAACCATCCAGGTGCAACTAACCATAGGCAAAACTGCTCTACAAATTGTAGCATGCTACAGGCCACCCTCTCAAACTCAGGAACCCCACACAGCCTTCCTGAAGACACTGGTGGGTATAAATGTATCTCCAAACACCATCATATTGGGTGACTTCAACTACCCGAATATAGACTGGGAACATTACTCAAGCCCTAACTTTCTAGCCCAACGGTTCCTGGAGTTCATAAATTCAAATGCCATGGAACAGCTAGTCACTGTTCCCACGACAGGAGAAAATATACTAGATCTCATTGTCACAAACATGGGGACAAAATGCTCCACACCGGAAGTATATCCCTCATTGGTGAGATCTGATCATAAACTAATCTCACTGGAAATCCACATCCCGCCCCCACCCCAAGCAAAAAAGACTATAGTGAAGAACTTCTCTAAAGCAAACTTCACACTACTCAAGACTGGTGTGGTATCCTTCAAGGCCCCTGAGCCAGAGGAAACCACAACCCAAGCTGCGGAAGCCCTTACAAATGCCTTCTATGAACACCTCCAGGACTGCATGGATCAGGCAATCCCAAATAAAACCAAGACTCTTTCCACAAAGGGCAAACGTCCAGTCTGGTGGACCCCAGCCATTAACAAACTTTACAATAAGAGGAGAAAGCTATTACATGATAGAACAAAATCCATAAAAGGGAAGTCACCCCTGATCATTATTAGTAAAAAAATACGAGCACTCATAAAATCAACTAAGGCCAATTTTGAGAGAAAAATTGCCATGGATTCAAAGGACAATCATAAGGCCTTTTTCAGCTATGTTAGGAACCTGGGTGGAAACTCCCAGATATGCTCAGAATTAGTCCAAAATGATACAAAAATCACTGAACCCACAGACATTGCCAACATACTGGCAGACAGGTTCAGTGCAAACTTCACCCCCCTCTCCCCCCCTAAAGGAGAGATAACTATCCCAGCTGAGTGTAGCCTCCTGGACATCTCAAATGCACAGGTGAAAGCTGCTCTCTCTAAAGCTAAAAACACAGCATCAATGGGACCGGATGGTGTCCCCGGCTGTGTGCTACACGAGCTAAATGGGGAATTAAACCCGCACATAAGGCAGCTGTTTAATCTCAGCCTTACCACAGGATACGTGCCCAAGGAGTGGCGTACGGCAACTGTGGTCCCACTCCACAAAGGCGGTGCCTCTACGGACCCTGGTAATTACCGCCCCATAAGCTTAACAAGTCTAGTCTGCAAAGCTATGGAGAGGATCATAATGGAGCTCATAAACAAAGATATAGGGACTTGCAGACATTGGACCCAACCCAGTTTGGCTTTGTCAAGGGAAGATCATGCCTTTTGAACTTGGTTGACTTCGAAACTGTCACCAAGGCCATTGATGAGGAAAGGCAGTCCATACAGCCTACCTTGACCTTGCAAAGGCTTTCGACACAATACCCCACTCGGGTATTGTAGAAAAACTTACCAGCTTAAATGTAAACCCATATGTCACAAGATGGGTTGCAAACTGGCTTAAGGACAGAACCCACAGGGTTAGAGTTGCTGGCTCTGTGTCAGACTCCAAGCCAGTCACAAGTGGTGTCCCACAGGGCTCGGTCCTTGGCCCCTATTGTTTGGCATCTACTTCTCAGAAGTACAGGCCAACATGGGAGGACTTTGGCTGACAAAGTTTGCAGACGACTGCAAACTGGGCCATAGTGGAAAGTGCATCGGACACGGATATCCTTCAGAACGGACTCAGGGAAAGAGATAGCTGGTGCCAGACCCATGGCCTGAAGTTAAACGCCAAAAATGTATAGTCATACCCTTCGGGAAAAACAAGGTAACCCCAAGCTACCATATAGGTGGCAATCCACTAAGCACAGAAGAGGTTATCAGGGACCTGGGGACCCAGGTTGACAGTGGCCTTTCTTTTGACACTCACATTGCTAAAGTGGTTAGAAAGACCTTCTACATTGCCCACCTGATCATGAAGGGATTCACATCCAGATCTAGTGAGGTCATTGTTCCCCTGTACTCTTCACTTATCAGACCAATGATCGAGTACAATGCCCCTTTCGGGATGTATCTCACCCGACATCTGCAGCAATTGGAGAGACCCCAAAAGTTCCTCACCAAAAGGATAAAGGGACTCCAAAATCTGTCATATGCTGCCAGATTGAAGAAACTCCAGCTCTATTCAGTCGCATACCGTCTGCTCAGAGGTGACATGTGCCTGACATACAAGGCCATGTCCAACCCGGAATTAATGGACATGCTCCACCTCAAAAAATCCAAATCCACCAAAACCACTAGAGCAAGCGACTTAAACCTTAGCACGGATATAAATAGGACGTGCTGGAGGGATAGATTTATCACTCAGAGACTCCCTATGCTGTGGAATAAAATCCCGGTCCATGTGAGGCAGAGCACCTCGCTGACTCTGTTCAAGAGAAATCTAGACCTGTGGATGGGAGATCGTAGGTTTACCCCAGGAATCATCTCTGTGTCACTGCTGAACAGAGGCACAACAAACTAATGGGCACAGTATTTTTTCATATAAGGGGTGGCGTAAGCCACAATAATTTGGGCTAGGCTTATAAATGCCTTAGGGCAGATAGCCTAGTATAAACCTATGAACCTATGAACCTATGAACTTGCCTTCATTCAGCTATCTACCTTGCACAACCTTATCTTCAAGCCTATTGCCTGCCCTGCACTAGTCAATCTAGTCACAACTTACACACCAAATTGATCCCTAGAATCAGAAGTTAAAAATCTCTTAGCTGTCTCAAAACCCAGAACAAAACCTGGTCACTCTTTGTATTCATACTCTGCCTCTATACATTGGAATTCACTACCTCTAGCTGTCAGGTCTCTGCTTGGCCTAACCCATTTCAAAGCCTCTTTAAAAAATCATCTCAAAAATACATGGCTCTGCTCCTGCATAAAGCCAGCCTAATGCTCAGGTCTTCCTCTTCTGTTACATTTCAATCCCGCACAGACTGCAAGATCCTAAAGCTCTTCTAACTCCTTCTCTGCTTCTATACCATATCCTTAAGCTGCTGCTCAGGCTTTATTGCTTCTATTCTTCTTAACTCTCTCTCGGTATATATCTGCATCAATAACTTTCTGGCCGCTATTTTCTTAACTGAAACTAGCATTCTATTTTGCATGTACTATGACAGTCAATGTCACACAATGCACTACCTACGTACTATTTTTTTTGGACACTATCTACATCATGTATGGTGAGCGTGACTATTATCGTCTGTAATGTTTTAACTGTATAGAATTGTCTAGGTGTGTAGTAATATATTGCAACATCTAGTAGCAGTTTGTTTTTTCAACTTATTTTTTGTATAGTATTTCTAATGTAATATTTATTGGATTGGATTATACTGTATTTGTATTGTACTGTATGTGGAGCTTTTCTCCCTGGTCCTCTGTTGAAAACAGGTTCTGTAGACTCATTCAGAGCACCCTGGTAAAGAAATGTCAAATATATATATATATATATATATATATATATATATATATATATATATATATGGGAAGTACTGTGCCATTATACGGTCTGTGTGTTATCTTTTCTATGCAGGCTCAGCAATAAATGTACTTCAGTGAATGTATTTAGCTGATAGACAATGCAATGATATGTCAACTCCAGGACAGGTTTTTATGAGTGAGTATTTGTATATTTCAACTGAGTACAGCTGTGTAATTGGTATATTTGCTGACTATAATTGGTGAATGCTTTGATAGTACTTACAGAGAAAGAAGCTTAGTTCCTTAACACTGATATGATGGGGGGAGACAAGTTTCCAGGTTACAGTGGATTTATTTTTTAGTTTTGCTACTGAATATTCACTAAATGATGTGTCTTTAATTGGGATTTGGAATCATTAATATTAAACCTGCTGATATGACGAATCTAATGGATTGCAACATGTTCTTATACATTATACTCAATCATGATTCTGGTAACAAGCACACTACTGTGCTAAATTAACTTGATGTTCTTCTATTATGCTATAACCCATTATTGTAGTTTTCTCTGAAATGTTACAATATAATAGTCACTGCAGAGCTGAAGACATACTGGAAGTGATGTTCAGGGAATCCATAAATGGTGGAAGATTACTCCATGCACGTCTGTCTTGTATAATGACATGCATTATTTTTTTTTCAAGCCTTCAAAAGAGGACAGATGTTGATAAAAGTGGCAAATCCTTGCTGCACTTTGAATAGCCTGAATCAGAGATTAATTTGCTACTTATTTACTTTGTGGTCAAACATCCACAGCCTACATAAGATAGACTGTTGAGGTAATGATATTCTCTGTCTATGCTCAAAAAAGTGCTGTGTTTGTTGTTGGAGAGTACATTAGTGTTCCTCTAGCTTGCATAACCTCCCTGTGTGTTACTGTTTACATCACAAAAAAAGGGACACCTTAACAAACACATGGATAGCCATATCTAACTCCTCTGTAATAGTGATCAGTAATTGTACAGTCTGGGAATATTAGTCAGTTTGGAGATTGATTTTCATGGAGAAAATTTGTAAAATATTTGAATCGTTTCATTTTGCTCCCATCAGAGCCATAAGAATTCATAACCAAATGGCAGCCACAATGATAGTTACTAATGGAAATCATTGTGCAGAAGATAGCTGCCATGCTTTATAGATGGACAAGTTAAAATACCTGTTAATTCTTAGGAAAAACAGTGTCTGTCGATTCAGCTATATTTTCAAGGTGTATGCATCATTGCATATTGATGACAAGTGGGCAATATGGACAAAGGCAAAGACTGGGCAGGTAGGATAACACTTATAGAGAACCATATGGTTATAACTTGGAGCATAATTTGAAATGCAAAACACAAGTTAGTAGCTGCAACTAAGCTCAGTCTGAATATATCACTGAAAAGCAGAATATTTCATACGCCAGAACAAATATAACTTTCAAAAAAACCACTAAGGTTACTGTTAATTGGCAGATAAATTCAGTTTATTAACACTCTCTCACAGTTTATTGTATCCATCTTTGGCAGCAAGCTCCTTGCTTCAGAGAGAAGTATTGCTTTCTCTATTTGAGTGTGAAATGTAATAAATGATTAAAAGTTGTTGCTTGTTCAAATGCTCATTTACTACATTTCAGCTGCTAACTGAAACTGTACGTGTCCTGGCACTCAAAAATGTATACAGAATGAATGGGGTACCTGAAGAGTCGTTTAAATGTGGACATTATCTGATACAGGACTAGTGTTACACTGCGTATGCAGTTACTTAATTACAAAGAGTAAAATAGCTGCATTAGAGGACAAGTTGCTGGATAGGTCCTAACTAAAACAGGTGCAGGTCTCTGGATGGTGATAAGCTTGAACAGTATTTACGATCTATGAGAGTGCCAGCATAATGGAAAATACCTGTTTAGACTGAAATGTGCATAACTCAAAAAGGAAATAAATATAATAAGTAGCAGTGGACATAGACTTATTTTGGTTTGTTCGGGAATTATTCATTTATGAATTTATTTACTTTTGCTGCACCATTTTAGGATTTGTGATTCATTGTTTATAAAATATATATTTTTTATTACTTTTTACACCAGGCATACTTAGGTGCATTCTTTATAACATTGTTAAATGGTTTCATCCTTTAGACTTACTAAACTTCTTACCAGCATAATTTTTGTCTCTTGCTGCGCTATTCAAATATTTATATATGTATCCCTTCTGATTAAAGGGCTTTATTATTTTATACTGTTACTATATTGACCAAACCTGTAGAATGCTCTCAAGAGTGTTACCATTAGTGTTACCATAGTGTTACCATAGTTCTCAGTGGTTGAAAATCCATATGATTATCTTATTAAATACCTATTTAGGAATATGCATAGTACAGCAGATCATAGTGGAAGAGGAAGTGTGATATTCCAGTGATTCAGAGCATATCAGTTCATTTGTTGATTTGATTTAGAGTAAGAGAATACATCTGAGGCTGCTATATTTGTTCTGCATAAAATGTGTGTGTGTACATATATATATATATATATATATATATATATGTATACACATACATATATACGTGTGTGTGTGTGTGTGTGTGTGTGTGTGTGTGTGTGTGTGTGTGTAAATGTTTATATATGTGTGTATATATGTACATATATATATATATATATATATATATATATATATATATTTTTTTTTTATATACAGATATAGATAGATACAGATAGCTATATATATTGATGTCTTTGCAGGAGCAAAATAATCATATGTCTGCTCTTAACAGTATATCAGCATGCAGATAGCTTTCTGACTGCAAAACAATTCCAATCAGTGTGAAGACAGATGCTATGTTTAGCATTCATTTTGGCAGTCAATCTAAGCTGATACCATTAAATGTTGTTAATCATATTTGCTGTTATTAACAGTCATTAGCAATAAGAAGCAGTATAAAAAATACACAGACAAATAGCAGTAGTGTAAGAAAACATGTCCTATAAATATAAAGCTATTGTGGAGTGTGAAATGGTTGTCACAAAATATTCAGACATACTGAGAAAGAAATAATTTTGCAATGACCTTGTTTTCATTCAGTTAAGTTTTTCTGCCAGATATTCAGTTTGTTACAGAATGGGAAAACATCTTGTATGCTCAACATGCACCGGTTCGGAACATCTGTAACTGTAGACAAACTTATTTAACTCACAGACTTACATTATTATTTTACTATCTTCAAAGTAATATCAAACAGTTTAAAAGATGTTATTCAGTAATTAAAGCCCAAGTAAAATATTGTTAAAAGTAAAAAAAATGCCTGTTGATCAGTGTTTTGCTAATTTAAATATATAAATACAGTGTAAGTGTATCCGGTAGTGAGGTTTTGGTCATTGTTGCTAGGGTATTTTAAGTGAGTTTGATAATACTGTGATGGACAGCTGTATATGTATAGCTAACAGGTAAGTATGTGAAATATACATATGACCAAGAAAAGACCCCTACAAGGGGATTTTGGGAGCTATCTCCAACAGAAAAGATGTTTCCAGCAGGTTTATGCCAATACTGTTCTGCATTAGCTACTTCAGAAAATAACACACAGGCATGCACACACACACGCACACACACGCACACACACGCACACACACACACACACACACACACACACACACACACACACTCACACACATATGCACACACACACACACTCACACACACACACACACGCGCGCACACACATGCACACACGTACACACATATGCACACACACACACACACACACACACACACACACACACACACATGGCCATGGATTCATGACAGTACAGTTGTGTAAGTAAACATACCATAATAGTAAATGTTCAAATGATCACTGCTGCAGTAGCTTTCGCTATGTGGGTTATATCCTGCCAAAGGTATAACAGCCAGTCATTTTTCAAAGCTTCAAGGCAGCTTCCATGTACCCAAACTGTCAAGCAGCTTGAGTTCAGCTGACTAAAGAGACAGGTTTGGGTGCCAAGCCCTTCAGAACTGTAATGTCAACAGACAGAGGAAGGAATACCCCTAAAAGGACAATGCTAATAACAACAAAACGTAAGTATTGTAATCCTGGCATAAACAGCACACCAAGAAACAAGAGGGATGGAGGGAGGGAGCAGCTACTGCAGCAGTGGTCATCTGAACATTTACTGTTATGGTAAGTTTACTTACACAGCTCTACTATGCTCATCACATTGATCACTACTGCAGCAGCCTTAGCTACATGGTTAGATTACTATATGTGGGAGGAAGTAGAGTAAGGGTCCAAGAGCTGCTGCAGAATGGCCCTAGTAAAGTCTGATCTTGACCATGAGAAGGAATCAAGCGTGTAATGCCTTTTAAGTGTATGTAGAGAGGATCATGTAGCTTCTTCTAGAATACCTCTAGCATCCAACCCTTTCCAAAAAGCCATAGATGAAGCCAAGGCCTGGTAGAGTAGGCCTTGACCCTGCCTGGAGTAGTTTTGTTGTTGTGAGTATAACAAATGGTAATACCCTTTGACAACTATTTGGAAATAGTCTGTTTAGACACAGGTTGCCCCTTTTTCGTACCTTCACAAAAATAAACAACTGATCCAAAGAGCTAAAAGATTTAGTTCTGTCAAGATTGTACCTGATTTGTCTGTGGCCAATCAAGGTATGGAGTATCCGTTCACCCTCATTTTTAGGTTCAGGAAAGAAAATGGGAAAAGGGCTAGACTGGATTAATATAAACTCTGATACTTCTTTAGGCATAAAGGAAAGATTAGTTCTCAAAGAAATCCATTCTCTGTGGAAAATGAGAAACATTTGACTCACCATAAGAGTTTGCAACTCAGATTCTCTTCTTGCAGTGATCAGAGGACAGAACAATAAGTAAAACAATTTTCCATATTAAGAACTTAAAGTCAGCCAGATTAGCTGGTTCATATGGAGCAGGTGTTAGCTTCTCTCGCACAAAATTATGATCCTAAAGAGGGGCCACCAGTTGTCTTGGAAGCCTTGTGTGCAAAACCCATTTCAAAAACAGTTTGTAATGAGAATGCATTAAAAGAGGAGGATTCATAGGCAGCATGGTGAAATAGCAAATAAATTAATCCTGAGGATTAATATGAAAGGCCATATGGTAGTAACACATACAAATATTGTAAAACCGGAGAAACACTAGCCCTAAATGGGTGGTGGTTTTGTTGTCGGCACCAACTAGAAAACATTTTCTATTTGCTAACATATGGTTTTTCATTAGTAGCTTTCTTGCCTCCACTAGGCACATAGTCAGTAAACAGGTATCTAAATGCAATTAACACCCTATCATCTAGGCAGTCAGTTGGAATTTATTATGGTCAGGATGAATCAAACACCCCTGATCCTTTGTGAGTAGATCCATTCTGTGAGGAAGCTTATGGTAATTGCTTATGGTCATTTCCAAAAGAAGGGAGAACTGTTGCCTGAGACAGAAAGGAGTCACCACAATGTTCTTGGGGGATATTTTCTGAATCTTCAGAAGTACCCCAGATATCAGTTGAAAGGGTGGGAAATTATACAGGAACATTTCTGTGCAAGGAAAAGAAAAGGTATCTATCTTCCAGGCTTCCTTGCATGGAGTCCCAGAGCAAAATCTTGCCAGATGATTGTTCAGGTAGGAGGCAATAGGTCATCTTGAGGAACTTCAAACAGATGGATCAAATCTTGGAAGACCCCTGATCTAGTTTCCATTCATAAGGGTCTGCCCTTGTCCTGCTCATCTTCTCTGCTACTCACTTTTGCTCTGATGGAATGTAGGATGCCTGTAGAGTGAGACTGTGCTGCAAAGCTGTATCCAAAACCAAACTGGCTAGCCTTCAAATGGGATATGACCTTGTTCCCTCTTGCTTATTAATGCAGCACATGACTGTGGTATTGTCTATCACAACTTGAAGAATTCCAGGGGGCAAAAGATGATTCAGAGAGTTGAGCATCTTGAACAGGGCAAGCATTTCTTTTATAGTTATGAGCTTGCATCTGTCCTTGGTGTCCCACACACCTTACACTGCTGAAACTGCTCCCCAAGCAAAGTCCAAAGTGACTGTGTGGAATGACTGCTTTGGAACAGGGGCAGAGAAGGGAAGACCTGGTCTGAGTGGAATTTGCTGTCTCCACCAAGTAATTTCCCTTCTAACAACCCCCAGCACTGGGATTTAAAAAGACAAAGAACACTGATGTTGGGACAAAGGAGACTTCCGATAACACTGTGGCTTTCTCATGTGGAGTCTTGAGAAGGATATCATGAGAATCATAGATGCCATGAGACCCAAAGTCCTGAGCTATACCCTCTCAGTGACAGAAGTCTGACTAGAAAACCTTAGAGATAGATCTAGATATAGATCTATATTTTCTTGTGTAAAGGAGTCAAATAGATGTTTGAATGTTCTCTTGGAATCTCAGCTTGTATATGAGAATTCAATTGAGAGATTTCTGATACTTTGAAAAAGTCTAAGCAAAGATAAGCAAGTCATCTAAGTATGGAAAATGTGGATATACTGTAGCCTGTAATGAGCTATAACTGGAGCTAGACACTTTGTGAACACTGCCTTGCACTGGATGGTACAAAGGGGAAGCAGAGCACTGATAATATGATTCAGACACACAGAACCTTAGCAAATACCTGAAGTCTCGATGAATAGAGATGTGATGATAAGTATCATTTCAGTCTAGTGCTACCAGAAAAATTAAATAAGGAAGAAAGGCTAACAGGTTGTGAAATGACACCACTGTGAACTTGAGCACTATCACAAACAAGTTTAGGAAATAAAGATCCAGAAATGGTCTGCAAGTATCTTCTTTCTTTGTCACTAAAATATCCTTGAATAAAAAACCCTTCCCAACCTGGGAAGGAGGAGCTGGTTCTATGGCTCCCTGAGACAGCATGTGTTGAAGAACAGGGGAAATAGTGGAGTCCAGTCTGGTGGTTGAGGAACTACTCCCTGGAAAGGAGATATTTCCTCTCACTGCCATTAGCAACCTTGATAAATGATCTTCAGAATCCATTTGTGAAACTATCTGTTGCAAAAGGGAAAATTGGAGATTCAGACTTTCTGGAAGAGAAAAGGAACTGCCAGGGTGGGAGGGGGGAAACAAGGTCTTTTAAATATTAATTTTGATTTTTTTGAATGTCTTTGGTTTTGGAGCGGTCTTGAATTATTTTTGTAACCCCCACTTTGGGGAGACTGTTCATTATGTTTTTTTGTTGAAATCGAATGAAGGGTTAGAAAACACCTCAGAAAATCTGGAAAAGGAATGCTCACAAATCTTAGAAAGTCCCTGTATCAACTTACCTCTTTCATCACACCTTTTGATAACCTCTGCAACAGAAGAACCAAAAACTAAATCAACATCCAAAGGAGAATTTAAAATATAATTTTTCACAACATCTGGAAAGTTCTGAGAATGCAGCCAGGCAAACTTCCACCATAACCCTGGAAGAAGTATCAAATGAATCATAAATACACTGTAAACAATGATTAGTGACCTGTGAAGTGGTTGAAACTAAATTATTTAAAGCAGATTTTTCCTCACAAGATGAAACTGCAGAGAAAACATCCCTCATACTTAGACAATTAGTCAGCTTAAACTTTAACATCTGAGTATGACAATTCAAAATTTTGAAAATCAAAGTTCCAGAATCATCCACTTTTCCACAATCTTGTCAATAATCTTTCCATCCTTGTCAGAAAGAGTAGGATTGTGTCTTCATGAGTGTTTCAAGATGTTATTGGTTTGATCAGATAAGCTTTTTTTTTTTTTTTGCTTCCTAGGACTGGAATTAACCAAATACATAGGAGCAGTGTGATTAAATAAAGCTACGAATGCTGAGTCAAGTTTGAAATGAGAGTATAAAAATTAAAAGCTTGAGGAACTTTATACAGTCATGCCTTTTAGGGGAAATAGACTGACTGTCAGAAAATTGAATTTAGTTGGACACATCCTCTAGGGCTGCTAGAACTGGAAGAATGGGTGCAGGTTCTGGAAATTCATTAAGACCTTATAATATTTTCTCAAAACTTCAGTTTTCTCCCACTGAATACTCTGGCATATTCCAGAAATAGTCTCAGAGAAAGATAACCCCCCGCAGATAGAATCAGAGATTGACCTCTCTTCTGAAGGGGGTAGGTTATAAGTTTGACATCATGATTAAGGTTTTCACCACACAGGTTCAATGTATAGAGTTTGATTTTGATCTCAAGTTATTGGCTTAGCTTAAAATGGCCATTTAAGGCAATTGCAAAAAATTCACATGTAAATCAGAAAACTGAGAAGAAAACCCGTCATCATCCGGTCCAGATTCAGAATGCTGAATCTCTTCAATAAAAGAAGTATTCCCTTTACTTTTACCAGAAATCATCATATAGGAAGGATCAATAGCCTGAATTAAACACTAAACCAGACCCAGTAAACAACTCCTGATTAATGAAATTTGAGGAGTATTAGATACATGTTTAGTTTTTGTTTTCTTTTTTACTGGAAATATGGGGCCAACAGTGTTATTAATAGCACCAACAACTTCCCTGGGGATGTGAACATCATTCTGGCAAATAGTGACGTTTTCCCTGCTCCCTCTCCCAGAACTGACAAGAGTAACTTTCCGGGGTGGAGCCTAGATGGCCAACTGTGAACAGTGAATTTTGAAAGCTTCATAAACTAGTATAATAATATAGGAAAATGTTATTATTTTCAAGTTTAAAACATCAGAAATCTATAGATAAACTACTAAACTACTTAAATATCAATTTTGGTGTAAATATACAAAACTTTTCCTGTCAAGTAACTTGGAGATATATTGAGTCACTGACTATGAACAACTCAATGCATTTTCATCCAGATACTGCTTTGAAAAAAAAACTGCAATTGATGATATCTACCTTACAGGAACTATCTTTAAAGATGTATGGCTTTAAAAATGACTTAAAAAACCTCAAATTAAATTCTCAAAAACAGACTGATACTCTTAAGGAACTATTACAGCAACACCATACAAAAATAACAAATATAGAGACTTCTCTAAATGACATAGATGGGAGACTCAAAGAGGAAGAATTCCAAAAAGAATTTCTGTTTAAAAAGAATATATGGCTGCTTAACAAAATAGGGTACTTACGTATTATCGCAACCAGATTCTGAGCAGGAGAACTGGCTCCTTTCCAAGCCGTTATCCTGCCAAAATATGAACTGAAAGTGACTAGTGAAGTGTGTGTCACTGAACTGACATAATGTTTGAAAAGGCTCATGTGTAAACACTTCCAGCGGCATTGTACTACATTGTATTACATTGCAATCCTCAAAGTTTCCCATGGAACACTGCAAACGGGAAATGGTACTTTTCTAAAATGGAGCAAAAGAGAAAGTGAAGGGTCAGGCAGCTGTAACCGTTGAAAGCACAGCCTTAAACAAACTATACTGTAACTGTGTTTTTCTGAAATAAGTTTGATCATTTTGTTTAACAAAGGGATCAATGCTATACAGATTTGTAGACTGAAAGGAAGAACAGATAAAGAAGCTACTGTCTTTGGGGTGCTATGGAGTAAGGAAGTTGGGCATGCAAACATGACTTTTTGGCGACTGGAGAAAGCAGTCTGGTGTAGTTAAATATGAAGGTCCTTACTGTCTCTGCATTGCACTCCATGCTTAGATAAAGTTCAATTAAATGTACTTACACTTAACCTTTACACAGATATGATCATCCCATTATGAAACATATGGTTACATCATAATTCTCTCAGTTCATATTGACATTGTATTGGTTACTGCAGCTCCTGGAAGAAAGCATGTAAACTTATGGATTAACCATTAAGAAAATGCAAAGTTAGAGAGGGAAGGGTGATTTAACATTAGCAGCACAGGTATGGTTATGTTTAAATTTAATTTCTTTTCACAGTGAAGGTTGTTTTAAGAAGGGTTATCAAGAACAATGGAAAAAGTTAGTGTCGCTCTGGCTGTGTGTATTGTTAATGCACAAATGCGATAGTTCCACACATGCTGCCAGTAAAGTGCACACAGCCACAGCGACACTAACTTTTTCCATTGTTCTTGATAACCCTTCTTAAAACAACCTTCACTGTGAAAGAAAAGACAATCCCTGACATTTCTTCAACACTAACAGTCAGATTTCTACATCAGGAAGTAAGTGGTATTATCGCGAAAATCTGGTTGCAATAATACGTAAATACCCAAAATAGATGACTTAGAAAACAGGGAAAGGAGAAAACATAAGGATCTTTGGTCTGCCTGAAGACACTGAAGGTGAAGACATTATTTCATTCTTAACAACCTGGGTTCCAGAATTTTTAGACTTGAAAGAGGGACTTTCATTTGGAATTGAAAGGGTGCATAGAGCACTGAGGAAATCTACTTCTAATTCAACAAATATTCCACCTAGATCCATAGTTATAACATTTTTCATTTCTGGACAAGGAATTAACATTAAAATCTGCTTGGAGAAAATCACCCTTAAAATACAATCAAACCCTGATAAGGTTTGACAACGATTATGCTTTCAGAATACTAGAACAAAGGAAGAAAGTCTGGCCAATAATAAAACTGTTGAAACAAAACATTAAAGCACAGCTGGCCTTTCCAGCCAAGATAAAAATACTTTTTGCCAATGAGAAGAGAACCTTTATTGACTTAGAAGAAGCTACTATATTCATCAAAAACAACAACATAGCATGTATCCCAGAAGAAACGGAATGGATGGCCCCTACTCTTAAAAGAATAAAATAAACAAATCCTTGGATTGATGCTAGAAAGAAGAAACAAAAAACTGATTCCAAGATAGCTGTACCAAAAAATAACTCTTATAACTATATATCTCAAAGTATCAGCTGATATGGTACATCACTTGTCATCTGTTTTTATTTAAAAAAAGGATGGTTTCTTAAACAACTGAGAAACAGTAATGATTTATTCAGAATATTCACAGAGTCCAATAATTCTTCACAAACAAAGGTAGGTCAAGACGGGTTACTATTTACATTATATATAAGCCAAACAAAGCAACATATAATACAAACATAGAAGTTTCTCTTCCTCTACTTGAACTCAATGAATACTTATCTTGTTCATTTTTCATTGATTTTACTTATAATAATTTAAGTAATTAATTAACTAATTCAACAAGGTACCATTCATCAGAGTTTATACTCAAATGTACCAAATTAACATCATATATAATAGCAGTAACAGTAGAGTATTTTGAAAAACAAATGCTGTCATGGAGACTAATGCCTTCGTCAGTTAATGTATGATTTAGAAATGTCATGTATATCCTGGTTAAATAATAGTAGCAAGCTCTTAGTACAAATGTCATCATTATTCTGTCTAAATATAGTTAATATCAATTATGGCAGGTATCACAGCTACGAGTGTTGTTTGATCAATCCTGATATGGTGTGCGTGGATACAGCCAAGTCTGGCAGCTAGTACAAATGCCATTATTATTCTGTATAAACATAATTAATATCAATTATAACAGGTATCATAGCTTCAAGTGCTGTTTGTTTAAGCCTGACATGGTGTGTGTGGATGCAGCTGTGTCTGGCAGCTGTTGTATGTTGTTTTCGTCTCCGGGAAGCTTAAGGTTGCGGCTTGTGATCAAGGTTTACTGATGCTTGTGTATTAGGAAGAGACACTTGGTGTTTTAGCCTGGATCCAGGGGAAGGGGGTGGATAAAACTGTGATTTGGGATATTTTGGAAGAGAATAGTTTGTTTATACATCTGTTGAGTGAGAGGTGGGAAGGCTGAAAGAATGTGTTATCGCTTGTTGTGGCGGCTTGTTGGGAGTTCTTTTTTTTTTTCATCTGTTTGCTCTCTCTTCTTTTCCTGCTTGCTGCCTCACTAAAAGGGAGGGGAATATAGGCTTGAAGTTGCAATGAATTGACGCTTTGCTTCAGGTGCATTGCGAGCCTCGGTATGCAGTACACAGACACACTAAAAGAAACAGATGTTCCCAGGTTGCTATGGTAATGGAGACAGAGTGACAGTAATGCTTAACGGCTCTGAGGTGCCTCCAAGATGATTCTAGGCAATGAAGTTTTTTTTTTTTTTTTAAATATATATAATAAAAGGGCTGTTTTAAACCACATGTACACCTATTAATGGTCTCCCAACACTTCGTTTAGCTCATTAAGTTGATTCTTGATTAAAAAAAAATAATAATAAGTGCAATTTTATATTTAAAATGTATTTTGGTCCAAACACATTAAGGACTTATATAAGAGTGGAAGCCTGAGTTATTGTGAAAGACTAAGAGCACTTGGTCTTGTACAATACACTTTGCAGTGGTTTGGGAGGTGAGCTTGCTTGGACATGTTGGGAATAGGGGGATAGCTGATTCTAGGGGTGTTTGGGGTTGCTGGGTAGTGCTAGAGAGTCATCAGATTTCCTTCATGGAAATATCTGTGGGAATAGAAGGTGTGTTGAGTGGTTCACTGGCAGAGTGGCCACTGCATGGAACAGGTTGGTAAAATGGAACAAGACAAATATTGGTTTGGATATTTTAAGAACAGCTTTAAAACACACTACATGAACTAGTGAATGGTATTCTGGCAAAACTGGATGGGCATTGTTGCCTGTGCTTGAAGTACTAATATGTGTGTATGTAAGGATGGAAATATACTTATAACAAATAAGAAACTAAAAGGGCGTCATAATGTAAAGTCTATGGACTGTATAAACATGCTTGGAATGAGCTAATAATAAGAATAAGCATTATAGCTTGTGATCTCTCAAATAACTAAGCAACAGCTAAAAAAACACACACACAATAGTTATGTAATGTATGATTTTAGTAAATCTAGGCATACAATATATAATCTTCATATAAGATGAAGCAGTCTGCTGAATTTAGATATTAAAGACAGGATTTAATAACATGGGCTTGTGTATAACACTACTGTCTTAACTTGTTATAAATGACATACACTACATTGAACATCAAGAGGAAGCATGATGATTTCCTTATCTAAGTAAATATGCATAAACCAGTCACACAGAGCTCCTATAAAGGCTGTCCCTCCTCAACAATTAACTGCATGATAGTGTCAGCAGAAACACCAGTTCACATGGATAAATGTTGAAGTTTAATTCCTCCAGCAAGTAGACACCAGAGTAAGGCAAGCAATACAAACAATACAAATGCTCTGATATTAAATCATCAGATTAAGCGCTTTCATCTTCTAACAGAAGACTTCATCAGAATAAACAAAACCCTTCTCTATACCCATTTTTATAATAAATTACTCATCTTCCATTGGATAAAACATTAAGTAAGTAATTAATTATGCAAATGGTGCCAGTGAAATAGAATTAAAAAAAAAACAGTATTATTAGTAAAATTGTTTAAACAGTACACAATGTATGACAGTTTTTTTGTTTTTTTTTTTTAAAAAACAGTTTCTGTACTTTTAGTACTTTTGTTTTCAGTGTATATCAAGATATAAATATATGGATTCAAAGATGGCTGCTGTTCTGTGAACACTGCTGAACTGCAGCTCTACATTTAACCTGAGGAAATCAAAACCCTGAGTGGATACTATAAAGTTTTTAACATCAAAACTTCAATAAACTTATTCTAACTACACTTATGTATCCTGGATTGAGAAGAAAAACGGAAAAAAAGAATATATTTCACTGGATTACATCAGATTAGCTAGCTCTGCAGAGAGGAATACACAAAGGAACCGTGTGCTTTTTATATTGCAACTTTTTGTGCTCCAATAAGATGTCAAAAGAAGACAAAAGCATGGATATAACTACGACTAAAACAAAATTATCAGAATTGCAATCACCAGAAAAAGATGTGACTACTAAACGACAAAAAATTACTAAAGCACAGGAACAACAGAAACTAGGGACTAAAATAAAGCTGATCAAGCTTTAAATATGGAGGATATCAAAACTGCACTTCTGCCTATACAAGAAGCTTTAAAAGAACTGACTTGTCAAATACAATCATTTGGAATTTCATGTACTCAGTTGCTGGAAAGAATGGATAAGATGGAGGCTTGAATTTCTGATACTGAGGACAAATTAGTTTTACTGGAAAAAAAACTAATCTGCATGATGTGGATATACAGGCTATACAAAGTAAGTTTAGAGACCTAGAAGCAAGATCCAGGAGAAACAATATCATTGTCAGAGGGATTCCTGAATCCATTCAGTATAATGAACTAATTCCATCCATACTACAAATATTTACAGTGCTTTTAAATGATTCTGATAGTGTGAAACAAATCATCGTGGAAAGAGCACACAGAGCTTTGAGAGAGGTACAAGCTTCTAATTTTCCTAGAACTGCGTATGTTAAACTGCTTAATTATCAAGATGTAAATAGAATACTTATTACTGCAAAACAAGGTGGAGGCTATATTATGTGGAAAAACAATAAAATATCTCTGACGCAGAATTTACCTATACAGATCAGACAGGCTAGACAGTCTCTGTCTCCTTACTGCAAATTTCTTATTGTCAAACAAATGAAGTTTCAAATGAAATATCCTAATATGCTTATATTTACAGTGGATGGGGTTAAACATTCTGTTTCCACCAAAAATGAGGCAAGAAATCTGTTTCTTAAAATTTTCAAGGCTTTACCTGCATCAGAGACTTGAATTGAACTTTTGCTGGGACTGGCATGTTGATGAGGCTAGATTCATTGTTTACTGTGCTTCGAGGACTGGGTAATCCTTTGTTTGCATTTGTGAAGCTTTAGGCCTTTTCCTGAGTAATAAAACTGTTTGCTTTTCCTTATCTTGATCTCCTGCACTTGTTTCCTGACATTTTATGGCTTCTAAGATCTGTTTTTGACAAGGAGGAAGACAGGAAGTGCTTAAAATGCTGTCAAGGGTGCAGATTTCATTGCGGCACTTCCGGGAGTCCGTCTGCAAAAGCGGTCCCCCATCACGAGCATTTCACAGGACTTCCTGGTTTGGAAAACCAAAGAGAACTGTTTTAAACACTCTCTTGTTTATTTAACATTAAATAACACTGTTCTATAGTAATTTAAGCACATAGGAACTTGTTAGGAACTTCATTTATTAACTTTTAGTCAACATTTTGTAGTTATATTTTTTAGAGAGGGTGCAGGGATTTAGCAATGTTTATTTAACCTGTCAGCATAGTTTTTAATGTTTTGTGTTATTTTTATTATTTTATTTAGTTAGAAGCTTGCTTTATTATGAAACTAGTATAAGGTGAATGTATAACAAAGGATATTAACAATTTGCTGTCTATTTGCTTTAATATAGGGTTATATATTAGTATGTATTTTTTTTCTCTTTTTTAATGCATGTGGTTTATGTATAGATAGCTAATCCAACTACTAAAAGTGCATTATTTTTTTTACTTTATTCTTTTTACATGTACTGTACTGTTACATTTTTAATTTGATTTCTTTAAATAGTAATTAACCAAAGAGATGTAGTTTATGGCAGTGTTTGTTAGGGAATGTTTAGTTTAGGCTTTGTCGTAGTGAAGTTAGGTTTTATAGGTCTTAATTGTGATACATGTGTGAAATTTTACATTGTGGTGTTTTTATATCTGCTTTTTCTTTTAAACTCTTTGTCATTCTACATTATACAGGACCTATACATCTCCTGGTCCGGGGTTAGAGTGGGTATGCACTGGTTGAGGACGGGATATCAGGATTGCTTCCAGATTATATATGGTTTTGAATTTATTTATTTTTTTTGTTTTTTCTATGCTCTTTCTCCAAAACTTTCATTTTACAGTGAATCTTTGAAATGTGGGAAGTAGATTCATGGAACGTTAAAGGGCTCCAGAGCTTGAAGAAGAGGAAACTGGTGTTACATGTATTGTTGCAGGCTAAGACGTGGTTTATCCTACTCCAAGAAACACATTTAATGAATGATCAATGGGGTGATGTTAAAAAAAAGAAATGGATTAGGGAAGTAGTAGTATCTGAAGGTAAGTCAAATAGTGCCGAGGTAGCCATAATTATTAAAGATCAATACAAGGAAAATATATTAGATTCTAATACAGATAAAAATGGACGGTGGTGCTATGTTATTCTTTCGTCTACCTTATTTGATAAACCTATTTTACTTTTAAATATATATGCTCCCTGTAATAATCAACAATTATTCATAGCATTACTATATTCAATTTTAACATAATTTGATAGATATTATGTAATTGTTGGAGGTGATTGGAATACCTACCAGAATCCGAAGTTGGATAGATCTTGTCCACAAAGAGCATTTAATAAGCATGCTGTATTAGCACTGAATGATCTTAAAGAAGACTTTCAATTATATGATCCATTTCACTATCTGAAAAATGATAATAGTACAAGCAATTTTACCTTTTATTCCCCATGTCACAAAATGTGGTCCAGAATTGATTTCTTCCTCATATCAAGAGTATTGATCAATCTAGAACCTACAGTTATTGTACATGCCCGTTATATATCAGACCATTCTAAAATTTAGTTGAGTTTTACTAAGGGGGTAAAGGATACTTTGAGACAAAGAGGTTATAATTGGTCTCTTAATCCAAATGTATTGAATAAGGAGGATATAATACTGGAAATTACAAAGTACCTGAAAGACTTATTGACTGGTTTAGGGAAACAACAATTTGCCCCAGATATTGAATGGGCAACAGTTAAAGCTCAAATAAGAAGGACACTTTTGCAAAAAGCATCTTATTATAAAAAGATATTAAACAAAGATATTCAAACTTTAGAAATAAAAATTAAATTACTTGATCAAGAACTGATTAGGGATTTTCGTGAGCAAACAGAGAAGGAAATGATTAAATGTCAAAAGGATCTCTTTTTACTTCAGAATAGTAGATTAACATTTCAAGAATACAAGACGTTAGTGAGGTATGCCAATCATGTTCAAACACCATCGAGAGTGTTAGCTAGGATCATTAATCAAACAAAACCAACCATGCAGATTTCAGAAATACAATTTAATAATAAAATATATTCTAAAACTGAGGATGTTCTTAATATCTTTGAGAAAATATACACTAATATTTATGCTGGACAAAAGGATATGACCCCTATCAGGAATTATGAACAATTTCTACATTCAATTAAGTTTCCAACAATAGGAAAGGACATACAAAATGAATTGGTTAAACCGATATCTGAAGAAGAAATAGTATATGTAATTCAGCATATGAAATCACATAAATCACCAGGTCCTGATGGCTTGACAGTGGAATTTTATAAAAGGTTTGCAGATATTTTCAGTAAGATACTTTCAGTTGTGTTTAACTACATAATTAGGAATAAAATTAATGATCCACATCTTAACGCCACAAAAACTATTTTTATACATAAAGCCAATTCAGATACTCAAAATCCGGATAATTATAGACCGATATCATTAATAAATGTAGACATGAAAATTCTAACCTCTGTTATAGCATCTAGACTGAAGAGAATCATGACTCATATCATTTCCAAAGAACAGACTGGTTTTCTGGCAGGTAGACAAACCAGTGATAATACACTCACATTACATACTATGTTAGAGCATGCTAAGCAAAATAATTTAAATATTTATGCCCTTATAATTGATGCCCAGAAAGCCTTTGATAGGGTTGATACAAATTTCTTGTTTTATCTTTTACCGTATTTTAATATATCACATGAGTTTGTCCAAATGTTACAAATATTATATAGTAATCCCTATACTACATTGTATATTAATAAAAACTTCTCTAAAAGAATACAGATTAAGAATGGAACACGCCAGGGTTGCCCTTTGTCCCCTTTATTATTTAATATCTATCTTGAACCATTGTTTTTATATAACAAAAACAAAGACCACACCGGTACTACGGAAACTAGACCCAGCTATCGCAATGGATAAAAAATAAATGCAAATAACAAACACCACCATGTGCTGGGTCTGACGGCTGATAAATTGTAGACTCCTCGAGCACTGAAATGCAGGAAATCAGTTCAAAACAGTTCAAAACACGATCACCAACTGTAGTATAAAATCCAAGCAGTTTATTGGTATAAAACTGTTAGCGCTTTCACCCTTAGGCTTCTTCAGACAGTTACAAAGAAAAGCATGCCTATTCCAATTTAAATACTGGAGCACTGTTGGTGATAGGTTAAACCCAAGCACATGTCAAACACTAATTACTATGCATCTAAAATACTGCTCAATATACAAATAAAGACACAGTACTTCAAATTCAACAAGGCTAACAAGCGCTAAATATTAAAAACAAAAATAAAAAATAAAACATCTAAGAACTGTCACATAGACAGCATTTACATATATCATCATCAAAGACATCAAAAACATCATCAAAAACATTATGGTCTAAAACATCTCCTTTTCCTTAACACAGGGGTTATATTGACCTTGTCATTGAGTCCTGGGAACTTATCTGCCCTACATCTGATGATCCATTGCATCTCACTCTCTAAGGTATGGTTGATAATGTCCACCCTCTCTTACTAAGACGTACTACATCTATAACACAAAATGAGAAAGTATGCTGTGGGCTAGTGACTATAACATGTCTGGCTAAGGCATTCGTGGTGTTAGCTGTCCTAATCTGATATATATGTTCCCTCACCCGCTCCCTCAATGTCCTATTGGTTTTACCTATATAGAATGAGGTGCAGGCGGAGCACCTAGCCAAATAGACTACATTAGAATCTAAGCAATTGGTACCTCTAGAGAACTTAAACTCATAATTAGTAACAGGATGGATGAATGAAACCCTAGTATCTATAAACCCACACTGGTTACAACTACCACATGGGTGTGTATTCAATGTTGATCCATTCATACGTCCTAAAACTGGTGAAACAGGCCTATGACATAGCATACTCTTGAGGTTGGGTTTATTCTTATAGCTGATGGAAGGTTTCAAACCCTTGACTCTGGATCCTGTGGTCAAGGGAATCGTGGGTTTGAAACCTTCCATCAGCTATAAGAATAAACCCAACCTCAAGAGTATGCTATGTCATAGGCCTGTTTCACCAGTTTTAGGACGTATGAATGGATCAACATTGAATACACACCCATGTGGTAGTTGTAACCAGTGTGGGTTTATAGATACTAGGGTTTCATTCATCCATCCTGTTACTAATTATGAGTTTAAGTTCTCTACAGGTACCAATTGCTTAGATTCTAATGTAGTCTATTTGGCTAGGTGCTCCGCCTGCACCTCATTCTATATAGGTAAAACCAATAGGACTTTGAGGGAGCGGGTGAGGGAACATATATATCAGATTGGGACAGCTAACACCACGAATGCCTTAGCCAGACATGTTATAGTCACTAGCCCACAGCATACTTTCTCATTTTGTGTTATAGATGTAGTACGTCTTAGTAAGAGAGGGTGGACATTATCAACCATACCTTAGAGAGAGAGATGCAATGGATCATCAGATGTAGGGCAGATAAGTTCCCAGGACTCAATGACAAGGTCAATATAACCCCTGTGTTAAGGAAAAGGAGATGTTTTAGACCATAATGTTTTTGATGATGTTTTTGATGTCTTTGATGATGATATATGTAAATGCTGTCTATGTGACAGTTCTTAGATGTTTTTATTTTTTATTTTTGTTTTTAATATTTAGCGCTTGTTAGCCTTGTTGAATTTGAAGTACTGTGTCTTTATTTGTATATTGAGCAGTCTTTTAGATGCATAGTAATTAGTGTTTGACATGTGCTTGGGTTTAACCTATCACCAACAGTGCTCCAGTATTTAAATTGGAATAGGCATGCTTTTCTTTTGTAACTGTCTGAAGAAGCCTAAGGGTGAAAGCGCTAACAGTTTTATACCAATAAACTGCTTGGATTTTATACTACAGTTGGTGATCGTGTTTTGAACTGTTTTGAACTGATTTCCTGCATTTCAGTGCTCGAGGAGTCTACAATTTATCAGCCGTCAGACCCAGCGCATGGTGGTGTTTGTTATTTGCAATTGTTTTTATATATTAAACAAAATGTTTATCATAATGTCCCAATAATTTATAGAACTAAAATATTAATGGCAGCTTTTGCTGACAATCTTAGCATTTATTGTGCATCTCCATTATCAGATACTGAAAAATTATTGAAGGCTGTTAATGAGTTCTCAAAAGTCTCTAATTATAAAATTAACTTGAAAAAAAAACAATATCTTCCCTTTAAAGACACCTAAACCCTTTTCGTTATTGCCCTTAGTGGGACAGGTATCATTTAAAGAAAATATTAAATATCTAGGTATTGAGTTCTCTACAGATAATAAAGACTTTTACAATAATAATATTAAGGCAATCTGGGAACAAGTAATTTCGGATTTTGGGAGATGGAAAAATTTACGACTGCCAATGTTAGCAAAAGTTTCAATTATCAAAATGAACATATTACCACGATTATTGTATATTTTTAGGTCAGCCAATTTATTTCTTTCGAAGACGTTTTTTAAAAAGATTCATAAAGAATTGGCTAAATTCATTTGGGAACCAAAGAAAACCAGGATATCTTATGATAAATTAATGACCCCAAAAAATAGAGCAGGACTGGAATTACCTAATTTTGAAATGTATTATTTAATTGTAAATTCTAATAGAATTTTAAGAATTGCCAATTATGATATAAATAATACTAAGTGGACACCACTTTGGGTAGTTCTGAATTATAAATATATTCTAAAGTTAAATATCAATCCTAAAGCAATACTTTTTTTAGGTAAGGATACGTTGAAATTCTATGGGATTATTGAACACATCAAAACGAATATATTTTCTTTACATAACTTATTTCATTCATTAGATTTGGTTCAACATATGATGGTTTTTCAACCCTTTCATAAGAATCCTAATTTAAAATTGAATAATCAACTAATTGATCTCAACAAGTTTCCATTGATAGTTAATCTAACTTTGATTGATATATATATAAACATCTTGACAGTTCGGCCAACCAAATAAGACAAGAACTTAACTTACCTAAAAAGTATCTGGTTATTCTGAGACAAATTAGAGAACTCACTATAAGCTATTTTAAAAGTTTTAAACCGGAAGGAAAGAGGCTATTAATAGATACTGTTTGTTGTGGCAAGCTCTCCAACAGGATTTTACTGACAGATAGAAGTAATATGTTAAAAGCAAAAATTAATATATACTCAGTTGATGATTTGGAAGAATGCATATTATACACGCCTTACCCTGCATAAATTTAATCCCAAAAATTCACCAACTTGTCCATATTGTAAGAATCAACCAGCTGATCTTCTTCATGTGTTCTGGAGTTGTAAATGTATTTTCAAACTTTGGAATTCCGTTAAGAGTCAACTTCAGAAGGTGGGTTACCAAAGTACAATGTTATCATGGAAATTTATGATTCTGCATATTCCACCGAAAGAGATCCTTAAATCACAAATTATTATATATATTAATATTTTTCTATTAATGAAGCTTTATATAGCTTCAAATTGGTTAGACCCATCTAAAACTTCATGGCAGAACTTTAGAGTTCTAGCAACAAAACATATATTGGCTCATAAATTACTATTAAACCCACAAAATAAAAATGTTAATAATCCAAAAATTTGGGAACAGATTTTTAATATTATACTAGCATAGTATTTTCAACTTGGAAATATTAATAATTATTTATGTGTGTGGAGAGAATTTAGTAATCAACTGTCTATTACTTGCATTTACTCTTATGCTTTTTTATATTTAAATATATTACATGGAAGCATTCTTGTAAATATTGTATATAGAGTGTGGTTATTAGTGATATTAGTTAATGTTTGATTTGTGAATATATGTTATTTTTGATCTTACTTGTGTTTGAAAATAATATAACAATAAAGATTTATTATGGAAAAAAAGATATAAATATATATGAAAGATCTTGTTCAAACACTAAAACTACTCATAAAGGTAAAACAAACAAAAAAACATCCATTACAACATATAGGAAACAGCCATAAAAAGTTAACATGGTTTTACAATAGGCATAGTAATGAGTCTGTATACATATTTTAGTTTTTAGCCCTTCTAGGCTAAGATGCCTTCATTTTTAAGGCAGGAAGAAATGAAATATGATCATTCATACTGGGTGGAGTACAGGCATCCAGTTTTAACTGCAATTTCATTTCTCTATACATATTCTCCTCAATCCCCAGCTCTATCACTAGGAACCACCTTTTCCAGGACCCAAAACTTAAAATCTGCCTTTGTGCACACCAGACTGTGCCTATAAAGAGCATTGGTTTCTCTTTTTCTATAGATATCATAATTATGTTCATACACACTTTGTCTCAAAGTACGTTCAGATTTACCAATGTAATATGCCCAGCAATATTTTCTGTAAGCAAGATATACCACCCCTTTTGAATAACAGCGGTTGTACATCAAAGTCTTAAGGCTAGAAGGTATACTTGGTATTTCTAAACTCTTACAGTTAGCCATAAAAGTACATTGGGAACACCTTCCACACTTATGTGTCCCCGTTGTAGCTATTGTCCCATTGATGGTACTGCTCTTCTTCTTTTCCAATATTTCCTTAAGACTATCATTTCTCTTATAGCTGTACCTCAATTGTCTGTTAAGTATGTCTAACCTACTGGGCATTTTTTGAAACATACCCCATACTCTATTTATGGCTTTATTTATCCACCATGTATCTTGGTCAAAGGTCATTACTAGATAGGGTGTAACAGATGATGTCCCTGTAACCAAACCCTGTTCTTTTATTAAAGGTTCCCCATAGAGTAAGGGTATATACAAACTTCCCCATCCTTGTAGCACTTGTTATTTAATGGGTCTAATCAATTCATCCTGGTACCCACTTTCTAGAAAAAATAGAATGAACATAATCTAAATCCTGTATAAAATCATTCTTGTTGGATGTCATCCTTGCAACTCTTACCATCTGTCCTTTCACAATATTACGTTTCTGAAAATAGGGATGACTACTTTGGTAGTGTAGGTAAGAGTTGGAGAAACACCTTTTCCTATAAACCTTAGATATAAATCTGTTGTTATCCAAGTATTTTTCTATGTAGATGTCTAAGTAATTAATTTTATTCAATCCTATTTGTGAGTAAAACTTAGAAATTATGTGGCGGAATGCAAAAATTCAATAAAATTGGGAATCATCTCAAGGGGTCCCTTCCACACAATAAAAATATTGTCCAAAAAACAAAAGTACCTAGAAATATAATCTTTATACATGGAATCAAATACATGATAGATTTCCCAATATAACATAACAATATTAGCAAATATGGGGGCACAGGATGAACCCATGGCAACTCCATCTAGTTGGTGGTACAGCTCCCCCTGAAAAATCAAAAAAATATTTTTGAGCACCAGCTCCATATTTTCAAATACCAACCTAAAATCAGCTGAAGATACAAATCCAAACTCTATCAACACATGTTTAAACCATTCTAGGCCTTTTTGGTGTGGAATAATGGAAAATAAATCCTTGATGTCCACTGTCACAAAGATAAATTCAGATGTAAACTCTAAACATCCTATCTTATGTAAAAAATCCCACGAATCTATAAGAATATGTGGTTATTTGCATTGGTACTATTTTAATTTTGTGTACACAAATATTGCCAGGGGCTGTGTTTATGAACCCTCAGAGGTGACAATAGGTCTAAGGGGTGGGTTTCTGACATCCTTATGGACCTTAGGGATCCCAAACATACTGGGTATGAAGGGTTTTGTAACCTTCACAAAATGGGGTAGTTGTTCGTTAATAAGACATTGGCTTTAATTATCATCCAAAATCCAGTCAATCTTGTTATAAGCTATAGTCAACTTATTTCTGGACACCACAGCATACTTATTGTCGGTGTTTAGGATCTCTGCAATTTTGATAGTGTAGTCCATATCATCCATCAACACCACCCCACTCCCCTTTGTCAGGTTTCATCACTCTCAAATTAACTGTGTTAGTCAATTCTGTCGACACCCTTCATTTTTCTCTTGTTAAGCTATTTCTAAACCATCTTTGCTTGTTGAACTCTTTTCTAAGTTCATAAATAACAAGTGTTTCGAAATTGAATTGTTCCTGGTTAAGATGGGGTACTCCTTCTAACCAGCATGTTGGTAAACTGGTGTACTGGCTGGTAGTGGTACAGGTGTTCCAAATTTAATTTTCTCATGAATAATTTTATATCAAGAACGGTATTAGCTAATTGTCCACCTTTACGAGGTACAAAGGTGAAACCTTTCATAAAAAGAGAAAATAAATTATCATCCACCCTCAAATCCGTGTAGTTATAAATGTGAAAGTTGACCTTTGTAATCACAATATTACACCCAGAATCACTGTTAATAGAATTTTCACAAATCTCCTGTATTGGGTCCAATAGCCACTCACTTGCATTTGAATATAACTAATTGAACAAAAAAGTTTGATCACTACTCACACTACCACACAATAACCCATTATTTATCTGTAGTACTGTCTCCCCCGATGTTGGTGATAATTCCTTGTAACCACTGCATAAGATGGCTGGGATGTCAAGTTCCAAATCCTTTCAGACCTCCTCAGGCCATTCATCCCTAAAGGGACATTGTTAACACTATCATTTTCATCATAATGGGTGTCATATTGAATAACCCCCCCCCCCCCATGGTTCACCCTGTTATGAGAATTCACAAATTGTTAACCTTGGTTAAACCTACCAGGATTTTTTCCTTCTTCTCTAGCCCTTATATAATTTCCCCCCATGGGATAGGCCCACCCTTGGGAATACTCTCTGTTATACCTTTGTAATTTAGATAGTTTCCTTTTGTAGTTCTTGGAAATGATTTTATCAGTGTCTTGTAGTACTGTGGGTAGTATGTACATATTAGATTTATATATATGCCATCTATATATGTGTTTAGGTGCTTTCACTCATTGATATACATATGAGTGTATATTTACATGACACTGTGTGATATTATGATTTTATAGGATGTATATGTATATTTATATTTTTATTTTTTTCTTTGTGATAGTAGTAACATTGTTCCCTTAATAGTTTTTAAATGTTTTTAATTGGTTTTGGTTTTGTCGCTCTTTTTTCTTTATAATAGTGAACAGCTGACAGTATATTTATATGGTCTGAGGAAGCCCTATTTGGGTGAAAGCACTGACCACTGTTTTCGTTTTTGAATAAACCAACTTGTTGTGGATATTGTCATTTTATTTGAGTGTTGGATGACTTTTCAGTCTTGCAGCCTTGTTTCGCTCCAACACCTTTTTCTCTTTTTTACATTCATTATCGGATTGTGTGTGGTGCACGGAGCATTTACTCCCTGGGAGACTACATTTTTTGGAGTTATTATTTATTGCTGCTGGTGTTTCCATGGAGACATGGCTGGAAGGGATGATGGATCTGTTGAATTACCTTATGTGCCCATTAATGGTAAAGACAGTACTCTTGGTTCTAATCATTTTATGAGCTACATTGCTGGGACTGTCAATCCTTTGATGTTATACGAGGCAGTAAGGGATGATGTCACCTAAGCATCTGTGGAGTCGTTCCATTGAGTGGAACTGCGTTTAGCTTTGGATAAGTTGAAGCAGATTTTTTTAAATTAAAGAGACTACAGACTAAAAGGCAGCACTCTGAAGTCTGTATGCACCGAAGGATTATACCAAGGGGCCTGATAGTCCTGAAGATGCCGACTACTGGGACATTGTTTCCTGAATTACTGTACAAGTGGCAACAATTAAACAGAGGTAAACTTCAAGTACATGACTTTGCTTAATGAGTTTTTTCTACCAGAGGAGGATTATTTGTGTAATGACATTAAGAACCAGCAGAGACTTTTGTACGAACATTTCCCTAGAGGAATAGTGGATGGAGCAGATGAAATGCTGCTTGATAGTGAGTTATTATTTGAGAAAAGGCTGCTTGTACAGAAGCGGAATAAACTGAAAAGAGACATTGAAGACTTTCAGCTGGGCCATGTCTTCACATGGCCAGATCGGACTTTTCTAATTGTAACAATGTTGATAATGTAAATAGACAAATTGGGTCTAGTGTGTCAGAGTTCCAATGCTGTGGGAGTGGGGAAGTTGCATCATAATTATAATAATGACACTGTTGTTGCTGATGAGTTTGAAAATGTTAGGAATGGTCCTCCCACTGATATGGTGCATGGTGTCAGTAAGGGGGAGTGAGCCTTGTGATGACATAAGTGGGCCAACTGCAATGATAGAACAAGATGGTCATGTGAAAACTGGGATTAGTGAGGACGTTAATGTGAATATTGTAGAAAAACCTGCTGAGTTGGTTGTTAGAAGGAAGGTAACCAATTTGTTGATCCACAGGTTGGTGAGTCGCTTGGGAATGGTGGTGTTATCACCCAGTGCCCTTTCCCCATCTCCGCTGTGCCTAAGGGAGGGGGGAGAATAAGATCGATGAGCAGAGGCAGGCAGAAAAGGAAATTATCGGCCGAGTCTCAAATGAACCACAACCTCAAGAGAATGTGGGAGAGGACCATGACACATTAGTATATAATATCTCCTCCCGTGATTTGATGCAAGATGAGTTAGGAGTCCTCTCCAAAGGGTTGACCTTCATCCCCACTAGCCCCAGTGATCTTACAGACACTTTGGTAGAATTATACTCTTTATCAGGAATTTATGTCTTAAGTTGGAGTTCAGGGACAATGTCCATATGCCTAGTAGTAAACGATTAAGAAACCTAGTATGTATATACGAGGTGTCCCACCTTTGGTGACTGCCTTTAGTAAACTAGTTGAGAATGACTTATATAAGATGAAGTTGGAGGGCAAACAGTCTAAGACTAAAGGAAATCTGACTTTTGGACAGAGGAGAGCCCTGGCAGGGCTGAGGAATGACCCCTCCCTTGCTTTTAGACCTGCTGATAAGGGAGGGACACTAGTAGTGATGGATTTTGAGTTCTATGACCAGTCGATGAAGTGGATGTTGGGGGATGAGAAATTTTATAATGTTATAGAGTACGACAGTGAAGTTACACATACTTAGGATATGTGGGATGTTGAAAGATCTTTATAAGAGTCATATTATTACTGAAGAACTTTTTGAGTACTTGTTAGTCAGTGACCCCCTCATACCCGTGATTCAGGGCCTCCCTAAGATACATAAGGATGGCAGGGTTCCTTCCATGAGACCCATAGTTGCAGGGAGAGGGTGGTCTACTGAGCCATTTTCTATCTATGTTGAGAGGTTTTTATGCCCTGTTGTAGATGCCAGCATACACATATTAAAGGATACCAAGCAGTTCCTACTGGATTTGTATGGGTGTATGAAGGAAGTATCTGCTGATCTTCCCTTCTTAATGGTCACTATGGATGTCCATTCATTGTTTACAGTGATTCTGAATGGGGAAGGGGTCTAGAGGGTTCATGATTATTTGAAGCGTAATACTGAGCATAGTAGATCTGTAATGGACTTGCTGGTCTTGTTCCTGGAGATTGTCCTAGAAAATAAAATTTTTTGTTTTGATTCACAGTGCTATCTACAGAGGGATGGCGTAGCTATGGGGACTTCTTGTGCCAATAGCTACGCCAACCTTTTTATGGCTGCCTGGGAGATGGAGTTTTTATTTAACTTGGATGAGTTCTGTCTTAATGTCCTTTTCTACAGACGTTTTGTAGATGACTTTTTCTTTGTTTGGAAAGAGACTGTTGAACTGGAGGTGTTCATCGACAAAGTTAATGGATTATCACCATTTTTGAAGTTCAGTTTTGACTTCTCGGATACGTGGATTTCATTCCTTGATGTTTATATCGAGAGGTTGGAGAACAGTTTGTTGAACACAGGGGTATATAGGAAGTCTTGCCACAGGACCGCCCTTCTACACAGGCATAGTATGCATCTGGGATATATTTTTAGGAATATTGTGTGGGGTCAAGTTATGAGGATATCTCGTTACAATCCCTCACAGGAAGGTTTTGATACTGAACTGAATGACCAATGCAGAAGGTTCAGGGCTAGAGCCTACAGGAATGATGACATTGAGAAGGGAATGTTTGGCCTTTCCGCTCTAAGGGTTGGTAAAGCTACCCTTTATTTTTCAGATTTGGCAGGTGCTATGACTGATCGAGATCAACAGGAGCCTTTGGTTGGGTCTGATTGAGCTGGTAAGATCAGGATACCCCTGTTCTACACCCAGGATGTGGGGAGCATCAAGGATGTGATTAGATCACACTGGGAGGTATTGACAGTAGATCCCAGCATCAAAGATGTTATAGGAGATGCCCTGCAATTTGTCTACAAGAAAAAACCTGATTTAAAAAAACTGCTGTGTCATTCTAGGCATGGGTATAGTGAATATGATATATTTGGGAATTTCCCTTGTAACCAATATAATTTCTGTGGGAATATTGATTCCACATCCCCCTTTATACATTCTCTGAGTGGTATTAGGTATGAGTTTAAGGTCCTTGCTAATTGTATGTCAGAACATGTAGTCTATCTTGGATCCTGTTCAGTATGCAGGGCATTCTACATTGGTAAAATGGACAAGAAGCTTAAGGAAAGAATAAGGGAACACTTGTACCAGATTAGGATTGGGTCCATGGTTAATGCTCTGTCCAAACATGTCCGATGTACAGATGATACCCATGTTTTTAGTTTTAGTTAATCCTAGAGGTGGGGACATAAGGAACTGAACTGAGACACAAGAAGCAAAATGGATTAGTAGACTGAGGGCAGATGTCCCTCCAGGACTCAATGATAAGACACTGTTGAAGCCCTTCCTGAAGTCCAGAGGGCTTAGATAGGAATCTTGATGGTTTCCTATGTACACATTAATAGTATATTTGGTTTCTGGAGAGATTATGGATGATTATCCCAGGATAATACATCTGTATCTCTTTGAAGGGACTACACTGTGGGCAGTATGCATATATTAGATTTATATATATGCCATCTATATATATGTTTAGGTGCTTTCACTCATTGTTATACATATGAGGGTATATTTACATGACACTGTGTGATATTATGATTTTATAGGATGTATATGTATATTTATATTTTGATTTTTTTTCTTTGTGATAGTAGGGACGTTGTTCCTTTATTAGTTTTTAAATGTTTTTAATTGGTTTTGGTTTTGGCGCTTTTTTTCTTTATACTAGTGAACAGCTGACAGTACATTTATATGGTCTGAGGAAGCCCTATTTGGGTGAAAGTGCTTACCACTGTTTTACTTTTTGAATACACCAACTTGTTGTGGATGTTGTTGTTTTATTTGAGTGTTGGATGACTTTTCAGTCCTGCAGCCTTGTTTCGCAACAGCACCTTTTTCTCTTTTTTACATTCATTATTGGATTGTGTGTGGTGCACAGAGCGTTTACTCCCTGGGAGACTATGTTTTTTGGAGTAAAATACATTGCATTATAAACATTAAGTATACATATTATTACCATCTATTTATATTAAGACTTCATCAATAAGGGTGAATATGTTAAATAACTGTGTGCTATAATCTTTTACTAAGGTTTTATATATGATACATCCTACTTTACTATGATTGAATTGCTTGTCATCTATCTTTCATGTAAATATTAATTGCTTATACAATGAGTAGACATTTATATTGTATTAGAATGCTGTCTAATCTACAATAAAATTATATCTGTTCAAAATAATATAAATATTGCTTATTCCTATTACAAATATTCTCCATATGATAATTCAATTTATGGAGCTCAGATGTACTGGATTGTCAAGGTATGAGTGATAATCTGATGGACTTCAGTGTATCCATCAGATTAGGAATGATTTTCATTCCATGGCTAGTGCGGATCTTAGTTTTGTTAACATTTATTAATTTAAATTTGTTATTTCACAAAAACATTTTTAGTATGCCTGACCAAAACATTACTTTATTGGTAAGCACTCAAAGTATGAAACTGATAATTTATTTTAAAAGCTCAAACATATACTTTATAGTTATCAGAGGAAACTGTTTAATAGTCACAATAAAACAAAAAATACATAGTCTAAATAACCCAAGATGGATTTAACTTTATTATCTATGAATACCAATGGTTTAAACAATCCTAACAAGAGATCAAATCTACTGAAATATTTAAAACTAAATAAAGCACAAATTGTCTTCCTTCAAGAAACTCATTTCAAAACAAATTTATTTATTTATTTTTTATTTATTTTGCATTTAATAACCAGGAAAGTCCGACTGGACACAGGTCCATTTTCAGCAGAGGCCTGGGGTGAAAAGCTTCAATTACAGTACAGTACATAAGTAAGGATTAGAGCTTATATCTAAGAATACATTTCAGCATGCAATATGCAGATACTAACAGCCTGTTGTTGAAAGGAATATATACAGTACATTACAAGCCTACATTTCAGCATGTATTAGGCAGAGTTCAACAATTTCTTGTTGTAAGGCTTATGTGTAGTACATTATAAGATCAAAAGCAGTACAATAATTGAAAAAAGTACAAAAGTTTTTTTTTTTTTTTTTTTTTTGTGTAGTACGATAGGAGTTCATTCTGAAAAGCCCTTATGGTTGGGGTAGAAAAGGTATTCCTGGGTAACTACGGGAAGAAACAGGTGATCCTTAGCAGAAGAATTCAAGCAACAGTGCAGTGGTATGGTATAACCTGGGGAGTCACAAGAGCAAAGTCAATTGTTTGAATAGTGGGTTTTGAGGAGTTATTTTTAAATTTGAAGGCAGAGGTTGTAGATGTTATGTGGTTTGGGAGTTGGTTCCAGATTCTGGCTATAGTACAGGCAAAGAGAGATTTACCAGCATTATTTTTGTGTTTGATGACATTTATAAGGTTTTGGTTACTAGATCTTAAGGTTCTGGAGGTTGTGTAGGGCTGAATTAGATACTGTAGTGCTGTTTTTTTTTTCAGGTGAGTAGTAAAGTTTGTGAGCTGTTGAGAGTTGATTAAGTAGCAGTAGTTGGGGCAACTCAAGCCAGTTGAGCTGCTTGAGGTTAAGACAGTGATGAGATGTATGAGAGGCCTCAGATGCAAATTTGGCAATCTTTTAACATCCCAAATGACAATTACAAATGGAATCCTAAGGAATATATATTGGCACAATCCACTTATAAGACAAAGACAAAAGGGGTAACAATTTTATGGAAAACAAATGTGATTAACCCAGAAATCATTTATAAGTATGACGATAAAGAAGGCCTTAATGGCATTAGTAATAGTTAACTGTAATAACAGAATATGGACCCTAGCCAATCTATACTAGTTCCCAGGCATTGGAACAGGACCTGTTAAAAAACACTTGGATTTCATTTCCAACACTTATAAAGGCAAATTAATATTAGGAGGAGATTTTAGCTATATATTTGATATTTCCGAAACTACAAATAAAAGGCCGCTGCATACATGTGCTTTATCAAAAGCTTTAAACAAGTGGGTGGAATCATGTCATCTTGTAGATGCTTTCAGATTTAAAGAAGATAAATCATTGTTGTTTTTGCCATCAAGATCATAGATCTGGCACCCAAACTAGAATAGATAAAATATTTGCATCCCATGACTTACACTATAAAATCATTAATTTCTTAATCACTCCCTGCCCTTTTTCAGACCACAATTCATTGATATTAAAACTTCAAAATGGGTACAAACCATTAATCTTTAACTTCAGAATTCCATATAACTAAAATTAAGGAGTTCAAACCCTGGTTAATATCTGAATTATTGTTCTTCTTGGATATTAATTACACCACACAAATAAATAAAATAATGACATGAGGCTCATTAAATGCTTACATATATAGTAAAACCCTAACTTGGTATAAAAAAATCAGAGAATGGGATTCTGAATTATTAGATCTAACATCCAAACTTTTGTCAGTAAAAGTTGAAAATAATCAAAACCATTTGGAGATAAAAAAGAAAGTAGAAGTATTAAACAATAAATACAATTAAATGCTAACACATAAAACTAGTTTAGCTTTAGAAAAACTAAAATTTAATAACTTGGCTGCTTCTCCCAAATATCTACATAATTTATCCACAAGAATCAAAATACAATCAAAAGCTAATAACATTAAAAGTATCTTCCATGAAAAGAAAGGGAAAAATATCTTGGATATAGGTAACATTCTTGATGCCTATAGAAATCACTATATGGAGCATTTCCAAAAAGAAAATATACATATCGATCAATTAAATCTAGATGAAAAATGTTCTAATATAAAAACATGCCAGGAAAAATTAAAACTAGATCAGCAAGCACCTATAGCCTAGAAAGAAATTACAGATTTAATAAAAGAGGGTAAAATAAGAAAGCTCCAGGTATAGATGGCATAATTAGGAAAATATATAAGCTTTTCCTTCAAAGATACTGTCCCTCTTCCATAAAACTCAATTAAAAATTCAGTCACAAGCTTTAATACCACCCTCTTGGAGATATTCCTTAATCACACCAATTTTAAAGGAAAACAAATCTTCAGACCTCTGTATCTCATATAGACCTATGTCATTATTAAATAATGACTATAAAACATTTATGACAATATTAACTAACAGAATGAAAATACCACTATCCAAAACAATAAATAATGATCAAACTGGATTTATACATCATAGACACATACATGACGATATTAAAAGGATAATTTCTCTTTTAGATTATGTTAGTAAAAAAATAAAGAAGCACTCATAATTGGTTTAGATATAGAGAAAGTCTTTGATTCCCTAAATTATGACTATTTATTCAAAATCCTATTGCTATTTGAATTTCCTGCATCCTTTGTTCATCTCCTAAAGAATATATATACAAATAATTTAGCGTATGTCAAGTTAGGTCCTTTTACCTCTGAATACATATAACAAAAGGCACTAAACAAGGATGCCCCATGTCACCAATTCTATTTGCTCTGGCTATTAAAATATTCACAGATTCAATTCATAACAATATAAAAATCAAAGGAATAGATGTTTATCAAACAATACAATTCTAAAGTAATACTATTTGCTGATGACATATTGCTAACATTATCTAATACAAAAGAGACATTAGAAGAATTAGATATGTTAATTGACAAATTTCACATGACTTTAGGACTCCATTTCAATAAATTAAAATCAAAATTTTTATTTTTAAATAAAAAAAGAACTTCAGACTAAGGGGGATCACATCATAAGGAAACCAAAATCTACCTTAAAATATCTAGGAATTGAGTTATGCGAGGATAATAATGAATTAGTCTCAAAAACTACAATAATATCATCAATACAATTAAAATCTCTGTGGAAAAATGGAACAAAATAATATTAACATTTGAAGATTGACTACAGTTAATAAAAATGGTTTTATTGCCCAAGATTCTATATATAGCATTGGCAATACAACTGTTACCAGAAAGGAATATAATTAAAGAAATAAATTCATGCCTAATAAAATTTTTATGGCTTCCCAAAATAAACAGAATAGCTCTAATACATCATATCAGGCCATGGAAACATGGAGGATTAAACTTTCCTGATATAGAAACAAATATAAAAGCATCAATATCTAAAGCAATCTCAGATTGGATAAGTCCAAATTACTCTGCAAATTGGAAAGAATTACTAATTGTAATATCAATAAATTAATTTGCTTTACAAAAAAATTCAAATAATGGATAAAAACAACTTGCCATTGCACATATGTATTAGTATGCAATATAACATAACTAAACCCTCTAAAACCCGTATGATTAATTATTACATTGACTCATTAAGGAAAATTATTAATGCAAATATAGATTTAAAAATCTGGTTTGATCTTTTAAAACCATTTATAGTCACAAAGAACTTTCCACATAAAATATATAGAAAAATTATTAATTCCTGGAAACAGAAAGGATTTGTTTTCTGGCTTCAATGTATCAAAGAACTAAAAGTTTTAGATATGCAAGTAATAAAAACAACATACAAAATTCCGCAACAGGACTGGCTAACTTTACAGAGTATTCTGTCATATTTGCAAGATTTAAGTAGAATAATTAACAATTCTTCATTTAAAGAAATACCTAAATTTATGAAATACATATATGAAATCATATATAATGACTTTGACATGGGAAACGGTTTTTCAAAATTTTACAAAATATTGATAAACTATAAAACACTCAAAACCTCATATTGGAAATATATAACAAAAGGGCACTCAATACAGTTAACTGAAGTTATTAAAACAAATATATTATTATCAATAACATATACATCCTTTACACAATACTGGAATGTTTTTAATTGGAAATGCTTGTACAGAGCCTTCTTATCCCCAGACAGAATCAGTAAAATTATTTCTTCCATAAAAGGAATAAGTTGGAGATGTGAGCAAGTACACAATGCAGATTGGAACCACATTTTCTTTGTGTTAAAATTAAGCCATTTTGGAATGGTATTAATAACTTTCTACAATCTTTATTTAACAAATTATTTTATTTAACTACAGCTCTTGTAATATTAAATGTGAACAAAGGTCCTCATTTGAATAGGTCAAAGATGTATCTAGTGTGGGCTATACTTGCAATTTCAAGGAAGTGTATAACAAGAAGTTGGAATACAAACACAATACCAACTTTGGAAGACGTCTACAGCCTACTGAAGATGACAGCACTATTGGAAATTAAAATTAAAGAACTACGAATTTATCCAAAGCCATTTATCAACAACCATTGGGGAAAGTCTTTTTGTTGATTGACACTATACAATAATTGATCGAACACTCTGATAATGGATTGGACATACTTATAAAGTACCTGTATACATTAAGATCTGTTATAGTGTCAGGCTAATGTAAATAGTGTATATAGTTATTTAAGATGTTATGTATAAATACTATGGACCTCATTCAAATGTATTTGAAAAATAAAAAATAAGTTTTGAGAAAAAAAAAGAGTGAATTTGCCTTGATGACAAAGGGGACTTTAGCAAATACAGAGGATATGGCTAATCCTTAGTCCATAGTAGCTATAGATGCTATACCACAGGGAGCCAGGAAAAAATGAATAGTCTGTAGAACAAATCATGGCCAGAACAGAGATATAATTATGTGGCTAGGTCGAATTGCTAGCCTGCTATAGTTGCAAAGGCTGTATATAACATTTTCTTTTTGTAGGCAGAAGAAAAACTGACTGTGGGACTGGTATTTTGTTCTCTGGTCAAGCAAAATATTTTAAAGTATTTAAAAGTCACTTTTTCCCACAAAAACACACAAAAAACTACTTTACAACACTTTGTCAGACCCAAAGTAAAATAAACATACTTTTTCCACAGAAAAAATGGTTTTCAATTACTTTAAACAGCTTTTAAAATGACAGGAGAAAAGAGTGCTCCCATTTAAAAGTACAGCTAAGTCTCATGACAGTCTGTTAAAACATAAACTCCTAGCTTAAAAATTAAAACAATTTTTTTTTAAAGTGGAAGATTTTTCCCCAAAGTGAACTTATCTGCCAGCAATGGAACAGCTCAAGCTGACAAAAGCCCTCAAAAATGATCTCTCTTCAGTGGCAAGAAAGCTCAAGCTGACTGATGGTTTGATCAGATGAAAGGTGCCCTGAAACTTTGGAAGCTGTCTGTTATCTTTGGCAGGTTAGAACTCATATAGCTAAGGCTACTGCAGCAGTGATCAATATGATGAATATTTTGCATCTTTTCTCTCAAACAGATATGCACTGTTTAATCATATACACATAGGTTCATAGGTTCATAGGTTCATACTAGGCTATCTGCCCTAGGGCATTTATAAGCCTAGCCAGAGTGTGTTTGGCTTTCGCCACCCATTTTAAATTAATTTTGCTATGCCCTTTTTCGAGGTTAGTATACCATGCCTCTGTCTAACAGTGACACAGAAGTGATACCCGGGGTAAACCTACAATCTCCCATCCACTCATCAAGATTCCTGTTGAAGAGAGTCAATGAGGGACTCTGCCTAACCTGTACTGGGATTTTATTCCAGAGTGAAGGGAGCCTCTGGGTTATGAATCTGTCCCTCCAGCATGTCCTATTTATTTCAGTGCTGAGGTTCAAGTCTCTCGAGCGCGTAGCTCGATGGGACTTGGATTTTCTGAGGTGCAGCATGTCCATTAATTCCGGGTTGGACATGGCTTTATACGTCAGGCACAGATCGCCTCTGAGCAGGCGGTATGCCACTGAGTAGAGCTGAAGTTTCTTTAACTGGGCAGCATATGGCATCTGTTTGAGCCCTTTGATCCTCTTGGTGAGGTACTTTTGGGGTCTTTCCAGTTGCTGCAGGTGTCTGGTAAAGTACATCCCAAAAGGGGCATTGTACTCAATTATGGGCCTGATGAGGGCTGAGTAAAGAGGCACGATGACCTCCCCTGATCTAGATGTGAATCCCTTCATGATTACGTGGGCTATATAAAATGTTTTTCTAACCACTTTGGGCACGTGGTTGTCAAATGAGTGATTGCTATCAACTTGGGTCCCAGGTCCCTAATTACTTCTTCTGTACTTAATGGATTACCACCTATGTGGTAATTTGTGGGCACTTTGTTTTTACCAAAGGGGATGACTATACACTTTTTGGCATTTAGCTTGAGGCCATGGCTCTGGCACCAGTTGTCTGTTTCTATGAGGCCCTTTTGGAGGATGCTTGTGTAGGCTGGAGTGTCGATTACGGTGCCCAGTTTGCAGTCATCTGCAAACTTGGTCAGCCACAGTCCTTCCGTGTTGGCCTGTACTTCCAAGAAATATATACCGAACAAGAGAGGTCCCAAGACTGAGCCTTGTGGGATGCCACTTGTAACTGATTTGGAGTCTGACATGGCTCCAGCAATTTTAACCATGTGGGTTCTGTCCTTGAGCCAGTTTGCAACCCATCTAGTGACATAGGGGTTTATATTTAAGCTGGAGAGCTTATCTATAATGCCCGAGTGGGGTATTGTATCGAAGGCTTTTGCGAGGTCCAGGTAGGCTGTGTGGACCACCTTCCCCTTGTCAATGGCCTTGGTGACTGTTTCAAAGAAATCAACCAGGTTTAAGAGGCAGGATCTGCCTTAACAAAGCCAAACTGGGTAGGATCCAGTGTCTGTAGGTCCCCAATATCTTTATTTATGAGGTCCATGATGATCCTTTCCATAGCTTTGCAGACCAAGCTAGTCAGGCTTATGGGGCAATAGTTTCCAGGATCCGTTGAGGCATCACCTTTGTGGACAGAGACCACTGTTGCTGTACGCCACTCTTTGGGTACATATCCTGTAGTAAGGCAGAGATTGAACAGTAGTTTTATGTTTGGGTTTAGCTCTTCTTGGAGTTCATGTAGGACACAGCCCGGGACACCATCTGTTCCCATTGATGCTGTGTTTTTTGCTTTGGAGAGGGCAGCTCTTACCTGAGCATATGAGATGTCAGGGGGGCAGCACTCTGCTGGGATAGATATTTGCCCTTTTGGTGGGGAGAGGGGGAGAAGTTTGCGCTGAACCTGTCAGCTAGGATGTTGGCAATGTCTGTGGGTTCGGTGTATTTTTTATCATTTTGGGCTAATTCTGAGCATATCTGGGAATTCCCACCCAGGATCCTAACATAACTAAAGAAAGACTTGTGATTATCCTTAGTGTCATGTGCAATTTTTCTCTTGAAGCTGGCCTTAGACGATTTTATGAGTGCCCATAGTTTTTTGCTAATACTGATCAGAGATGCCTTCCCTTTTTGGGATTTTGCTCTATCATGTAGTAGCGTCCTCCTTCTATTGTATAGTTTGTTTATGGCTGGGGTCCACCAGACAGGATGTCTGCCTTTGTAGGATTGGGACTTGGTTTAATTTGGGATTACATGATCCATGCATTCCTGAAGGTGTTCATAGAATGTGTTTATAAAGAATTCTGCGGTCTGGGCCGTATTTTCCACAAGCCCGGGGGCTTTGAAGGATTCCACCTCGGTTTTGAGGAGTGTGAAATTTGCATTAGAGAAGTTTTTCACTGTGGTTTTCAGGGCAGGGGGAGGAGTCAGGATGTGAATATCCAGTGAGATTAGTTTATGGTCTGATCTTACCAATGAGGGATACACTTCTGGTCTGGAGCATAGAGTTCCCATGTTGGTGATGATCAGGTCCAGTATGTTTTCCCCTCTTGTGGGAGTGGTAACAAGTTGTTCCATAGCATTTGAGTTTATAAATTCTAGAAACCTTTGGGCTAGGATGTTGGAGCTAGAGTAATGCTCCCAGTCTATGTTTGGAGATATATGAACACAGTTGTCATGTTGCTTCCATAAACTTGACTCGTCCTTAAATGTGAAAGCAAGCGTGGGACTCACTATTTATTAGTCTATAGGCTTTATGTAAAAATAAAGTTCTTGTGTGAGATACACAACATGGGAAAACAGTTGCTTTGTTAAGCCTCCTTCATTGTTAATAAAAAATAAAATGTGATGTAGCGATGGAGGAATTTCTATAAGATTACTTTTTTTTTTTTACCACTCACTGATAACATGGCTGAGAACCACAATAATATGTCCAGAATGAAAGCAGTCACAGTCATTGGTTACAGAATGCATCAAGGCATACAGGTACATTATTTCAGTGGTTACATCATTGTAGCTTCATATTTCAGGTATATAATTACAGTCACAGCCAACAGCAAAACCAGCAAAATAATCCAAAAAACAACAATAGATTCAGTTCCACAGTAGAATTTATTATTTGACTTAGCGCCTCAGCCACAACAGCCTTCAAAGAGTACAAAATTACAAAAAACACATTCCCCTATTTATACATAATCAACAATCATTTAATTAATTAATCAATCAATTAAAAAATACTTTAGAATTTAAAGCAAACTTCTCCAATTTACTTCTTTGTTCAGGCCTCTTGGTGTTAGTGTATCAAACTTCAATATAAATACAGTTTCTTTATATAATAAAACATTTTTGATTAATCTTTCATCCCCTTCCTAATAAACACTTCTTCCAGAATTGTAGCTTGTAACACATTAACATCATTGTTATGTTTTTCCTCAAAATGAAATGCTATAGGGCTTTCCAATCTCCGTTTCTTAATATCTCTGATATGTTCCTGCAACCTAATTCTAAATTTCCTCTTAGTTTCCTCAATATAGAAAAGTTTGCAGGGACATCTCAGGCAATAAATTACGCCTGCTGTATCTTATGTAAAATGATTATGTGATCTAAATATTTTCCCATTAATCCTAGAGAAACTCGATATAATATGAGAACATATATTACAATTGTAGCAAGGTATAGTGCCCAAAGATACTGGGGAAATAGAAGGACTGACTTTCGGTGAAATAAAATAAGCTTTAACTCACTTATCCCCCAAATTCTGTCCTCTCTTATAAGCCACATAGGGTAAATCAGAAATAATCCTATGTAACAATTCATCTTTATGTAGGAATTTCCAATAATGTTTTATTAGTTCCCAAATCTTGGTACTTAGAATGTCATAAGTAGTCACAAAAAATGTTATCTTTCTCAACCGGAGAATTAATATTATTAACACTACTGTGTCTTTTTCTACTATTGATGTTATGTTTATTAAGGTTATACTGTATTAATTTATCAATAGACCCTTGAATTAAGTTCTCACTATAATCTCTATGTAAAAACATAAACAAAGTTTGACCAATTTGCTTTTGTAAATCTAATTTATTATTACAGAGCATGGACAATCTAATCATCTCCTCATAAGGTAAAGATTGAATAGTATGAACTGGATGACAACTAGTGCCAAATAAGTACTGGTTGCCATCCTCAAATTTTTGATGAACTGGAGTTTCAGTAGAGCCCTCTTTCATTCCAGATAGATGGATATCCAAGAAGTTAACTTCTGTGCCACATTGTAAACCATCACATTTATTATTGTACACATTGTCATTTAATTCCAAAAAAATGCTGGTACTGCATCCAATCCTACATTACAAACAAAAATCAAATCATCAATGTATCTAAAGTAAAATAAAACATGTTGTTGTACAAATTCATTTTTATATATGTAATCCAACTCAAACCTAGCCATGAAGAGATTCACATACATGGGAGCAAATGGTGCCCCCATGGCTGTACCTCTTAACTGATGGTAAACAACTTCATCAAAACTAAAGTAATTATGAAGCAAACAGAAGTGAGTTAATTCAATAATCTAATGAGAATGGAGACTATCATCTAAAGAATATTGCAAGGCTCTTATTCCATCATTATGTCTAATATTAGTGTATAGACTACATACATCCATGGTTATCCAAAACATATTCTGATTCCAATGGATATCCAAAATGTTATCAATAAAATCATATGAGTCTTTGTTGTAGGAGTCCAGTCTCTTTACTTGAGGTAATAGGTAACTGTGTATCAAAATTCCAATATTGTGTAAAAAATAATTCACAACAGACACAATAGGACGTCCCGGGGGACTAGCATTATCTTTGTGCAACTTCGGAAGTCAATAATAAGTGGCTAAATTGCAATTATCTAAATTAAATTTAGTATCCAAGTCCTTCTTGGAAAAATAACCCAAGCGTACTCCCTTTTCAATTAGTACAGAAAAGACTTGCATATCATTCAGATATGTAGTAATCTCACGTTTCATAAGTTAAATTATCATTCAGATGTTGCATATACATACTATAGTACTGTGTATAATGAAGCACCACAATTTTGTTGCCTTTATCAGAAGGCTTAATAATTAAATCATTCCTAGCTACAAGATTCCTAAGAGCAAGCCATTCATTCTTGGTCATATTATATTGGTAAAAAGTATGACTATGTTCCTCAACAAGTTCCTGTATCGAAAAGTTGAGCATTTCTGAAAAATGTGTAACAGTACTATTAACATAAGGGGGTATAAATTTACTTTGAAAATGAATTCCACTAGTATCTAACAAAGTATAGGCATTTGGAGAAGTATTAACATCAAAATCATCAGATATACAAGAAAAGAAACTGTCACCTTCACTGTCAGTTTCCAAACTATCTTCAGGATTAATATTCCTTAACTGTTTATCCCCTTGTACATAAAAAAAAAAACCATTTAAGATGTAATTTCCTAATCAATTTAAAAACTTCCTGTTTAATTAAATATAACCTAGGTACTACAGTCGGTACAAACTTCAAACCAAGAAGAAGAACAGCAACCTGTTCATCGGATAAAACATATCCAGATAAATTCACATTTGAAACAGTACTTGAAAAAGAGCAGCCTAAAGGAGAAAAATCAGTTCCATCTACTTCGTTTGTAAAGCTGTTTAAATTGTCCTTTACTTGCTTCTGGATTGAAGCCAACTCCCTTCTTCTTGTTTCCCCTTTTGGCACCTTCTCCATTGTGGTGAAAACACTGCTGATGGGATTCAGGTTCTTGTGCTGCAGGCAGCGGGGGAAGTCATGAACATCATTCTCAGAGTCAGTAGTGTAACCTACCCCATCTGAAGAGGCAAAAGATACAGTTTTTTATTACCTGCGGTTTTAACATATTGTCCAGAACGAGTATTTTGTCTGTTTCTCCATAAGAAAGCACGTCCATTTCCATAATCATGTAAATCATGTTTAATTTTCTGTAATTTAAGGTGGACCTGGTCATTTTCAAATTTGTTCAATTTTTCTTTTAGATTTTTGAAGATGTCATTAACTTTTAAGTTACCCACTTGGTTCAAAAGTTGTGCATGCATCACATTTAAGTCATTTTTCAATTTAGAATGTAATAACTGCTCCCTTTATACCAAAATGTTTACCCACTCCATAGCACAAGTATGTGCTGAGCTAGCCAGCGTTCCTTAAAAGCTGCATCTGCAGTGTCCTCTGGACCAAACGGAGCAGCTGGGCTCTTGAAAGCTCTTAATCCTCGGGGGATGATAATCAATTCCATATATCTCACTAAGCCCAACAAATTAAAATGGCAGCGTGTTTCACAGAAAATCATTTTTTCAAAGCTGTTAATGTTATCTTGCACTTCTTGTGGAAAAGAGGCATTTGAATTATCATTAATGCCACCAAAAGGATTATTATGTCTCTGCATTCTATCCTCTATAAACTTCAACACAAAATTAGAATGCATTGACTCACCATTATTCGAAAAATGAGCAGTTTCAGAGACATTAGCAACTCCAGCAGCAAGAATAGGAGTGGGCAACACATTCTGAGCAGAACCTGAAGTACCATGGGCCACAAAGTTATCCATGGTTTTCTGTAGCACCAAACCCTATGTACCCTGTATATAATTACAGTCACTCTTAGATTTAGTTTGGTGTGTGTTTACTTGTGAAGAACTACTTTCCAAGTATACTGTGCAGTAAAAAAAAGCAGATGGTGGCTATTTGGTTTTATTCCTTCAGAAATTAACAACAACTTTAATTAAATGTAGCAACCAGTCTTTTAGTGTGAGTGATTAAGGACTTGTCTTATGTAAGTAGTGGTTTTAGTCAGTAAAGTGATATTCTGTTGCTTGACTATCTTGTAATAAGAAATGCATACCGTTTTAAGAGTGAAATCGCAGAAACATTTATATAAAATAAATAGTATTGAATTTTATTTTTCCATATCCTGTTCATATGCCACAGTCTGAAACATAAAACAATATTTCTGTACACATTTTTTGAAATTGTATAATAATTGTTATCTGGTAGAAGTATTGATCATGGTCATAGTTATTCACTCCAGACTAGACTGACTGTGATGATAAAGACTTCATCATCAAACTTTGTTAGTACTGAATACATTTTGCAGTAATTAATACCATACCAATAGATATTTTTTTATAGAGGTAGCATTTGTTATGAGCTGCCATAGTAACTCAGTGTGAACAGTGTCATTTTGCTGTGTTTGGTACCACCAAATTGCAAGACTATGCTATTCATTGAGCTTTGATATGCATAGTCATGATACAATATAGCACTGCTGCAGACAACTGGTGCAACTATTTAATAGCACTTTGGCTTGCACCATGATGCCAGCCATATGAGTATGGAGAGTTATCAAGGGATTTTATTAACAAAAAAGTACATGAACTTACACAAATGCCACAGAGGTGACTGCCTTCAGCTGTCAGCTCTAATGTCATCTACCATAGTCCATTTATAAAGGGTGTCAAGTTGTCTAAGAAGAATAGAAAAATGAAATGAACAATAGTCCCAAGATAGCTCTTTTTTTACAAGTATGGAGCTATTTTAGTATAGATAGATAGATAGATAGATAGATAGATAGATAGATAGATAGATAGATAGATAGATACACACACATTTATTTATTTATTTATTTATTTATTGCAGTTGGTTTACCAGGATAGTCCATTGGGCCACAAGGAACCCGTTTTCAATGGAGTCCTGGGGAGAAAAGCTCCAAAAATACATTTTACATACTTACAAACATATATTCACACAAACATTCAAAGTTTAACAATAAGGTAAAAAAAGCAAAAAAGATGTACAGCTAAATACATTGTGCAGAAAAACGTAATAATTATTATTTTGTACAGAAATATCCATTTATACAGAGTAGTTAGGAAAGCTTAGTCACTAGAATGTTGGAGGAGATTCAGTGACATGATGAAGTGGTGGAAGAAGAGAATTATTGGACTTATCTAATAATGTCTATAGAATTTTGGGTATAGTAAGATGAAGCAGAGTACGGTGGGAGAGAGAAGGAGAAGAGTAGGTTATGTAGGGTGGGAGCAGGAGCATTCCCACTGAGATGCTAGGTGTGTATAGAGAGATTTTTTGAAAGCAGAGTGATTAGAGGTGGTGCGGATGAGTGAAGGAAGGGAGTTCTAGATGCGAGCTAGGTTAAAAGATAGAAGGTTTTTGCCTGGGGGATATGTAGGTTTATGGACTTTGAGTAGGTTTTGATTGTTTGATCTTAATACTCTATTGGGTAGATGTATATTAAATGCAGAAGAAAGGGAAGGACAGAGGGAGGGGTTGAGAATAAGCTTGTGGGCTAGAGTTAGCTGAGTGTAAGTGAGTTGATTGGGAAGTTCTAGCCATTTTAGTTTCTGGAGGGAAAAACAGTGGTGGGTGGAAGATTTGTGGCTGGTGGCAAATTTTGCAATTTTGTTGTAACAAGAGGAAAGTTGTTTTTTGAGAGAGGATTGAAGATTAAACAAAGCAAAAAGCTGCAGCACCAACAAGTCCACTGTAAACAAGCAGCAAACAGGCAGGGAAACCAGCTGAATGCACCAACTCACAATGAGGAAAATGAACCCTTCAAAAGGATTGAAGATTAGTTAGGAGTGGGGCGCCATAGAGGAGGGAGGGGATAAGGAAGGATGAAGTGAGTGTTATTTTGGTAGCAGAGGTAAGGTAGGCATTTTGTCTATAAAGCATACCAAGTTTTTGGTGGGGTTTTTTGATATTTTTTTGTAGGTGAGAGGTAAATTTAAGTTGGTTGTCAATTTGTACCCCAAGTAGCTTGGTCTCTGACACCAATTCTAGGGAAGAGTTATCTTGGCTAGTGATTGAAAATGTATTCATATTGAGATGAGTAGCTTTAGAAGGAGTAAAAATCATTAGCTTGGTCTTGGAGGCGTTAAGAGCTAGGTGATTTTTTAACATCCATTGTTCTGTTATAGAAAAGGCATCTTGAGTTAGTTTTTGAAGTGTAGAGATAGAGGTGACTGAGCAGATGATAGTTGAATCATCTGCATATTGTATGATGTTTGAGAATGGGATTGATTTGTGGAAGTCATTTATAAATATGTTGAAGAGAACAGGACCTAGAATGGAGCCTTGTGGAACACCTGTGGGGGGTACTAAGGAATGAGGAGGTAGTTTTTTTCCATGTTACTGCTTGCTTCCGGTTGGCTAGGTAACTAGAGAACCATTGCAAGGAAGAGGAAGAAAGGTTAAGTTCTGAGAGTTTAGTTATGAGCAGGCTATGTGAGATGGTATCGAAGGCTTTGGAGAGGTCTAGTAATAAGGTAGAGACAATTAGGCCAGAATCACGAGCTCTATTTACTGTTTTAAGGAAGGAGAGGAGGGCTGTCATTGTACTGTGGTTAGGTCTAAAGCCGTGCTGTGTAGGAGTTATAAGGTGATTTTCTAGGAGATGAGGGAGGAGGAGGTGAAGGTGGACACATTTTTCTAGGATTTTGGAAATGGGGGACAGGATGGCTATGGGACGGAAGTTGTTGACGTTGTTATTGTTGCCCCCTTTGTGGAGAGGAATAATGTATGCTTGTTTCCAGATTTGGGGAACTGTGCATTCTTTTAGGGAACGGTTAATTAGGATGCTGATGGGATATGCAAGTGTATCAGCAGCTATACTAAGAAAGTAGGAAGGTATATTGTCAGGGGCGTTGGTACATGGTTTCAATTTCATAAGCAGTTTCTTTATAGAGGATGTAGACATGGGACTGAATGAGAGGAAAGTGGAGTTTGGGGAGGGAGAGTTGGAGGGTGGAGGTGCTTGGAGTAAAGGTTGGGTAGTAGAAGTGGTAGAGGAGTTAGAAGATGGGGAACAGGAAGTAGAACTGACGAAGGATAGAGTGTGAGTGGGGGGGTGGGGGGGGTGTTAGAGAGCATAGTGGAGTTGGAGAATGAAGAGGTCAGTTTTGCAATTGAATCAATAAAAAATGAGTTAAATTGGGTGGCCAGATCTAGTTCAGAGGCATTTGAATCAGGGGTGGGAGTATCTGGTGTACTAGGATGAAGGAGAGTGGAGATCCATTTCCAAAATTTCTGAGGGTTGTTTTTATTTTGGTTTTGGAGTGTAGAAAAATAGTTTCGTCGATCAGAGGTGATGAGTTTCTTTACTTTATTTCGAAGCATTCAATATTCATTAAGGAGTAGACTTGTTTTAAGCTTCTGGTAGCGTGTCCAGACTTTATCTCTATGTCTCATGGTAGCAAGAGTGTGTTTAGAAAGCCAAGGGGCTGATTTTGTCTTTATTCTCTTTGTCCTTAGGGGAGCTTGAGAGTCAAGTAATGTCAAGAAAGTTGTATTAAAGTGTGACACTGCTATGTCTAGTGGAAGGGTTTTTAGGCAGTTCCAATTAATTGCTTGTAAGGAGTTTACAAAGGTTAGCTGGGTTGAAATGTTTTTGGTCACGGATAGTTATATAGTTGTGGGTTTGTTGAAGGACAGTGGGAAGTCGGTTGGTGAAAATGGGTGAGTAATCACTAAGGGAGTCTGGAAGGGTGCCACTGTTGGAGAAATAGTGAGGGTGGGAGACAAGGATCCAGTCCAGTATACTTCCACTGGAGAGGTTTTTAGTAGGGCAAGTTACTGAATTGATTAGTTGAGAGAAATTGTATAGGTTAATATTTGAGGAGTTTGTTGGAGATTGGATGCAGGCCCAGTTGATGTTTACATCTCCCATGATTATGGTTTTGTTGGTAATGTTATTAGAAATCCAAGAGAGGATATGTTCAAGTGTGGAGATATTGTCCCCCGGGGGTATATAAAGGGATGCTAGACAGATGTGTTCTAGTGTGTGTTACATAGACACACACACACACACACACACACACACACACACACACACACACACACACACACACACACAAATGCACACATAGACATAGATATAGATACAAATATAAATATTTATATATATATATATATATATATATATATATAAATATATATATATATATATATATAAATATATGTATATATATATATATATATATATATATATATATATATATATATATATATACATGTTACATGCATTTGGTCTAATATTAGATTTTATTAATTTGGTTAAACATTAGATTTTATTAATCTGGTCTAAGTTCATGTTGTTTAATTTTAGATTTATTATTGTGATAGTGTAAGTGAGTGTTGGAATAGACTCACTAACATAGTTATAGGCTTGCTGAAACATGTGTGTTTTTTATGAGACCAAACACAGTGGTTTATGGGAGCTTGTTATTTTCTCCATTATTGCATAATCATGGAGTTGGAATATAATTATAATTAGCTGGGAGTATCAACAGTGCAGAGGGGCTTCACCCCATGCAAAATGCTGTTTTATTGTTTATTTTTATTTTATTTATTTATTTTATGTTTTGTGTTTTTGATCAAATGGTTTTAGATGTAGTGAGCTTAGACTAAGTGAGTTTAGATGTTTCACTACAGACCCTATATCTATGTATCTATGCCTATCTCTCTCTCTCCATATATATATATATATATATATATATATATATATATATATATATATAGATAGATAGACAGATATATATCTATGTATATACTATCCAGCACACAGTGGAGTATTTGTTTGACTACTATTGAAATTTTGTAGTGAAATAATTGCTCTATGGCTTCCCTATAAATAAATGTAAAATGGAATATGTAACTAAAAGGTCATACTGTTCGTTAGCATGAATTATCACCTCCACTTCTCAAACATACTTGTAAGACAAAGCTAATTAAGTCATGGTTTCCTATTATTAAGTCTAAGAAACAGACTTTTTAACAAATCGCAGTATTTTCCCAGCAATCTATAGTCATCTTGGTTAGTAGGATGGTAGGCTATGTTCAAAAGCACATTGTATTTTCTTGAAATAGTATGTATGATGAGAATGCAAGTTTGTCTATAAACATCAATTTGAAATTCATTTGTGAGGCAATTGTGTCATTAGTGAAGCCATTATGTCTTTGACATAAAGTTGTCTTTGTTGGCATAGTATTTGTTAAAACAGAGGACAATTTCATGGTGCATTTGAAAACGTCATTGATTTAGCTTGTTGGAGGCAGTATATTGTGTTTTAGACCACCAAGTTGAAATGCATTACTGTGGTTATTAATTTTATAGCCTTCAAATGAAACAATAAAGGTATATACAGAAGGTGGCTAACTTTTATTACTCCAAGTGCAGTATAGCAGCACTTACAGTCTGTAGTCAAGACAGGCACATCTCCCCTGTGTGTTGGCCTGTTTCTACAGTGTCTGTTGTCAGAGGTAAATCCCCAATCCATCGGTGATGCTATTTGCCAAACAAAAGATCTAGTTCCTGCTCACAGTGAATAAAAAGGCCCAACACCAACATGATGTTCCTAGATATTGGAGTCTGTTTACATACAATTGGCTATGGGAATGTTACCACAGCTGTTCCACATGCAATCAGCTAGAATAGGGCTGTAATCCATGTAGAGGCCATCAACGGGTCATGAGCATCACTGACAATATACATGCCACTGCCTAAGCAAAGCAGGTGTAAGTCTCCAAATCCACCAAAGAGGGAGTGAGGAGGAACAAGATGCACTGTATATGTGATAGCATAAGGTTACATAATCAGTGACAAAAATTATATGGCTTGCTGGAAGGGAGTGTATCTGCCTGACAATACGGAGATACAGAATGTGGGAAAGCAAAGGGCAGGAACAAGATTGCTACTGGATGATAAGTGTTATGCCTTGTTAGAGGGGCAGTATATTTCTCTGAGAGAAAGCTAGTAAACCCCATCAGAAGGGATATATTCCATTAGGACAGCATGTGTGGAAAATGAGTAAAAGATAGTGGTTGCATTTTTAGAAACACTGTAAATGCTCAACCTATGTTTTGATTTTTTTAGTTGGAATTTCATTATTATAATTGTAAATCCTTCCTAATGCAGATATCCCTTGATTTGTATCCAAACCAATATATACAATTTTACTTTTTTCTCACATAGAATAAATATATAATATATAAAATCATAAAAATATTGTGATTTATAACATAAGAACAAAAGCAACTATATTTTTGCCACTGAATGAGATGTTTCCTAACACTTAAAATTATAAGACAGAATAAGAAGACAAGTATTACCACAAATTGTGACTTGGTACTCAGAAATTTAGTGTTTAACTGCTGTATTACTATTACACTTACAGCCTTAAACCATCTTATACCTGAATATGCAGATGTGTTGCCCCAAGATACAAGAAAGTGCTAAACTGTTTCAGAAATATAACCTTGTTTTTATAGTTACCAGTAGTATATGCTAACCCTCCATTAGGTGAGTTTCTAAAGTATTTTTGATGTGGCTGAATATAATTCATAAACATTCCCCCGGATTTAGTAATCTTCCATGCAGGACTAATCTAGTCCTGCACAGAAGCGGCAGTTTAACAGGAGGACAGCATATTAATGAAGGCGCACTGCCTGAGTGCTACATGGAGCATGGACGAGTGTAGGGGGCATGTCTGAGAGCAGAGCTCTCAGAATGAACATGCCCCTGTAAAGTAGAACAGCAGAAACTGTAACTAAATGAGTGAGACTGCTCATAGGTGTCCGCATATCCCCACTAACAGTCCCCATGTGTACAACAGCAACAGTACATATAAATAAAATGAAGAAACCCTTTTATTTATTTTTTAAAAACCCTGAGTATAGCTAACTGTAGGTGCACGGGTTTGCCCATCACTTAGCTGCAGTTAAAGCAGCTGAAGAGGATAACAAGGAATATATATGCAAATGAAGCAGCACAGTAGTAGTGTAGTGGTTAAAGCATCCGCCTAATGAACAGGCATTCCCAGTTTGAGTACCACTGCAGCACATACCATTTTCCATGTGAAATCTGTATATGAACATATTTTTACATCTTTTTGCTGTATAACCTGCATAATAACATTTAAATTTGAAATGGAGTACTGCATTAAATGCACATGTGAAATGTCAGTGTCATAATGAATAAGGCACTAGTAAGCAGGTTTAAGCACAAATAAGTAGTAGTAAGCATATATAAGCACTAGTAAGTATGCTTAAGTGCATTTGCATGGGGGTAAGTATTGCCTACACAGATTCAGCAATGTAGAAGCTGAGTGTAGGAAAGTGTAACCAGAGGTTAGCAGTGCTTACTGTCGTGCAAACCTGCTTACAGCTGCAAAAGTGCCTTAATCAAACTGTATCCAATGGCCCTTGTTCTGCCTAGCAACAAAATAAACAGCCTCTGCTAGGATCAAACCCAGGACCCTACACACCATAGCCAAAATAATTTACCACTAAGCCATCTCAAATAGCCACATCCTTGATGAATTCACAAACATATCATCCAGCCCAGTCATTCAACAGTACAGAGAATGTATTCCCAACATGTAGATGTATGTGTGTGAGTAAATATATTAATGTCTAAACAGGTACAACATATTGATATATGTAGATATATATATCTATATAAATATATATCTATATATATATATATATATATATATATATATATATATATATATATATATAAAAACATATAAACATGCAAATGCTACATCTATAGATATATATGTCCACATCTACATGTCTAAATATATATACAGCAGGTTATATTAATGTCAGTATATATATATATATATATATATATATATGGACATACATCTGTAGATAACAATGGGGAAATAACAAAAACATACATGCCCTCATGCAACGTTAATGGGGTTGAGAGGCCCCACACAATATACGTCTGGCATGAATAGGTATACCCCCCAAGCCAAGCACGCCCCCCCCCTGTATGTTAAGCTAGCATACTATTACAGTATATGGACTATTTGATGTACACCATCCTCATATCAGCCATTCATACAACAACCCTACATATACTAGGTCGCTACACAGTATGGTCCGATAGCTGTCTGTGGTTTGGGACATGTGTGTGTTCGCCCATACAAACACGTAAGCTGATAGGGTGACATACAGTGGAGCAGCATGTAACATCAGATAGAACAGGACCAAGAACAATGACATCTACCACAGTCTCTACACAGGCCAATGTACATAGGCACTATGCACACACTGTCACCATTTACCAGACTTACACATACCTAAGTACTGTACACACAACCACAGAATGCCCTGGCTATGTCCTCTAATATAACCCCTACTATACATAACATGTGTAGCAGTCTGATATCTCACTGGCTTGTTATCAGATATGCTGTCAATGAATATGGTGTACAGAACATATGCACCCCCTACTGCATGACATATGTACAAAGGTTGGCAGAGTTGTGGCTAGAGGCACAAACACAAGGCCAATATTGACATGTTGCTGTGATAACTTCATACATTTCCTGTCGTAACAGGGTTTGATGCAACATATGTCCTATGAGGGATATGATGTCAGTAACTCTCCAGGCTGTCACCATCTACTGACTGCAACCTCACACTACCTTCTGCAGTTGAGAGATAGGTGGTCTGTGGGTAACACAAGAAACACAAGGCACCACACACTGCCAAGTATGCAGATGACCCTACAGATGGGGATTCCTCATAAACATAGCACTGACATGACAAGTATTAAAACATGTAGGACAGCCATATCCACACACACCCTGTTAAGACAATATTACCCCAAGTGCAGTATAGCAGCACTTACAGTCTGTAGTCAAGACAGGCACATCTCCCCTGTGTTTTGGCCTGTTTCTATGGTGTCTGTTGTCAGAGGTAAATCCCCAATCCATCGGTGATGCTGTTTGCCAAACAAAAGATCTAGTTCCTGCTCACAGTGAATAAAAAGGCCCAACACCAACATGATGTTCCTAGATATTGGAGTCTGTTTCCATGCAATTGGCTATGGGAATGTTACCACAGCTGTTCCACATGCAATCAGCTAGAATAGGGCTGTAATCCATGTAGAGGCCATCAGCGGATCATGAGCATCACTGACAATATACATGCCACTGCCTAAGCAAAGCAGGTGTAAGTCTCCAAATCCACCAAAGAGGGAGTGAGAGAGGCAGACAGGGGCAAAGATAAGTCAGGGTGGTTCGGGAGAGTAAATGGTAAGCATGTTTGTGTCACACACCTACCAGTCCAGGGTATCAAACCCCTGACTGACTATGTACTGATATCACATCTGTTATCCCTGCACAGCGGATATTGTGATTTATGCTAGGGATACCATATAAGAAATTTTAAAAACCCACTCAACATTGAGTCCCAGTTGTTACACACTCACAACCACCTCCACACAGGACATGAATAACAAACATTGACACGTTAAGACACACACACACACACACACACACACACACACACACACACACACACCTGTCACATCTGGGATTAGAACTCCTACCTAACTAGTTATTACACTACAGCACTATGCAATTATAGAACATGCCACAGAGATTACTGTTGCACTCTTTCCCCAAAGGTTTATTTCACAGTGAGTGACAGCAGGATTGCCAAAGTAAGGCAAATGAATTATAGTGAGAGTGACTAGCCAAACGTGCATTGCTCTCTACAGAGGCATAGGAACAGACACGAAAGCATCCACAACTCCCATGTGTGAGACTAGAACCCCTATCAGAATTCTAGATCACACTACAGTATTACGCTGTTATAGCATGCACCACAGAGATTGTTGGAGTACTCTTTCCCCAAAGGTGTACTTCACAGTGATTGACATCAGCAGGCTTGCCAAAGTAGGGCACTTGAATTGTATTGAGTGTGACTAACCTAAATCACCCTAATTAGTCTGTATGCATTAACCACTGTTCTGGCCAGACCAAAATAACCTGCCTTTGCAGGTCATGAACCCAGGACCCTGTACCCTACAGTCACAGTAACTAACCACTAAGCCATCACAACAGTAAATAAGACAGAGGTTTCACCAAAGTAATTCCACCATAGGCTAATCAAACTGAACATGTGAAAGGAATGTATATACAGCTGTCCGTAAAAGACCTTTCCAAAGCCAACTCCATGCTACTCAAGGCAGAAGTGACAATGTTTGTGACACCCACGGAGACAGGAGCTGACAGTTCTACTGATGAATCCTGCACTAAGGCACTGTATAAGCACATCCACATGTGCATGATTCCTGACATCCCACATAGAACCATGACGCTCACCTGCCAAATAAGCAAGCCAGTCTGTTGGTCTCCTGCCATTAACAGAGTATACAACAGAAGGTAGACACTGTAGAAGAAAAAAGGATAATCCAATGATACAAACAACTCCTTTACCAGCCCCAGTAAGATGTTGAGATCCCTCATGGAATCCTCCACAGCTGGTTATGTAACTAAAATTGCCACAGATTCCACAGACAACCACACAGCATTCTATAGTTATGTCCAGAATCTAACTGGCAATGCTCAGAAATGCTCTGAGCTGCAACAGAATGGCACTATATAGACTGCTCCCATGTATTGTGCCAATATCCTGGCAGATTGATTTAGTGCCACATTCACCCCTTCTTACCCCCAAAAGGGCCCATACCAATACAAAAAGAGTTCCATTACCCAGTAATCATAGCCACACAGGCAGAAACTGCACTATCCACAGCTAAGAATACAGCATTCATGGGACCAGATGATATCCTGGGCTGTGGAATACATGAACTACAAAATGAAATGGCATCTCACCTAACTGTCATGTGTAATCATAGCCTCGCATCATGACCTGGTGCCCACTGAGTGGTGCACAGCTGCAGTTACCCCACTCCACAAGTGGGGATCAACTTTGCATCCCTGGAACTACCATCACATCAGTCTGATGAGCCTGATCTGCATGGCAATGGAATGCATTATCAGGGAAGTTTTGAACACAGACATTGGCAACCCTCAAACACTGAACCTTACACAGATTGGGCTCAT
>NC_056729.1:179235040-179327540 GCF_019279795.1 Protopterus annectens | reverse complement strand
AGCAGCCTCAATCTACAATCTGCACAAACTCAGTAGGAGGTAAAGATGTTTTGTGATCAAATGGGTTGTAACTGGTACATAACAAGGCATAACTGACACCATCACAAGCACACCGACAAACAGAACAGTCTGTATGGCAGGAGGCAGTAAGCTTGCAGTACCCCAATTCATGTAAGTAATGTCAATATAGGTGAAGTATACGGTAATGTACATCCAGATACCATGAGGCAGCTCACCCCTGATACCCTACATTTTGTAATAGCCTAGGTCATTTATGGTGCTCCCCACCTACACTCAATAATACAGGCCCATTTGCCACTGTTGCAGACACTGGCCTCTGGAGTGCATAAGGGCACACATGTATTATGTAGGTGGCACCCACACATATATGGCCCCAGCCCCACTGTGTGTGGGGGGGATACAACAGCAGTGGACTAATGGCAGCAATGGAAGTATGATATACTCACAGCCCACTACAGAACTACCCCCACCAGCATGACATATGTGCAAAGCTTGGTATGTTGATGGAGGACAGAGGCTGGAACACAGGCACATATGTGGAACACTGTTGCCATACACTAAGCAAAGTGCTGGTGTTACAGGATAGTCTGCAACATACCCTTAGTCAGGGAATTGAGGTTAGACACAGAAATGATGTAGCCATGTACTGATTAGCACGCAACACACACACTGCCAGTGTAATATCTGACACAGGACCTGTGTGATGGATGGACAACACATGATAATATTCCTCTGTCCAGCAAGAGGATAGGCCCACAGTAGTGAGCTATGCAGACAGACTGCATTCCAAGGTACACTAGTATGTATACACACACACCCTGTAACACCAGTACAAACCATAACACAACTACTCACATTCTGCCTGTAGTTCCTGATCCTCCTATGGATATGTGGCCACTCTGAGTGTGCAGCTTCTCCTGTAAGAATTGTTGCTACCTGCTGTCTCTAACACTGATGCTCAAACACAGGAAGGATGTCCATCACACAGGAACTGTGAAGGGACCACACCCACATACTGTAAGGATTTATAGTGGGTGATTGCCATGACAGTGGTAATTGGAAGTAGTACACATGCATAATTTATATATATATATATATATATATATATATATATATATATATATATATATATATATATATATATATATCTGAATAAGTATATGTACATATATTTCCACCATATGTCCTGGACTTGGAGTATAGCCCTACCCCAGCCCCTATAGTACCAAAGTAGTAATGCAAGGGGATGTTAGGTATGTATAGCAGGTATATTACTTTACTACTGCTACTGTCATTGGGATTGTCTTCATAGACATGGTGTGTGCGGAAGGTGACATCTGCTTATAACATGTGTGCCATTGGCTACTGACAGACATCCTAAGGAAATCATTGTAAAGTACTGCTGCTGGCATGCAATGCCCCTCTGGAGTGCAGCAGAGATATTGTCAAATATACATGGAACTTCAGACACTCCCTGTACAGTCCAGAGGTTTACACATAATCCCTTACTGCACAACACGTGTACCAGATCTGACAATATGGATGTTGACAGCCATGTAGATGGGTATAACACATAACGACTGATATACATTTGCCACCATAAGTTTTGGATTCACACACTCCTGTCTGGCCTAACACATCATGACTGCTGGTACAGGGGTGCCATGGACACATACTACCCACTAGATATTGACATCCATCTGTACAGCATCCCACTGGTCTGCCTGACATACATGACTTTTAAGGGAGGCCTGGCAGCAGTACATCTGGCAAGTATCTGCACATGACATCTCACTGGATAAGTACACTAGGCATGTAACAATGCACTGTGTAGGCAGACTGGCATAACACTGGCCTACATCTCGTATGGGGGAATGCACATGTACCTGCATATATAGCAGGCTCAACAGTCATGTCACAGCACAGGGTAAGATAAATCTGTGTGAAAGTGCATAACCACAACCAATGTGAACACAGCCACAGCCACATATGGTAAGCTAGCATATTATTACAGTATATGGACTCTCTGTTCTACACCATCCTCATATTTGCCACTCACAGAATGACCCTACATATACTGGGCTGCCACACAGTTTGGTCTGATGGCTGTCTGTGGTATGGGACATGTGTGTGTATGGTGCTACAAACATGTATAGCAAAATGGTACCATACAGTGGGGCAGCATGTATCATCAGATAGAAGGGGAGCTAAAACAATGACATCTACCACAGTCTGTAGACAGACTAATGTACATATTAACAATACACAGACTGCCAACATTCACCATCACTACACAGACCTCAGTACTGTACAAACATCCACAGAATGTCCAGGTTATGTCATGATATATAACCCCTACTGTACATGACATGTGTAGCAATCTGATTTATCACTGGCTTGTTATCAGATACGATGACACTATTTATGGTGTACTGCACATATGCACCACTTCATGCACGACATATGTACAAAGGTTGACAGAGGTGTGGCTGACAGCATATACACAGGGCCAGGATAGACATGTTGCTGTGATAACCTCACACATTTACCATTGTAATGGGGTTTGTTGCAAAATATGTCCTATGAGGGATATGAAGTCAGTAACTGTCATGGCCTTCACCATCTACAGACTGCAATCGTCACACTACCTTCTGCATTCCACAGATAGATGCACCGTGGCTAACATATGAAACCAAAGGCACAACACTGGCCAGTCTGCGGATGACCCTGCAGATGTGGATTCCTCATATACATGGAACTGACATGGCAGGTATTGCGACATGTACGACAGGCATATCCAGACAAACATTGTTAAACCGACATTACTCCAAATGCAGTATAGCAGCACTTACAGTCTGTAGTCAGGTCAGGCACACCCCCCTCCTGTTTGTTGCCCTCTTTCCACAGTGTATGTTGTTAGAGGTAAATCCCCAATCCATCTGAGATGCTGTTTGCCAAACAGCAGATCTAGTTCCTGCTCACAGTGACAGAAAAGGACCAACACCACCATGATGTTCCTAGGTACTGGGGTGTGTTTCCATGCATTTGGCTATGGGAATGTTACCACAGCTGTTCCACATTCAATCAGCTAGGGGAGGGCTGCAATTCATGCAGAGGCCTTCAGCTGATCATGAGTATCACTTAAATTACACATGCTGCTGCCTAAGCAAAGCAGATGTGGGCCACCACATCCACCAAAGAGGGGGTGGGGGAGGCAGACAGAGGCAGATACATGTCAGGGAGGGGTGGGAGAGTAAAATTGAAGCATGTTTGTGTCACACACCCATCAGCACAGGGTATAAAACCCCCAACAACTATGTAGTGCTATCATAGTTCGATGCAGTTACTGGATGCACCACATGGGTTATCTGCTGGCGAGAACTCAGAACATATATGTGATGGTGAGTGACATCTGCAACAGGGATATGGTAGATATATGGTAGGTGATGTACATGTGCCTGTCTGCATGAACAGGTGACAGCATCAACACAGGCACACTCACACAGGGATGCACACACATTGGCACACTTGGCAGGGCTAGGAGTGCAACTCATCACTAGTGGGATTGCCACAACACATCAATGTGCAGTTATCATATGCCCCACACAGGTCATATGGAGGTCGTATGGGCAAAGAGTATGAGGAGGTGTCAGACATCAGACAACATGTTGCAGCATGCCCTGGGGGGGTTGTAGTGAGTGTGGATGCGGACATACGCACCATACAACACACACCTGAACACACAGGGTACCAGTTCTGACATGCATGGGTGCATGTCTGCATGGGTGTGTGGTGGTCAACTGTGCCAGCAGTCTGTACAAGGGTAGGCAATGGGTATTCCTTGGCATCAGGCCACATGACAATGGTCTGCATTGTGGCTCACTCCTGTAGTTTCTGCATTTGCCCACACAGGTGGGTATTGCATCCCCCATCCAGTCACCTGGGTGACTATTGTGTGTGGCAAATGCTGTGCATCATTTGCCATGTATCTGTTCCTTATTCCATGACATGGATGGTGTCTGGAATGTGCACACCTTCCACATGCATGTACAGTGACATGTGCTACTGTACCTGGTGTGTCTGGCCCATGTTGTGAACACAGATTATCATCAGATGTGCCAGTCTTGCCCACCTCTGGCAGGAACTGGTAATGGGCAGTAGGTTTACCCTGCACCTACATTGATAGTATGCTAATAGCATTCCTTGATGTCAGTGTCATCTATCCATACAAGGCATGTTGTCAGGCATGGTATGTCCATTGCGAGTCACATGTGAAAGCACCATAGGTGGTACAGGTGTCCATTGGGGAACATGGTGTAGGTGCACTGTCTGCATATACATCCATATTGGACAGATGGGCAGGGTGACATGCCCTCTGTAGCCCACTGCTGTCACTGCATAGTTATTATCAGTGGCCAATATGCAGTGTACTACCCACATATTGGCTGTTGCCTAGGCATGTGTGTGTGTATGACACATGGGTTGAGTGTGTGTTCTGGGTAATAGAGGGGTTGCTAACTGTGATTGGCCAGCCTTGATATCACATGTATGGGTATGGCTTTGCATCCCAGCCTCTCAGCTAATTTACATCTGTTATCCCTGTATGGTTGACATTGTGATATATAGTAGAGCCACTCCACATTGCCCACAGGTGTCACACACTCACAACCAACTCTACGAGTTACACTCACACACACACGTCATGTCTGGGAGTTGAAACCCTACATAACTAGTTTATTACACTACAGCACTATGCAGTTATAGCATGCAGCATGGACATTGCTGAAGTCCTTTTTCCCCAAAGGTGTATTTCACAATGAATGATATCAGCAGGATTACCAAAGAAGGGCATTTCAATTGTACTGCAAGTGACTAGCCTAAAATGTATTGTTCCCAACACAGACAGTGAGACACACACAAAACATCCACAACTGACATGGGTGAGTATAGAACCCCTGACCAAGGTCTATATTAAACTACAGCATGGAGCTGCTATAGGACACACCACAGGGATTACTAGAGAAACCCTTTCCCAAAGGTGTATTTCACAATGAATGACATCAGCAGGATTACCAAAGAAAGGCATTTCAACTGTATTGCGAGTGACAAGCCTAGAATGCATTGCTCCCTACACAGACAGTGAGACACACACAAAACATCCACAACTGACATGTTGGGGTATAGAACCCCTTACCAAAGTCAATATCACACTACAGCATAGAGCTGTTATAGGACGCACCATAGGGGTTATTAGAGAAGTTTTTCCTCAAAGGTGTATTTCACAATAAATGATATCAGCTGGCTTACCAAAGAAGGGCATTTCAACTGTACTGCGAGTGACTAGCCTAAAATGCATTTCTCCCTACACAAACAGTGAGACACACACAAAACATCCACAACTGGCATGTGTGGGTATTGAACCCCTGACCAAGGCCTATATCATACTATACAGCATGGAGCAGTTATAGATCACACCACAGAGCTTTTTCCACAATGCTGCATTTCACAATGAATGACATCAGCGGGATTGCCAAAGTAGGGCATTTGAAATGTACTGCGAGTGAGTAGCCTATAATGCATTGCTCCATGCACAGACATTGGAACACACAAAAAACATCCAGGACTGCCATGGGTGGAGATGGAACCCTACCACAGCTCTAAATCACACTACAGCAGTACACAGTTACAGGATGCACTACGGAGATTACTGTGTTATAATTTTCCCAGAAGTATATTTCTAGGTGAGTGACATCAGCAGCCTTGCTAAAGTTGAGTATATGATTTGTAAGGAGTGTGAGTAGCCTAAAAAGTACTGCTCTCTACTCAGTCAGAAAAACACAGAGTTACCAAGTCTGGGATTACAACACCTACCTAACTACTTTATCATACTACACCAGTGCACAGTTACAGGATGCACTATGGACATGACTAGACTACAACTTTACCAGAGGTGTATTTCTAGGTGAGTGACATCAGCAGCCTTGCCAAAGTTGAGTATATGAATTGTACGGAGTGTGAGTAGCCTAAAAGGAATTTCTCTCTATACAGTCAGAGACAGACAGACAGACACACAAACACACACTCACACAATTGACAATTCTGGGCTTAGAACTACTACCTAACTAGTTTATCACTACAACAGTACGCAGTTATGGGATACGCCATGGAGATTACTGAGCTACTGCACTCCCAAAGGTGTATTTCACATTGGATGACCTCAGCAGTCTTTTCATAATACTGCTATGGGGAGGACAGTGTGTGCATGGGCCATAACCCATTCATGTAGGGGTTGACATGCCACATGCGGGCACACACAGGGTCATATGTCACAGGCACATGTATACAACTACTAGATGACTACTTCCTTGTACAGTCATGTTGCACAGGTGGCACGTGCACCACATAGTCTGTCATGCTGACAGATACTGGTGGCTAGTATCTTCAGTGCGTGACATCTGCACCTCATGTGTTTGGGGCCTTTTGGCTGTGTGCTGGGTGGGACAGGCATGGATGGCTCCTTGTCATGGTCACCCTCTTCCATACATCTATGTCCATCTACCTTAGGCTTATTATAGTGTGTTGTCCTTACATCTGTGTCTGTATTCCTATCTACTGTGTGTGAATGGCAGGAGTGGTGCATACTGACATGACTGCACTAAGAACTAAGACTGCCAGATATGTCTGTCCCACTGGATTTTGCAGATATGGCCTTCATGTGTTTAAGTGTGTGAGCATGCCCAGTATGGCAATCTGTATTGCATGTGTGGATAAAGTCCAGGTAGTTTGTACTGTGCTGCTGACCATTGTGTTTTACAGTGACAGGTAGCATGCTGTGTCTGCAGGGTACCCATCGGTCATTAATCATTGACTGTTGCTACATTTCTAAATAGCGGGGGGGAGGCACATGACTGTTTCTACATTTCTACACAGGAGTGAGGGGGGGCACACCTGACTGTTACTATAAGTGTGCGTAGGAAGGGTGGGCACACGTGACACTTGTACATGTTTGCTAGGACTGTAATAGTATGCCAGATACTCTATTTCAGTCTGTAGTCTTACCTATCATGCTGGCTAGAGGCATGCCTCCTTCTGCCTACTGGGGCAGGCTCAGGTTGTTCCTCCTCCAAGTCACTCTGTGGCTGTACAGGTCTTGGCATTGGTGAGGCACTCTGTAGCACTGCCCCATGCGGTTCCTGTTGCAGCTGTTTCTGCAGCATCATATTGTGTAGCATAGCACATACCATAACTATTTGGGTACATGTAGCTGGTGAATACTGCAAGGTTCCACTGGATGTGTCCAGACACCAGAACCATGACCTGAGCATCTCAAACACACACTCTCTATATGTCTGGCCTGTGTGTGTGCCTCATTATGGCATTGTTGTTCAGGTGTGTGCACATTTCTGATGGGTGTCATCAGCCACGGCTCCAGTGGGTACCCAGCATCCCCCATTAGGTGACCATTGAGAATGTCCACACTAGCAAATCTGTGGTACAGCTAGCGCATACATTCATTATAATGGCCTGGGCATCACATACAATCTGGCAGTTGACGGAGGGGATGCCCCTGCGGTTGATTTAGGCCCTACCCTGCTCTCCGGGTGATGCTTTGATGCATATGTGCATGCAGTCTATAGCACCCACTACCCTAGGGTATTCTGCTATTTGGTGGAAGAGATGCATATTGCTGGTCAACACCTCATGTGTGTTGAGGAAATATACGTGCTCACTGGCATGTGCTGCCATGGCATCCAGGAACTGGTGGAATACTCTGTATGCTGATGCCTGTGAGATCCCCATGATATCCCCAGTTGTGCTTTGGGAGGTACCTGTGGCTAGGATACCTAGGCCTACGCATACCTTGGTATTCACTGGGATGGGTTTCCCTCGGCCAGTTTGGTGTGTCAGGTGTGTCTGGCACAGCTCAACAATTTGCTGTAGGAGGTCTCTGTCTACCCTATAGCACTCCACTATCTCCAGCTCATGTAGCCCCTGGTAGGTTACCCTGGGTCTGTACACTCTTCTCCGTCTCCTCACTGTGGGCTGTTCAGCAGCATTCACATCCTCACCACCCTCAGCCTCTTGCAAATGTTGTTCTATGTTGCCTGCTGCAGCCCTTCTCATTTTGTAGGTTTGTTTGTTAAAATTTCCCCGCTTGTATACACCGGTGGTGTAGAGTATGGAAAATACAGAGGGGAAGGTGTTTGCTTTGTTTATAGTAGTGTTCTGGGCTGGGCTGGTCTGCTGTCTGTGTAATTGGCTGATTCTGATACATTTCACCTGCCAGCTAAGCTAGTTCTCCTTGATTACCTTCCTACTGCTGTTTTCCCTTCCCATTGCCTCACTGTTTAATCCCGTGTGTTGTCCGTGCAAATGGAGTGCTCATATGTGCACAGACCTGCTATTTCCTGGTTTAACTTCCTATTTCTTCCTATATAATCCAGCGCATGGCACACACACCCGCTTACGCTTTGTAAAGAATGCTAGGCAGGTTTGGACACACCCCTAGCTGAGCTGTGCTAAGCTAGGAGCATTCCTGAGCCACAGGGCTCCAGTCCACTTACAGTATGCCTGACACACCCACCCATGATGGCATCTATATCCTAGTCTTGCACCCAGCTATTTATACTCTTACACTCTTGGGACCTGCCTCACACCCTGGGGAAATCTGGGATTCACTATCCTTCCCATCATTTGCATAGGATTGCCTGCTAATGCATAGTTACATGTCCCATACTGAGCCTCCCCCCTTAGCAACCATTACTCACTGGCCAGGTTGTCTTATGCCTGCCATTGACTTGCATGGCAGAATACTACGTTTAGTTAAAATGCTTATTTTAGGTTTATTTTATTGTTTTCCCCAGATCCCATTTGCACGCCGCTGCCCTATGCCTAAACAGCCGAGATCGGCAAAAAAAAATAAAAGTTGTATTTTTATTTTTTAAACAGTTTGCAATGCCAGGGACCTTCTACTTGGCCATTGGCATACTTCCTCAATAATATGCAGCCTTTATTTGGAGCTGTCATAGCTCTGTTTTGTAGTTTGCAGAAATGTACTCGGTTACTAACTGAGTACATTTCTGCAGACTGCACTCGTCCTGTACTGACAGTTGCCAGCTTCCTGGATTGCAAATTACCCTCATTTGCATGGTTTTCACCTGCAAATGAGGGTAATTTGCATACAGGAGCTCGGTCCATGCAGGGTTAGTCTAAGAGCTCACGTGCACTTCCCGGGAGCTCGTTCCTGGATCGCACGTCGGCCATATTGCTGAAAATAGCCCTTAGACTAATTCTGCACGTTCTACAGGACTTTGTAAATCCGGGGGATTGACTTTTGTCAGTTGCCATTATATCAGATGCAAACAATTATACATATTTCACCTGACAAGGTAACATTTTTTTTTTACTGTGTATATTGTTGGACCTAAATGTATGTACTGTCAAAGGCAATGTGCTGCCATGCAACTCAGGATTAAGATGCAATAAAATCTCTTTGGCTAGAATGCCATTTCTAGGTGCATTTTCTAATGAAGTATCTTATTTAAGTTGTCTGCATTGCTTGTTATGAACTGGGAGTTCTTGTAGTTCCTCACTGACATAGTTTCTAAATCCCTCAAGCAGTTAGTTCTAGGGGATTTTAATGTCTGGCTTGATGATGAGACATGAGTTCATCACAGAGCCTGTTAGTTTAATGGAGAACTTTCATATCACTCTGTTTCTACTACAACCCATATGTTTGAGCAAACACTGAACTTGATTTTTCAGCTTTGTCTTGAAACCAGGGATTTGGTAATGGAGCCTGTCCATTGGCCTGTATACTGCTTTATACATTTCAGGCTCAATCTTGCACCACCACAATCTTCTCTTAATGCACTGGCTAACTGTAAGCATCTTAGGGCACTGGATTCTTGTATTTTTAAATTGTTCTCAACCAGTTCTTTGAAGGGGTCAGTGCTGACAATCTGGGCACACAGATGTTAACAAACAATTATGCTTTAGCCAGTGTTTTGCATCACATCATTGCATGCATGTCTTTGAGCTTTGGTTTGATATGAACCATTGTTTGAGTATGAATTGTAGTTGATTTGATATTCATGTTAGGGGCGGTGTTGGAGTGATAGTGGAGTAGGACATAGCTTCTCTGGGACTGGTTTGCTCTGGATAAAACACTGTGCATCATGACAGACAAAGATGTAGTATGAAAAGCTACTTTGCTATCTAAAGATGTATATGATGCACTAAATCATCTGACTGCACAATTCTGTGTAGTTATCTGACCATTCAGTTCAGCCTGCCCGATGATCTGGATACTTTTTCTGTACTCTTTGAGGAAGGTGAATTATGTTTTCTATAAAAATATGCACAAATAAGGTTTTCCTTTTCCTAGGATTTGCCCAATGAGAATAGTTCGGAGATGGGTAACTTGAACTATTGCTGGGTGGTACTTGACTATGTTAGTTATAAAGAGTTTATGGATATTTTTCTACTAAGTGTTTGACAAATTGAGCTGTGGATGATAATCTACAAGGTTAATAAGAATTTGTCTCGATTCACTAGGTCTAGTTATTCGCTGCATTGTTAAGTCCTCTTTGAAAATTGGAATAAATCCATTCTCATTAAAGGAGGCTTTGATCACCCTGATTATTCTGAAGAAAACATTTTTGGATGTGAACATGTCTTGTGATGTATTATTCTTTCTAAAGCCCAACCATGCGGTATGGCTATCTAAACAAACTAATCAGGTACTAACTTCTAGGGATAAAGCAACACAAGAATCAAACTGACAAACTAAAAACTTTTAAAACAAAAAAGCGAGTAATAAAGACGGAGCGGTAAAAACAACCAAATACTGTTTAATGAGCGCTTTCGGAAAATGCAATGCTTCTCCTTCATCAGATACAAATCTATCAATTAACTAACATTATATAACAATCCATAAGCAATTTAGTTAGTCAATTAAAAATGTATTTCTTAAAGACAACTAACTTTCAAAAATATTCAGCAAAACACAAGTGCGCTAACCGTAGCTAACGTACTAAAATCGGACAGCCACGTGTGTAGGAAGCAAAACATTAAACCCACGATATTTCAAAATTAAATTATGCTATTAAAATACATTCACTATGCAGTACTAAATAAACCCTACTTAAGAAATATCATAAAACTTAAATAAACATTAATTTATAAGCTTATGTATGCATAAGGGCATTATAGTTGAAATCCCTATTAGTAAATACTTACTCTAACCTTAACTGCTATGATAAAGATGTCAAACCTTTAAAACAGGGTAACACTTAAAGGATAATTAATTAAATAATCCTAGGCAGCAATGAAGAACAAGAAATAAATAATGTTAAAGGAAAACTAACTATCTTTTCAGGACTAAATATTTAAGAATACATTTAGCAGACACATGTTCATTTAGCCCAGGAGGTAGATAGGCTGCAGTTCTAATTTGCCAGCCTAATTCTTCAATCTCTAATTTTAATTGCCATGGACCACCTCTCTGGTCAGCTAAAATCTGTTTTAATATTGCAAATTTAACACTGTGGTCTGGAAATGCGATGATATGCCTTGCAAGGGCATTATTAGCATCTTTCTTACCTATAGCATACTGATGTTCATAAATGCGCTGCTTTATTTTTCTTTCTGTTTTACCAATATGGAAAGCAACACATTTTTGACAGCATGCAGAGTAAACCACACTTTTCGTTTCACAGGAATATCTGCCATAGATTTTATAGAGCTTATCCCTAATAATAACTTGGTTCCAAGTATCCAAAAAGCTACAGTAATGGCAAGCGCCACACTTAAACATCCCTGTAACTCTACTCAATACTGCTTTGTTTTGATATTCGAGAAGTGTTTTGAGATTAACCCCTCGCCTATAAGTTATTTTGGGGTTTTCTCCAAAAAGCTTCTGGAGGCCCGTGTCTTCTAAAATTAAGGCCCAATTCTTATTTAAAATTTCTGTTATAGATGAATAATCTAAGCTAAAAGTACATTATTACTCGCTTTTTTGTTCTAGGGATAAAGCCTGGAAGGAATAGGATATAAATAGAACCCCACAAAACAAGCTTAAATATAAACAAAGCCACAATAATGTCAACAAGCAGGTCATCAAAGATAAAAAAAGTTATTTTGTCACTAAACTATCTACTCAATATAATAACCTGAAAAAGTTCCGGAACTCTGTTTCCTCTCTCCTAAATCCTGGCACTCAGCACAACCCTAGCCCTTCACCTGACAAAGACCCTCAATAACTTGCTCAAGCTTTAAAATCTCACTTTATTAATACTATTCAAAAACTTGTTAATGACGTCGCTCTACAAACTACTAATAGCTCAAATGCTAACAAGAAATTTAATTCTCCCAGTAACCATCAATCTCATCTCAACTCCCCCAACAACAATTCGCAAAAATATCCCAACTACTCCTCTATTAACTTTAGAACTGGTCCCCACCTCACTAGTGCGCAAACTGCACTCTAAACTAAAGCCATGCCCCCCTTCTTCCGATGGCCTACCACTTGAATACATAAAAGTAGCAGCAGACACTATAGCTTTTCCTGTGAGCATTCTTATCAACCGATCTATCACAGAATCTTATGTCCCACAGCTCTGGAAAAACTCAATTATTGCCCCCTCCATAAAGGTGGTAACCACCAGTGATCTCTTAAACTATCAGTCCGTTTTTGACTTATTAATGACGGGCCTTATTATTGAAAGTTTATTTAATTATTTTAATGTGGAGCACCCCCTCATTCCCACAATCTATGAACTTCCTAAAATTCATAAGAACTTACATTTTCCCCCAATGAGGCCAATTGTATCAGTTAAAGGCTGGAGTATGAAGTCACTATCCATTTTTATAGAGTAAAACCTGCACCCATTATTAGATAAATGTGAAATAGTGCTAAAGGATACTAAATCGTTTCTATCTAGATTGGCTAATAAGGTTTTTACTGTATAAAAACACACAAACCCCTCGGCAGATGGCTCCAAACACCAAAAACCAAAATCTTCCAAGAAAAAAACTAGATACTTGTAGATACTTGTAAGAAATATGTTTAAGGTTTCTACTGTATCTACTGATTATATGTTTGTTATTTTGGATATAGCATCACTGTTCACTGTTATTCCTAATGAATGGGGTATTGAGGACTTTAGAGCATTTTTGAACCACAAGAAATGTTTCACCAATGACAAAGTTAATCTGTTATGCACGCTTCTAGAAATTGTATTAGAGAATAATGTTTTCATTTTTGAAAATGAACATTTTCTGCAGAAGGTTGTCATAGCCATGGGCACTGCCTGTGCCAATACCTACACCAACCTGGCACTGGTTCAATGGGATAAAACATTTTTGTTGCACAATAATGCCTTTTCAGACTATATTATGCGGCATGTGCGTTTCGTGGATGATATGTTTTTGCTTTGGCAAGGCACTCAGTCAAAACTGGAGGAGTTTGTGACCTACATGCATAGTATCACCAGTTTTCTTAGATTTGCCTACAAGCACTTCTCTATAGTGATAGATTTCTTAGATGTGAAGGTCAGTAAAACAGAACTTAATACCTTATGTACTAGTGTATTAAGTAAAGCAACTAGAATGAACACCTTTTTGCATAAAAATAGTTTGCACTCTAGACACGTTACACGCAATGTGTTGAAAGGCCATGTTTATCAAATAATGAGGTTACATAATGATGACTCTCAGCTACGTATTGCACTTAATTCTCTTAAGAATGATTTCTTACCCAGAGCTTACAAGGAGAAAATTGATGCCTGTATCACCAATGCTTGGCAAAAAATGTAAAGGAGATGTAAGGCCTATTAAAATAATTTAGAGGCACCCCATAGTCCACAGGCATTTTCTGCAATGACTGATACTTTGAGGGTATCCTTACCCTATTCCAGTGACATTGATAATTACTGCAACATTATAAAAAAGAACTGGCATATTTTTCATATGGTAGAAGAACTGAAGGGCATCCTAGATACTACACCACTATTACACCACACTTTACTTTTAAAAACAAGTTACTTAAGAAGCATTTGCGCTATAGATCACAGCGTCACAATGGGACTGTTCAATCCAGCAAGAAAGACACTTTTGCCTGTAGGTCTTGTGCAGTGTGTAAGCATATTCTTACAAGTTCAGTTTATATACATCCCTATGCGAATTCTTAAAATCGAGTTTGACTTCTATGCTGACTGAAAAACTACCAACATTGTTTACTTTAGTAGCTGTCAGGTTTGTCATGCTTTTTATATAGGCATGACTAATAGGTCTTTGAAATACAGAATTTTGGAAGATTACAGGGGTATTAAAAGCAAAAGAAAGACTAATGCTTTAGCACAGCACATCATTCAGCATGAACCAGGACATCATTTTAATTTCTAAGTTCTGCAGGTATTGGATGTGGGAATTAGAGGGGATGATGCTGTTAACCGTATAGGAGTTGCCGAACAGAAATGTATTTTACTGTTTGATGCAGAGAAACCACCTGGTTTAAATGGGGTATATAGCCTCAAACCTTTCTGAAATCACATCCACTCAAACATTAGTTTTCATTTCTGCACAATATCATATATATGCACATAATATTTATTATTTTCTTGCTTGTGTAATGTCCAGTATTTTACTTTTTAGGCTTTGCAACTTGAACTTGTGTGCAGTTTTTCCTGTGACTATACCTTCTATTCTAAATGGCTTAATTGATTTTAGGAATTCATTGGTTAGTCTCATTTTAAATTGAGTGCTGTTTCATTCAGTTTTCAGTCTGATGAAGTGATGTAATCGCAAAAGCGCTGACTTTTAACATTTTATTTTATTTTGAATAAACATTTTTCAGTACTTAGCCATGTCAGTGCGATATTTGTTATTATTTTTTGGTTTACATATCTTCTTTTACCACACCTCATCCTGTTCCTGTGTTTTTATCCAATCTTTGCATTTCTATAATTTCCCCACTATCAAAAATCCTAGAAAAGTATATTCATTCCCAACTACTAAAACATTGCATAGAAAATAACTTACTTGCACCAACCCAACATGGTTTTTGGCCATCTCACAGCAACTATAACAGCCTTAGTGTCATTTACCAACACTGTATACAAAGCTCTTGATAATGGACTATGTACATCAGTCATCCTGCTAGACCTATCAAAAGCATTTGATACAGTGTCCCACTCTAGATTACTTCTACAACTTGAAACTTTAAACTGCTCCACACACACACACTGTCAACTTGTTCCATAACTACCTGCTAAACAGAAAACAATCCATTAGATGGCAAAACAGGCAATCCGAATACCTAATCAACAAAACCGTGTTCCCAAAGGATCTATCCTTTGGCCCTTGCTTTTTAATATATTTATTAATATCTCCATAAAGCATCAATTCAAAGTACCCTCATTCAATATGCTGATGACTTTACAATTATCACTTCCTCTAATAACATTTCCAATCTCCTAAAATTAACACAAGAAGCATTTACTTGCATTTAATCTTGGCTTACAGAGGCCCAACTTCTACTTAATCCCCAAAAATCTAAACTTTTACTGTTCTCATCCAAACCTGTAAGTGTACACTTTAAAATATTCTCTCAGAATAATACAATAATTGAAATTGTAAAAACATCTAAACTACTGGGCATCACTATCGATGATAAACTAACTTTTGAAAGTCATATTCTCGACGCAATCTAAAAGACCCATTTTAAACTCGGTAAGCTCTATAGGAATAAACTATATCTGGGCAAGTCTACCAAATTAAAACTAGCAAATATTCTTCTTATTCCCTCCCTCCTCAATGGTACCCCCATTTTCACAAACCTCCACTCATCTCTCCTAAAAAAACTGCCGTCATGTTACTATAAAAGAGCTACGTTTGTCTTAAACATGCCAAATCGCACACATTGCTGCCTGGCCATTATAACTTAAAACTGGTTTGAATTCCCTCATTACTTACATTTTTCTCAACTTACTCTCACCCACAAACTACTCAATAACCAAAATATACTGCCTATTCCTTCAAAATATAATGCAAACTCACACCCCAAAGAGAAACCTGAGGTCCACTAACAAACAACTACTAACTGTAACTAAATCCAACAAAAGAGCTGGACAATATCTGTATTCCGATGCCATTGACAAACTTTGCAATGCGTTCCCTCCATTATCCAACTTGAATCTATTAATACATTTAAGCTGGCATTGAAAGAACACTTGCTCAACAACACCTGTCTCTGTAACCACATGGTAAATCTCTGTAAATATTCCTATTTCTGGCCCCAATACCCTAGAAATACTTTACTCTACTTACTCTTCTTCTCTAATCTAATCTCCTTTTACTATTGTGACTTGGAAAATGGAATTTACTCTGACATTTTTAATTCTTGGAATGTATTTAATTTCTCTTCAGTTTAAGTGTAAGTGCTTACCATATCTGTTTTATTTGCAATGTGTATAACATTAGTGTGACTACTTCATACAAACTGATGTTGTAGACATATTTTTGTAACTGTTTTGGAGCTTTTCTCCCTGGGCCTCCACTGAAAATGGATCCTTTGAGGCCCTGTGGACTTTTCCGTTTAACAAATGTCAATAAATAAATAAATCAGTTCTCTAACCATCTTTTTAATGGAAAGGTTGTTGAGAAGGTGGACTATGTGCAGCTATTTTCTTATCTGATGGCACATGCCTTGTTAGATCTTTCCCATTCTGGAAGTAAATCTTGGTACAGTACTGCAACAGTAGTCAGAGTGGTTAATCATTTCCTGATGGCAAGAGCTCAGTGCTAAGATCTGATGTTGATTCTTTGTGATCTTATGGAGACTTTTGATGCTGTGGAGATGGGAACCTAAATCAGCCTCTGAAGATATACTATGGTTTATTGCTATGGAACACAAGTGGCTTGTTTCTTGTTTCTTAGTTCACACTTACTATGTGGTGGCTGTGTCTAATTCTTCAGGATCATTCTGGACTGTGCTGTGCCTCAGTGCTTAATTTTGTCTCCTTTTATTTGCAATGCACTTGATTAAGAAGGTTATTGAAGAGAGGAATACTTTTTACATATCATATGCTGATAAAATATGGCCTAATCTATTCTTTTATCAGGGCAGTGTGCCTGAGGTGTTATCTTTGGGAAAACTGATTAGATTCCATCCTTGAATGGAGGATGTTTAATTAATTGAAGCTTAAGACAACTAAGACCAAGGCAATGGTTGTGCATGTTACTGTCCATCTATCAAATACTCCCCTGCTCTCTCCATAAATTACTTATGGACGAATTATAAACTTCCTTTTCACATTTGATTTCTGGGCATCTTCATGACAATCCAACATTGAGGGACCAAGTATCAGCTGTCATCAATGCATCTTATTTCTGCCTAAAGAAGATTACCGGATGAAATGCTATATTCTAGTTCTGAATATCAGGACAGTAATAAAAGCACTGATAGTGTCTCCTATTGAGTAGTGCAATACTCATTTTTTTGGGCTTTTGGATAATGACTTTGTCCACCTGCTATGAGTGTAGAATTCAATCAATTAACTTTTGAAGGGTATGTCTAGGACATGACATATTACTCCTGTGCTTTGGGATCTGTGTTGATGGCTAGATGTGGGCAAATATGACTTTAAATTCCTTATTCTTACCTATCATGGACGCATTATCTTGCTCCTGCTTATCTGAAGGATGTGCAGGCTTTATGTTCTGTAAATAATGCTTAGTTCATCAGGTGTGGGGCTAATGACAGTTCAAGGGGCCGGACCTAAGACTTCTGGAAGGATCTCCTTTTTTATCACACCTTGTCCTTTGGAATCAGCTGCCTTCCCTGATTTGGCATGTGAGAAAGGATATAGATTTCACTTAGGAAATGCCTGAGACAGTATTTTCAGTGTTGACAGGAGTATATGCATTCTTTCATTTTTTAGTATTCCGAACTTATGAACCAGAGTCAACTTTATTTTTATATCTACTACTGCTCTATTATAATTATACTTACAGTTCTAACACTGATATTTACTTTCTTATACATTTTAATTGCTTACATTTAAGCATTATAATATTCTAAATAAACTACCTTAATAGAACAGACAAATGACTTCTTATATAGAACTGGTAAATTAGTGTTCCACAAGAAATTTGTTGTCTCTGTCTGACATTTTATCTTGTTTCTCATGGAGATCCATTGAGCTCTGCCGTAATGATCTAGTAAAACTAATGTCAAAAAGTGTATTAAGTCCTTATTACAACAAAAGTGAAAATGTATCTTTATTTAAAGAAACCTGCCAACATTACCAGTCCTGCATATTGGGTATTTCTATACATTATGTACTGAAAAGAGCAGTGTGCTCTTATAAACCAGTACTGAGCTACAGTGAAATCCTTGGAGGTAGAGCTGCATTCGTAAGGGTATATTCTATCTAGCTATCTTATTAGAATTCCCCGACTTTTTTATTGCAAAGAGTCTTTGGTGAACTTACGTGTAGCCTCTAATACACTGGTAGCAAATCAGATGTTTCAGAGAACATTTGTTCTCACAATCTGGCATTAAACCCAGCTTCAAAGTGGAGGCTATATGATCTCTGCCCAGAAGACTAGCTGGAATTAGCATTCAGAATATATGTGCACTAAATCATTATTAACAATTAGTAAAAAAAAAACAACAGTCATTTTATTAGGAGAGGCCACATTTCTGTAACTGTATATGGGGTGAGGCCTATATGCCAGGTACTATCAAAGGCAGTGTGCTGTTTTGCAAAATAGTGTTGAGATTAGATGAAATCCTTGGAGTTAGAACCAATTCCTTGTGTATGCTTTGCACTAAAGAATCTTAGTAGAATTACATTAACTTTTCTTTTGAAATGTCTTAGTAGAACTAACACCTGGCATCTTATAAATAGCTGTCAAGTTCAATGGGTCAGTGAGCTTTGTTTGCCACACTCTGGCAATATATACTATTGGCAATATACCCATTTCCTACTTAAGATCTATTTTACCACTTCTCAAAAGGCCAGGTAAAATTAATGTTAAGAATACACTAGCAGTAAATTCAGATTACACCATAAAGTAAAAAGTTGTTTTCCTTCAATAGGTAAGTCAACATTTTTGTGTCTTGAAATAGCATGAGGAGTATATACCATGAGATGACAAAGGCTGAGCACAGCCTTATGAGTCAGGATTACAATACTGCAATGTCTCTGGTGGAAGGAAAAACATTCCTGAGTGTTTCTTATTAGAATTCCTTGACTGCCGTTGCTGACAACTGCTTAAGAGATCTCACTTATGACCTTTTACATGCAACTAGTAAATCCAGCTTTTCAGAGGATTCCAGTTGTTACAGTCTGACATTATTCACAGTTTCCTTCTTAGGGCTATTTAACTTTGCTCAGAAGACCAGGCAATAGCTAACATGTAAAACATTTGTGTATTGTCTTTTGATTCCATCAGCTTTACATATTTCAAGTATTTCACCAGACAAAAAAGAAAACATGTTTTTTTTTCAGGTTTACACACCATGGCTAAATGGCATCATTTATTTATTTATTTATTTATTAGGTAATAGGGTCAGGCTAAATTCATTTCGGAGCTGTACCAAAACTACTGAGGGTAGAACAGAGGTCATCAGAGTATTTTTATGTGACTATCCTATTGTTAATTCCTGAATGCTTCATAATGAAATTTCAAAGGATAGTCAGACATAACCTTTTAAACATGGGCACCAGTTATTTTGGTTCATATGCCTAAGGTGATAAAAACATATCAGCAGTTGCTAAACAGATATTTATTATGTTTCTTCATTTTATGACACTGCATCAAGATTTTATTTATACCTGCTTGCAAGCATTGCTAACACCTTTGTGGAGTGGAATAACCATTGATGTGCACCGCTCTATGAGTACATAACCTGTGGAGAGGCTGAGTTTGAACAGTGCGTTTAGGTGAGGGGTTAGTTCATCTTTGAGCTCATGTAGGACGCAGCCTGAGACACTGTCCGGTCCCACTGATGCTGTGTTTTTGGCTTTGGATAGGGCTGTTTTAACCTGAGTGTCTGTGATTTCAAGGACTCTACATTCTTCTCGTATGGTTATGGGCCCTTTTGGGGGTGAGAGGGGGGTGAAGTTTGCACTGAACCTGTCTGCCAGGATGTTGGCAATATCGGTCAGTTCAGTGTATTTTGTGCCATTCTGTGCTAACTGAGCAGATCTGAGCATTGCCACTTAGGTTTTTGACATAGCTAAAGAATGCCTTGTGGTTATCTTTGGAGTCCTTGACAATTTTTCTTTCAAAGCTCGCCTTGGATGATTTTATGAGGGATCGTAGTTTCTTGCTGATACTGATCAGGGATGTCGTCCCTTCTTGGGATTTTACTCTTTTCTGTACTAGTTTCCTCTTTCTATTGTATAGCTTGTTTATGGCAGGGGTCCACCAGACTGGTTTCCTTTTCTTGGAGGAGTGAGTCTTGGTTTTGCTTGGGATAGCACGATCCATGCATTCTTGTAGGTGCCCGTAGAATATATTAGTAAAGGATTTTGCAGCTTGGACAGTGTTATCCTTTAGCATGGGGGCTTTGAAACTCACCACCTCAGTCTTAAGTAACGTGAAGTTTGCTTTTGTAAAGTTTTTCACAGTGATTTCCTTGACTGCGGGTGGGGATGGAATGTGGATATCCAGAGTGATTTGTGTATGGTCAGATCTAACCAGCAAGGTTTTGACCTCCGGTGTGGAACACCGGTCACCCATGTTGGTGATGACCAGGTCCAATATGTTGTCACCTCTGGTGGGAGTATTGACCAGTTGATCCAGGATGTTTGAGTTTATAAATTCTAGAAAATGTTGGGCAAGGGAGTTAGTACTTGAGTAATTCTCCCCGTTAATGTTTGGGTAATTGAAATCACTCAATATTAGGGTGTTTGGTAGGACCTTTATGTTTCCCAGTGTTTCCAGAAACATGGAATGGGGGTCTTGGGACACAGTGGGTGATCTGTAGCAAGCTACAATTTGAATTGCAGTTTTACCCATTGTTATTTGCACGTGGATGATCTCTGAAGCATCATGCAGTGCCACTAACCTGGAGGTGTGGGTATCCTTGATGAATATGGATACGCCCCCGCCTTTTGTATTTCAGTCCGAGTTCTGTGGGCGAAATGTAAGGTATGAGTTGTAGCCTGGTAGTGCTGGGGTGCTCTCTGGAGCCTTAAACCAGGTTTCTGTTACTGCACATATATTGATTTTCTCCATACTGAGTAGTGCCTCGAGTGCATGCATTTTGAGGTTTAGACTTCTGGCATTGAGTAGCATTACTCTCAGTTTTTTGTTACTTGTGCTATTTACAGGGGTGGGTTTGTCTTTTGAGCTTTGCCTAAAAAAGGCAATATGGGGGTGGCAAGAGCCTTGGCCAGTATTCGAAAGCCTAAGGGTGACAGGTGCAAACCGTCTCTAGCGAAGTATTATGGCTTGTCCAGCATGTCATCACAGGCAGACAGACACTGGATCCCCTTTGAATGACACCGGAAACTTAGCCAATTGTTGAAATTGATCATTTTTTCTTTATACCGTGGTATCATTCTTGGTGAGGGCAGGATGCTACTCAGTGTCTGGGTCATACCGGCCTGGACTACGTGATCAGAGAGCTCTTCCATGTCTCTTTTCATGTAGTCCAGGGAGGTGCAGCTCAGGTCATCACACCAACAAGGACAATGACAGAGTCGTATTTCTACTTGTTCTGGAATGACCTCAGTGCTTGTGTTATGTAGCAAATCCTGGCACCCGACAGACAGCTAACAGTAACCTTCTCCTTGTTCAGCCTAGTGAGTGGGACATCAGTGTGCCTGACTATAGAGTCATCTATTACTAGTGTGTTGGGTATGTTATTTTGCCTTAAGGGCTGTGATTGCATGGCACACTGGTTTTATGAAGTATGTATTTCATGGTTTGTGTTGGGGGGTAGAGGTTGCTTGGATGTCTGCTTTGGAGGTCTCTGTTGCTTTTGCTGATTTTTATTTAGAGCCTCCGAGTGTGTTTTTGTGTATTTATGTGTGTTTTTTGCCAGTGCTGGTTTAATGGGTCTATGTAAGACTGGTGGCATGATGCAAGTATTTCCCTTCTCCTCTTGACTGTCTGATCCAGTCTTGGGTTGAGAGATCTTAGCCTCCAGTTTGGCTGTATAATTACATCTCTCACATGTATTAGTGTTTGGTGGTAGGAGGAGCAGGTTGTCTGTGTACATGAGGCAGTTGTAACATTGCATCAAAATGCCCAGATTCACCAGGTGGACTGGAGAGTACACCTGAAACTGCCCTTTGGACATGCCAGGATAGGTACTGTGAACTGTTTTACTGACTGGCTAGTAAGGTCAAATAGAGACCCTTGTCCTTCTATACAGTATAAGGGGGTCTAGAGCTTGGGTTTATAAGTGCTTGCTATGAGTTTTGAGCAAGTGCCGGGCTGAGAAATGAATGGTTTGAATGCTTAAGTTGAAAGTTTGTCTAGTTCCAAGGAAAAAATTGAAGAGGAGACTTTGTGGAGCCGGGAATAGTTATACCCTAGCTAACTGGTGCTGCCCGGCATGCAAAACCGGGCAAATGCGTTTTTTATAGCAGGGAAATAAAAGAGACAGAAATTAGCCCAAAATGGACAATAAACTACTAATTTATGGGCTGAAACCATTCTTCCAGGGACAGATAGGCTGCTCAAAGCTCCCCTCTCTCACAGGTGAACAGAGAAACTTAATTCTATCCAAGTAAGGTATGGGCAAACACAGAGACTTGTAACACAGCCCTGAATTCAGCACTAACCTGAAAACTGGACTATACTAGCTTAGAAATGTGGGAAACAAGTATTTTTTTTTTGTTTTCTTTTTTTGTTTTTTGTTTTCAGAAAATAAAGCAGATACAATAAAGAAAACACTTTAAATGCACAAAAAAGGATATTTATTGTTTTATATCTCAGATCAGAGTTGTAGTCAATGCTCCTAGTAATAAAGTAGGAAAAACACAAATACAGTAAAAGCAGATGAATAAAGTGCAATTTTATACATATATATATATATATATATATATATATATATATATATATATATATAAAACAATAGAAAACGAACAAACTGATTTAAACAAGTTACCTAATTAACCAGAAAAAAGCTCAAAACTGAGCCCTGTTCCAGCAGTCTTCAATCAGACAAGTTCTAAATGCGCACTCCTGCCACTAGGGTGCAGGGGAACCTTCTGCTAAAAAAGATGGCCTGGATCAGTGCTCAAGTTATACAAACAAAGCTAGATTCAGCAGGCCTGAATCTGGTCTATGCTACAGCAACAAGGTGCACCAATTTCAGAAAGAAACAGTTCAAATAAGCAGGCACAATAAGCCTGGGACCAGAAATTCCCAGCTCAGAAGAGTAGAATCCAGCCTCTCCTCCCACAAGAGTGCAGACCCCAAACCTTCTTAATGTAGAATAACTGGCCTGAAGCCTAAGTGCTTAAACCAGAACTACTACACTTTTAGAATAGCAGACACTGAGCCTTCAATCAGCAATTCCCAGCTTAGAAGGATGTATGCTACCTGTCCTGCCACCACAGTGCAGACCACAAACCTTCTTAATGTAAAACAACTAGTATGAAGCACAAGTGCTTAAACCAAAAGACTTAGAATAAGTTACAGTTTAATCAGGCTACTACCAATCAGTAATAAATGCAGCAGAATAAATAAAATTGAGTACTTTTAGGAAGAGGCAAAAGCAAAATAAAGTAGGACTAAACACAAATACAGTAAAAGCAGATGAATAATGTGCATTCTTTTTATTAGTAAATTGCAAGGAGAGAGGAAGGAAGAACTAAAGTGGGTTGGCCTTCTCAAATCTTCTCTCTGTATTAAGTAGAGTGAACACTAGACTTAGAATATAATATCACTGTACTCGGTTACGTGAGCAAATGAGATGGACCCAGGAGGAGTGTTCAAATACAGACTTACAGGAGGGGCGGGCAATTCCAGAGCCACCAACACTAACGCCAAGCCAAGAACAGGGAGCATGGGTGGGAAACTAACTGCAGAGAGACACACAGCACACTATTCAGTGAAACAATTAGGTAACAGAAAAAATAAAATGCAGTACTTTTAAAACTGCAAGTTTGCACTTAACAGATGAATACAATACAGTACTGCAAGTTTGCACTTAACTTCAGCTTCTAATGCAGGTGATTGTAGCCAACCAAGTCACTCAGAAATTGAACATAAAATGAATTCCATTGATAACCAAATAAATAAATAAATGCAGTGTGAGAATGAGAGCACCAACATTTTAATCAGGAGCCTAGATATATAGATAGAAACCACGTAACTGCAAGTGAACCCCCCTTTACAGTGATAACCCCATCATTATTTGATAGATAGATAAAATAAATAAATAAACTTAGCAATCATGGTTAACTGGAAATAACTATTTACTTAATATTTATACCTGCCATTTGGCATAAACCAAAATAAACAATTTGCCTAGGTAGCAGTCCTACATTCAGTATGTTATGACAAACTGAACATTGGGTGTAATTTTCTGTCACTAGTAATTGCAGTTATCCTGGTTTATTGGGCAAATTGTGTGCACCTGTGGAAATCTGGTATTTGTTTTGCATTGACATTCAATGGTTAGTTGCTTGATGCAGCTCTGTTGTGTTTACTTGTAGTTGAGAGTATTTGCATAACGTGCTGGTGTGTGTTCACCTGGGTTTTGTTTTATGGTATGATTGTGTGGAGTGAATGGACCTCTAAGTGATTGGATAGCTTGACGTAGTACAAAGACTATTTGTGGGACAACACTGTGACTTCTCACATTGCAACACTTCTACAAAAGGTCAATCATGTGAGCACTTGTATGGTAGATGTCTGATGGCTGTGCCACACTGTGTTAAAATCCATTCAGGAGTGGTCACCTGGGTAGGCACTGTGGTAAAGTCAAACATAATGTAAATGGGAAGTTACTTTACATGCTTTTCCACACTTGAGCTGAAATATCCATTTTTATTTTATTGTTGCAGCATGTAATTGATTACCATTCTGGCATGTATTTGCAGGGATGGGACAGAGAGTGCAGCATTGTGAAGGGGATGTAACTTGGAGAGCAGTTTGTAAGGAGTGTGGGTGGAGATTAGTGTGTTGATGTGGGTGTGGCTCAGTGGGAAGCAGCAGACTGACAGCTGTGAGCACAAATCTTAAAATCCTACGTCCCTGGTCTTCGGCACCAGAAAGTTCTGATGACTATCAGTTTAAAACAAGAAAGTGCCACAGACTAGGAGAAAAAACATTTTAATAAGTGTTTTCATCAGCAATTACACTTGACTTCATCTGATGAAATCAAGTGTAATTGCTGATGAAAGCACTTATTAAATGTTTTTTCTCCAGTTCTGTGGTACCTTCTTGTTTTATTTATTAGTTTTGTTGGTGCTTTGGTTATATGACTATCAATTTAAACGGAATCCTACCTGATAGATGACAGTGACGTCACTTTTGGACAGCTGCATCCTCTGTATACTAACTAGAATGCAAGCCTTAAATCAGATTATATAGTATGGTTGGAAACAGGGAGTGACTTCAAGTGAGATATTGTATTGCAATACTGTGAGAGACAGAGAGAATCCATAGCAAGTTTTGCAAAATTAGTATTATTACTTGCTAAAAAGTGCAGGAACTTCTGCAGATGAATCTGTGCTTTGTCTTCCCAATAGACAACTCTTACCAGTGTAGAATCATCATCATACTGAATGTGTGTGGAGTCACCAGACGTAAGGCCACATCAAATAAACAAACAATGAAAAAAAGTGAGACATAGAAACATCCTCTAGAAGGCTCCCACTTGTAAAAGAATATGTTCTATTTTATCAAAATCCTACTGTAGAGAGTTTACTTCTGAAAAGATAGCTCTGAGGTCACATTAGGCCTCTCAACCGGTACACTTCAGACCTCAGTCTATACAAAGAAGGATATATGTAGTCAGAAAGATAGACAGATTAGATATAGACACAGAGAATTTAGTGTAGCCAGTTAACCAGCATGTTTTGCATATTGCAAGAATTCAAAATATTCAGAGAAAACCCAAGCAGACATAGACAGAAAATGTAAACTCCCAGCAGACAATGGCCAGAGAGCAACACTGTATCCTTCTCATAAACCTTATCCACTGAGCTATCATGGTTCCCTTTTAGTTTAATTAGACCAAAAGAAGTTCAAAACCCATATGTGTCTGTAGTTACTATGTAAAAGTTAATTATGTCACATCCAGATATTTGCATCATATATGGGGACATTTTCACTGCATTCAGCCATACAAATTAAATTTATTTCCTTATTAGTTCTTGTCTTTGTTCATTTTAAAATCTTTGCCTTTTATCTCAATACCGGTAGGTGTGTATGAAATGAAGCATCTCTAATTCATTAAAAACAAATCCTGTCATACAGGAGACATAACCAGTCTTGGTGTTAGTCCTATAGTTTCTTTCAGTGTCTCTTGTAATAGTTATGTGTGACAGTGACATTTTGTTGCATTCCAGTTAATGTCAGCAGTTTTATAGCAACAAATTCTGGCATAACATTATAATATAAAACTTTGTAGAATGTAAAAGTAGCGGAGCAAAACAGGTAATGCCTTCTCTTAAAACACAAATTTTATTAAAATATGATGAGCGCTTTCGCTTATTAGCTTCTTCAGATCAACCTAACCTTAGTTCATACAAAAAGCAGTTTATATAACAAATTCAAGCTAGTCAATGCCCAATCATGACTCCCTTGCAATTAAGACATTTTTAGAAATTTTTAAAAGAATATCACAGTATATTAAAATTCCATACAAAAAACTTTGCTGCTCCGTACATAAATACTGTACTTATTAAATAAATAGTACTACAATAACACTCATTCTGTATATAAAAGCTGAATATAAGGCAAATTTATATAAATATAATAAAAAACAGACAAACATATATAATCATAAATATTCCTATATAGCACTCACTATGCATGTGAGTATAGAAAGACTCACTTACTTATTCAACATGACTAATCATGATATAGGAAATTGCCTGGATATATCTTAAACTTTCCTACATGTCATGAAATGACATATATAATATACATATATATATATATATATATATATATACATATATATATATATATATATATATATATATATATATATATATATATATATATTTATATATATATATATATATATATATATATATATATATACCTGCATATAAATTATATGCAATGTATAGTATATGTTGCATATTATACATCAATGGGGATAGACCTCTTAGAAAATATTCATTTTATATTCCTACGCTTCCTTAGCAAGGGTTTAATGGATGCTCTCTCATTTAAACCCTTGCCTCTATCTGCTCTTAGTGTGATGATCCAATTGTTCTCCTTATACTCTGTATGATTTCTAATGTCGCCTTCTCGTATGCTTGGAGAAATAACTTCCAGTACTCTAAATGTAAACCAATGTGTGTCATCTGTACACATGACATGCTTAGCTAGGGCATTGTGCTCTGATTTCTTACGGATGTGATAAATATGCTCACGTATACGATCTCTAAACATCCTATTTGTTTTTCCAACGTAAAACGAATGGAATATCTGACAGCCAAATATATAAGATTTGCCAATCTTGATATATAATCAAGATGCATGAAGAGTGTATCGTGGCAACTGGAGGCGGATATTCTACCTGATGACATCAGCACAGCGACCAGGGATCTTGTGCGGTTGCAGCAACTTTTGGATGAGCTTGAGAAAGATTTTCTCAAGCTGAAGCGTTTACAAGCACAGCGATTACATTTTCAACATTGTTTGGACAAAAAAATCGTACCCCGAGGATTAAGAGCATTCAGTATGCCGACTCAAGGGGCACACTATCCAGAACTGCTTACTCTCTGGCAGCAGATTAATTTAGAGGTAAGCAGGAAATACTTGACTTTACTTATTGAGTTTTTTGTACCGGAAGAGTCGAAACTTATGGAGGCTGTCAAATTAAAGCAGCAATATATATTTGATAACTTTCCTACTAGTACAGTGAATCCCATGTTTGAAAGTCTACTTGATGGGATAGCAGCATTCGAACGTAGGCTGTTGCATCAAAAAAGGAATAAAATTATAAGGACACCAATGATTTTAAACTAGGCCACATTTTTATGTGGCCCAGGCAAGGACATAATGTACGGACTGTCGATTCAGCATTAGGTCATGCGAATGACCAGACTGTTAAAACCATTACTACTGTTAATTCTGCAACAAATAATAGTTTAAGTGTGAATGATTCAATTAATGTGAATGTCGATGTTACTTCTAGAACTAATGTGCTAGACGAAATGATTGATGAAGGCACTTCAACTACTAAACGATGTTCAATAGAAGTAATTGACTATGCTCCTAACACTGAAATGTTTTTAAATTATGTGACTAATGATGTTAATAGTAGTAAGAACATAAGTAACACGCCAACATTATTGACTGGTAATTTATACCCGGATGTTAGTGTTACAAGGTCACCACTAGTGCTACAAACACAGCAACCTGTAGTTAGACCAAAAGTGTTTAACAAAAAGAATGATAATTATGTAGAACAGGTAGAAAATTTAGGAGAGAATGTTTCTTTTCTCCTTCCAGTACAGTTGGACAAAGAGATACGGAGGACACGCTCTATAAGTCGTGGAAGCCAAAAACGGAAACACTCAGGCGAATTTATACCTCATCAAACATTGAAGAAAATGTGGGGAAATGGGAAGAACAATTGATGTTTAATATTTCATCCCATGTATTTTCCCCTGAAGAAGAGAGTTTACTCTCCAAAGGACTGAATTTTATACCTACGTGCAAAAGCAGTTTAACAGATACTGTTTTAGATCTTAAGGTTTTTTGTCGAAACAGTATGCTTAAATTTATGTTTGGGAGTCATGATAAGGATACCATAAGTGTAGAAGCTGACAATACACACAGATTCAGGAATTTGAGTCATTTTGTTCCCTTAAACCATCCATTGGTGGAAGCTTATTTAAAACTCACCGAAGATGATCGATTTAAATATTATGATACGCATGGAGGTACTCGTGCTTGTAATAATAGAAGGACTAGAAGAGACAACTTAAGCTATAATGAAAGAATATTTTTAAAAGACTTACAAAGGGACGCTTCCATTACCATCAGACCTGCCGATAAGGGAGGTAGAGTGGTTGTGATGGATACTATACAATATATTATATCCATGAACAAATTGCTGAATGATAAATTTTATAGAAACATCACGAAGAAGGAAACACATAATATTATACAATATGTGACTAATACATTGCTAGATATGTATAAAAGAGAGGTGATTACTAAAGAATTGTTAGGTTATCTATTAGTTAAGAATCCTCTAATACCCACTATACATGGCTTACCCAAGATTCATAAGAATGCCATTGATCCACCCATGAGGCCCATAGTGGCTGGAGAAGGTTGGATGACGGAGCATCTCTCTGTATATATTGAGAAACATCTAAGACCTATTTTAAATGGGAACCAGTATGTGTTAAGGGACACTAAACAGTTCCTGATGGATCTACACATGTGTCTAGAAGGGAGAGAAAATATACAAGAACTACTTTTGGTAACATTGGATGTACAATCCTTATTTACAATTATACCAAATGACACAGGGATTCAGTTTATAGAAACATACTTGCAGAACCATAGTGAGTATTCAGCGTTACAAATTGATCTTATCACTCATTTCCTTAAATTAGTATTAGAGAACAACTTGTTTATATTTGAGGAGATGATTTATATACAACAAGATGGGGTGGCCATGGGGACCCCATGTGCCAATAGCTATGCTAACATGTTCTTGGCACAATGGGAGGATAGTACCCTTTTCCTATTGGAAGACTTTAGGAAACGTTGTATTCTATCAACGTTTTGTTGATGATCTTTTTGTTCTATGCAATGGAAATTATGGTCAACTACAGAACTTTGTGGATAGGATGAATGGTCTAACGAATTATTTGAAATTCACAATGAATTGGTCTGATTCAAGAATAGACTATCTAGATCTCTATATAGAGAAGTTATCTGATGGTTGATTAACACCGGGGTATATCAGAAGCCCTGTTATCGTAATTCATTATTGATGAGGTCCAGCATGCATTCCCTACATGTGTTTAGGAACATCATTAAAGGCCAGGGAGTAAGAGCTTCAAGGCTAAATCCATCAGAGGAATGTTTTAAGAAGGAACTTATAGATTTGAAAGAGAAATTATTATTTAGAGGATATACAGAAACAGAGATTAATGAGAATTTAAAAGATGTTACTACACTGCGTATAGGTGCAGCAGCACCTTATTATGGTCCTGTGATATCGGGTCCTGATTTGGACCCCTCAGTTAATCTTGCTACTATCAGATTTCCCATATTTTTTACATCTGATAATCAGGAAGTCAGAGATATAATCTGTAAGAATTGGTCTATACTACAGGTAGATGATAGTATTAGGAAGATAGTTGGTGAACGACCTAAGTTCTTATATAAGAACAAGAAAATTCTTAAAAGATTACTATGCTATTCACATAATACTCAAGAACAATTGGATGATGGGAATACCAAACCATTTGGTGCGTGTCATTTTTGTACTTATATAGACACATCTAGGGATTTTCTTCACCATGATTTGAAGAAGGAGTTTATGCTGTCTTCCACAGCTAATTGTAAAACAACGAATCTTATATATTTGGATGTGTGTCAGATTTGCCATTCGTTTTACGTTAGAAAAACAAATAGGATGTTTAGAGATTGTATACGTGAACATATTTATCACATCCGTAAGAAATCAGAGCACAATGTCCTAGCTAAGCATGTCATGCGTACAGATGACACACATTGGTTTACATTTAGAGTATTGGAAGTTATTTCTCCAAGCATACGAGAAGGCAACATTAGAAATGATACAGAATATAGGGAGAACAATTGGATCATCACACTAAGAGCAGATAGGGGAAAGGGTTTAAATGAGAGAGCATCCATTAAACCCTTGCTAAGTAAGCGTAGGAATATAAAATGAATATTTTCTAAGAGGTCTATCCCCATTGATGTATAATATGCAACATATACTATACATTGCATATAATTTATATACAGGTATATATATATATATATATATATATATATATATATATATATATATATATATTATATATGTCATTTCATGACATGTAGGAAAGTTTAAGATATATCCAGGCAGTTTCCTATATCATGATTAGTCATGTTGAATAAGTAAGTGAGTCTTTCTATACTCACATGCATAGTGAGTGCTATATAGGAATATTTATGATTATATATGTTTGTCTGTTTTTTTATTATATATATATAAATTTGCCTTATATTCAGCTTTTATATACAGAATGAGTGTTATTGTACTATTTATTTAATAAGTACAGTATTTTATGTACGGAGCAGCAAAGTTTTTTGTATGGAATTTTAATATACTGTGATATTCTTTTAAAAATTTCTAAAAATTTCTTAATTGAAAGGGAGTCATGATTGGGCATTGACTAGTTTGAATTTGCTATATAAACTGCTATCTGTATGAACTAAGGTTATGTTGATCTGAAGAAGCTATTAAGTGAAAGCGCTCATCATATTTTAATAAAATTTGTGTTTTTAGGTAAGGCATTACCTGTTTTGCTCCGCTACTTTTACATTCTACAAAGTTTTACTATTATTTCAGCAACAGAGCATTTATTTGGCTGGCTGGCAGCTAAACTCTTCATTTTGGTGCTTACATTATAATATAAACGAATAATTGTATAACATTATATAAAAAAAAGGTGATCGGGCTCATAACTGTGCATCTTCACTTGTGAAGTACATCACCTATCTACACTTTTTAATAATTATACAACCCTGAACACATCATACTAAAGTACAGATTTTGGCAGCGCTAAAGCCAACAAAATATAAAATACCTTCATAATAAATGGCATGATAATGCCTGCCAAAGTATGGACATCTGAACTAAGCTCCTGCTTTGCAGTAAATTATACTAAATTACTTCTGTTCATATCATTGTTCCTATCAACTTGACTTAGCATAATGGCATTATTGGAGATAAAGGACTGATACTGGGACTGAGTAAGGATACCATGTGACTTTCATTATGAAGCTCTATACAATCTGGCTATTGCAGCTACCTCTGCTAGTCAGTCCTTCACCTTGTAATCACATCATCTTATAAGGGACCCAGATTATAGGCTGTAAGGGAGGACAGTACCAGTTGTGCTGTGTATTGTATATGTCTACATCTTCTCAGTTGATTTGTACTTTGTTGCATTCCCAGAACTTAGGAGATATGTGGACACTTTCCATCAATCATATAGCCTTGCTTTTTAGTGTACATAGGTGTCCAATATCCATTATAAACCAGCCTCATTTAGATTTGGCAAAACTGAGGTGCATTGAATAATCAGCCTGAAAACACATTGTCAGAATAAAGATCTCCTTTGTCAGGCTGATAAGAGGATCTGATAATGTTTTCTGTCATTTCTACATTGGTGGTCTTCAACCTTAGCACATGAAGTAAGAATGAAATTGGGAAGGTTCGGGAAATGCCATTCTTCTGCTAGCTGCCATATGCATTGGATAATTTCTAAGACCAAACGAGGGTGAATTTTTGTTAATTTTCTAAGTGAGAAGGACAAAATGCAGTGTTTTCAATGAAAAATATTTCCACTGATCTTGCGCAAGTAAAATGTACCAATTTTTCTAATGTTGGTATGAAACTAAAGTGGAGTTTGAAACTGCTCTCCTGATAGTACCTGGACAGGATGCCACACAAGTGTCATCCCTTTCTTGTACCAAGATGACTACCACAATCTTCTTCCTTCAAACATATGGACCAGATCACTAAGTCTAACCATAAAACTTGTTTGAGTGCCTAACTTTATTACTTAGATGATATCTATATATATACTGTTGGACAGTGCCATAAATGGAGGACTGGAGGCAGGGATGACCTCTTCCAACAAGATGTTAAACGAGAGGTTCTTCCACAAAGTCTATCCCTTAACATTGCCCATAACAGGGAGTTCATATCTGCTGAAGCTACTGCTTTGTGGGCAGCTACTGAATCTACTGCCCTGCCCTTAGCCAAGTTGTCAAAATGTTGCCTTAAAATGTTCTTTCACATGCCAACTGTTTCAGTATAAACAGAGAAAATTAAATGTCAAACACTCCCAAGTTAAAGAAAATCAGAATAAATGCTGCCAGCCATGATCACAGTGCTTTGTATCCAACCATACTGATATCTGCCACACAAACCAGTCATGAATATTACATCAGGTGCTGAGGAAAATGTACGCATCTCATGATTAGTGACTAAACATACAGTGAAGAAAGTCAATTGTTTTTGAAGAGAAAGTCTTTCATTTCCATTTTCTCCTGATTTAGAAAACAAGCAGAGCTAGGCCACCATGGAGAAACATTTATTGACTAATAAAACAATAAAACAGCATAAAAGCAGCACATGCATAGAAACAGGGATAAGTGCTTTTAACTCATAGAACCTTCATCAGATCCTGCATTACTGACAGTACTCCTACCCTTTAAAGCAAAGAGTAGCCAATTAAAATTCATCTAGGAAGCCTCCCTTTCATCAAATACTGAATTAATGTCAGTGCTCCTCCACTTTGAAGCAAAAAGCAGCCAGTTAAAATTAAAATTGAAATTATTATCTGGAAAGTCTCCTCCCGTTCAACAGTGGTTTCAAAGGAATTATCCCATTCAAACCAGGGAACCATTCAGCCTGCAAATCAGCAATCTATCGGCTCTCCAAAACCTCTGTTTTATTATATAAATCACCACCCTAAGGATTATCATTTACCAATTCTAATGCCATAAATATATACATTCTTTTGGATATGTTTAGACAAAGTACTGGTGTCCTTTCATAGTCTAATGTCACTGAGGTGGCATAGAATTCTATCTTTGAACTGTTGATTAGTTTTAAAAACATAAAATCCATTACAGATGGTGCAAGTAGCTAATAAATAATGTTTTTGGTGTTGCAATCTGCATAGGTTTTCAGCTGATATAGCCTTTTGGTAACAAGATGTCTAAAAGAATTCCTACTGTTAATTGAAGCACATGCCCTGCATTTCCTGCAGGGAAAAGTCAGATTTTTCAAGGTTGTTTTCTTTGATGGAACCCCATCCTTATAACAGAGAAGTTTGTTCAAATTCATATTATTTTTAAAACAAAACCTCAGAACTTCACCCACTACGTCCTTTATTTTGTCATACATTGTTAGTCTGCACCAATTCTCCTTAATAATCTCACAAACCTGTGAGACATCACTACTATATGTAAGCAGGTATCTTAGGCCAGTTTTATTGCTCATATCTTGCTGTGGCATGGGACAAGTTTCTTCTGATGTAGTATTCTCTGAAAAGAAAGGACATCCTCTTGTTCTTCTCATTCCCTAGTGGTTGTTAGCCCCTGTTGTACCTCTTATTAACTATAACCACGAACATGAAGACATTTCATTAACTGTTCAGTTTCTTCACATATACTTCTATGGTACTATGCACCTGCCATCTATACCAGAAAGTGAGTCATATTGCTGTGCGGCTGAGTCAAGGGAGGACTCAGAGTACTTAAAATGTAAGTTTAGAAAACTGTGTAAGCCCCAGACAAATGTTAAAATGGAAAGGCACTTATTTTATACAAGGGATCAACAGCCTGGTGAAAATTTTGCAGCATATATAACCAACTTGAGAAGTAAAGCTAAAACATGCAGATTTGGTGATTTAAGGCATGAGTTGAAAAAAGACAGATTTGTGTGTGGTACTAAAGATGATGCTGTGAGAAAGATTTTACATGACAGTGATTTAACCTTGAATAAGGCCATTGAGATTTGTCAGATATACAAGCTCACAGAAAAGCACATAAATATGCATACAAATGAGAACAGCTCTAGAAGGCACAGTGAATTGCTGGAACCTGTGTTCTGAAAGACTGCCTTACAGATTATCTGCAAATATACAAAGCTGAGTATATATTTTTTTGGTTATAGAGTTTGTTAATTGTTGCTCAGTTCTCTGTTGGAACTGTTGTCTCACTCTTCTGAGAGACTGATTGGCAAATATACAGAGCTGAGAATATTTTTTTTGGTTTTAAGGTTTGTACTGTTAGTTGTTGCTTAGATCTCTGTTGAAACTGTCCCCCCACCCCACCCCCATTTTCTGCCATGTCTTCATTTGGTATAGTAACAGCTGCATTCAAATTGCTGGAACCTGTGTTCTGAGAGACTGCCTTACAGATTATCTGCAAATATACAGAGCTGAGTATATATTTTTTTGGTTACAGAGTTTGTTAATTGTTGCTTAGATCTCTGTTGAAACTGTTGTCTCACTGTTCTGAGAGACTGATGGGCAAATATACAGAGATGACAATATTTTTTTGGTTTTAAAGTTTGTACAGTTAGTTGTTGCTGAGATCTCTGTTGAAACTGTGTCCCACCCACTCTCCCTATTTTTGGTTTGTAGTTTAAATTTGGTGGCTTTTGCAGTTGTCCGCCCCACTGTAGATTTGATCTGGGACACTCCCCCAGTCCCATCCCTTTACCACATTCTACCTAATAAGCTCTTTCTGCACTTGCTTTTAGTCCTTTTTAATTTAATTGCATTTTGTAAACTGTGTTTGGTCTAATATTGCTGCATACTCAAGTGTGCTAGCTTGCACTGCAAAAAAAAAAAAACTGTAAGCCTGTTTCCTACCTTTCCTGTAACTAGTGTTCCAGATACAGATTTGCTGTATCCAGGACTGTATGTAAGCTTCTTAGCCCCCCAAGCCTTTCTGTGTTGGAGGGAAGCCTTCTAGCTTATCAGTGGGAGTGGTAAGAACTAGGTAACCTGTCTACCACATAAGGAGTGGTTCTGGCCCAGAAATTGTAGTTATTGGCCGTTTGGGCAATCTTCCATCTCTCTCAACTTTCTGATTTGAAAGCCTGCATTTGCACTTGTTTCTGTCCCCTAACTCATCTAGTGCAGATACTGATTCTTAGTTTTAGCACTTAAATTTGTTTATTCATTCTCAGCACTTGTTCAGAACTTGTAAGCACTAAATAACTTACTAATTACTATAGCACTCAATCTTCCTCATTACCCAGAGGAAAACAGTTTTTGTACTTACTTTTCTCACTTGCTTAGAGAAAAACAGCTCTTGTACTCACTTTCCTCACTTATCTAGAGGAAAATAGTTTTTTATTCAGACATGTCCAAGGGTCAGCTCCCAGTGTTCTCTCCTGTCTATCTGATGAATCTGGGCATCTTGAGGCAATGCAGAAATTGCCTCATGTACACAGATAACCTTCTCCTTCTACCACCCAAAACTACAAGCTGTGAGAGATGCACTTATCTAGCCAAACTGGAGGTAAACCTCTCTCCAACCAAGACTGAACTTGACAGTCATGAGGAGAAGGTAAACATTTGCACCACACCACACTCATCACATAGTCTCACTAAATCTACACCACCAAAATCCACACATAGTAACACAAAAACATTCGCGGAGGCTCTCAATAATAATGTCTAAGCAACAGAGACCTCCAAAGCAGAAACGCAAGCAACCTCCATCCCCCAACACAACCCAAATGACACATAGCTCACAGACTCAGTGTGCCACTCAACCACAGCCAATAAGGCAAAACAACGTATCCAACACACAAGTCATAGGTGACTCTATAGTCAGGCACACTGATGTCCCACTCACCAGGCTAAACAAGGAGAAGGTTACTGTCAGCTGCCTGTCGGGTGCCAGTATCCGCCACATAACCCATGCACTCAGGTCACTCCACAACAAGTACAAATATGACTCTGTCATTGTCCTGTTGGTGTGAATGACCTGAGATGTACCTCCCTGGATTGCATGAAAAGAGACATGGAAGAGCTCTCTGATCTTGTAGCCCAGGCAGGTATGACCCTAGCCCTGAGTAGAATTCTACCATCTCCCAGAATGATACCGCAGTACAAGGACAAAATGATTGACTTCAACTATTGGCTAAACTTCTGGTGTCATTCTAAGGGGATCCAGTATCTGTCTGCTTGGGATGACATGGTCGACAGACCACGATGCTTTGCCACAGATGGCCTGCACCTGTCACCCCTGGGATTCCGGATACTGGCTAAGGCTCTTGCTGCCCCTATAGTCTCTTTTTTAGGCAGGGTTCAAATAACAAATTCACCACCATAACAGGAACAGGCAAGCAAAAACCGAGGGTAATGTTACTGAATGCTAGAAGTCTAAATCTCAAAATGCACTCACTCGAGGCACTCCTTAAAATGGAGAACATCGATATCTGTGCAGTGACTGAGACACTGGTTCAAGGCTTCAGAGAGCACCCCTGCACCACCAGGCTATAACTCATACCACACTTTTTGGCCATGTAACCTGGACCGAAACACGAAAGGCAGAGGTGTGTCCATATTCATTAAGGATATCTCACCTCCAGGCTAGTTGCTCAGCATAATACATCCGAGGTTATCCAAGTGCAACTAACTCTGGGCAAAACTGCAATCCAAATTGTAGCTTGCTACAGATCCCCCACCATGCCCCAGGATTCCCACTCCTCTTTTCTTGATGTAATGGAAAATATTAGGGTTCAACCAAACACCCTAATAATGGGTGACTTCAACTACCCCACCATTAACTGGGAAAACTACTCGTGTACTAACTCCTTAGCTCAACACTTTCTGGAATGCATAAACTCCAATGCCCTAGATCAACTTATCCACACCCCCACCAGGGGCAACAATGTCCTAGACCTAGTCATTACCAACATGAGTGACTGGTGTTTCACACCTGAAGTCAACTCCTCATTGGTCTGATCTGACCATAAGCTTATCACCCTTGATATCCACATCCCGTCCCCCCACCCCCCCATTAAGGAAACCACAGTAAAAAAAATTGTCCAAAGCCAACTTCATGCGTCTTAAGCCAGAAGTGGTGAACTTCGTGACACCCATGCAGATGGACAATACAGTTACAACTGCTGAATACTACACAAATGCACTCTATAAGCACTTACACAAGTGCATGGATCGTGCTATCCCGAACAGAACCAAGATGCTATCCTCCAAAAAAAGGAAGCCAATCTGGTGGTCCCCTGCCATAAATAAACTACAACAAAAGAAAGAAACTGTTGCAAAAGAGAGTAAAATCCCATGAGTGGAGGAGCTCCCTGGTCAGCCTCAGTAAGAAGCTGGATCCCTTATAAGATCCTCCAAAGCCATCTATGCAAACAAAATTACCACTAAATCCAATGACCACCACAAAGCATTCTATAGCTATATCAAGAGTCTAGATGGCAACACCCAGACCTGCTATGAGTTACAGCACAAAGGCATGAAAATTACAGAACCAACTGATACATCCTGGCAGATAGATTCAGTGCTAACTTTACCCCCATCTCACCCCCTAAAGGGCCCATATCTATACAGGAAGAATGCAGAGTCCCTGTAATCACAACTATGCTGGTAAAAGCTGCACTCTCTAAAGCCAAAAACTCAGCATTGATGGGACCGGACAACATCCCAGGCTGCGTTTTACACCAACTTCAGAATGAACTGGCTCCCCACTTAAGCACCATGTTCAATAATAGCCTCGCATCAGGCTTTGTGCCCATTGAATGGCACACAGCAACAGTTATCCCACTCCACAAAGGGGGAGCCACCACTGATCCCAGGAACTATCGACCTATTAGCCTGATGAGCCTGGTCTGCAAGGCCATGGAATGCATCATCATGGAACTCATAAACAAAGACATTGGTAACCTCCAAACTCTGGATCCCACCCAGTTCGGGTTTGTGAAAGGCAGATCGTGCCTCCTGAACCTGATTGACTTCTTTGAGGTAGTCACCAAAGCCATGGATGAGGGTAAGGTAGTTCACACAGCCTATCTTGACCTCGCAAAGGCTTTTGACACCATCCCCCATTCTGTAATTATAGCTAAACTCACTAAACTAAATATAAATCCCTACATCACAAGATGGGTTGCCAACTGGCTCACTGACAGAACCCACACTGTAAAAGTTGCAGACTCCAAATCTGACCTCAAAGCAGTGACAAGTAGAGTACACAGGGTTCCATCCTGACACCTCTCCTGTTTGGTATCTACTTCTCTGAAGTACAGGCTAACACAGAAGGTCTCTGGCTAACGAAGTACACAGATGACTAGGAGCCATAGTCAAGTCCCCAAATGATGTGGACATCTTACAGAAGGGCCTCACTGAGACAGATGCCTGGTGTCAGAGCCATGGCCTCAAGCTCAATGCCAAAAAGTGCAGTGTCACCCCCTTTGGTAAAAACTCTGTACCCATGAACTACCACATAGGCAGCAATCTATTTAACACCAAATGTGTGAAAAGAGACCTTGGGACCCAGGTGGACAGTAGTCTCTCCTTTGGTAGTCACATCGCCACAGTAGTCAGTAAGTCCTTCTACGTGGGACACCTTATCATAAAAGGGTTCTCATCCAGGAAAAAAGAGGTTATTGTTCCCCTCTACTTGTCACTCATTAGACCCATTATATAATACAACGCCCCTTTTGGAATGTACCTCACAAGACATCCGCAGCAGCTGGAAAGGCCACAGAAGTACCTCACAAAGAGGATTACTGGCCTCAAACAAATGCCCTACGCTAACTGCCTGATAAAACTCCAGCTTTACTCCATAGCATATCGCCTACTCTGAGGTGATCTCTGCCTAATATCTAAAGCTATGTCAAACCCAGAGCTGCTGGACATGCTACACCTAAAGAAATCCCAATCCCTCTGAGCTACATGCCCTAGGGACCTAAACCTTGTCACCACAATAAAAAGGACATGCTGGAGGGATAAATTTTGGTCCCAGAGACTTCCTATACTCTGGAACAAGCTACCCATTTATGTCAAGCAAAGTTCTTCATTAGCACTCTTCAAGAAAAATCTTGATGAGTGGATGGGAAATAGGAAATACACCCCGGGGATAACTTCTGTGTTTTTGCTGGACAGCGGCACAGGAAAATAACTTTCTTGGGTGGCGTAAGCTATGGAACCTTGCTGGCTAGGCTTATGTAGGCCCTTGGGCCAATAGCCTAGTACCTACCTATGAACCTATGAACCTATGATAAAGCTCATGTTGATAGTATGTAGTATGTGGTTAAAAGAAACAGGTCCAAGCACTTGGCAGCAACTATAACCCCTGCAGCACTCACTGGTAAACCCCAGAACTTCCTAGCAAATTCAGGAGTTCGCACAGTCTCAGCAAAGCATAAGAGTAAGTCAGTCAAGTGTCGTAATTGGGGTAGAAGTCATGAATTTAAAAGGGAAAAATGTTTAGCTTTTGGTCATCAGTGCCACTAATGCAATAATTGGAATCATTTCAAAAGGTTTTGTAAATCAAAAGGCCCCACATTCTTTCACTAAAAGGGAACATTTTAAGAAATGAGTTGATCAATTAGAAAGCCGTGACATAGGGTTGCAGCCTACTGTTTATGTGGATGGTGTGTCAGTGCTTCATGAAACAGTCAATGCAGTAGATTTAAGGGCAAAGAATGAAGTATTTTGCACTGTTCAGATAAATGGTAAACTCATAGACCTCAAAGATGATACAGTTTCCAAGTGCAATGTTATGTCAGCAAAAACATTTGCTAAAGTGTGTAAAGGCTTGATTTGGCAAGATTTGCAAAGCTTGTTGCTTATGGAGGTGACAAAATTCATACTGAAAACTCAGTAGTTCTTTCATGTTACTCTTCTGGAAGAAACTATAACTTGTTATTCTATGTGGTCAAGAGGCATGTCCAGTCATTATTAGGGCACTGAGATAGTTTGAAAATGGGACTGCTTTCATTTAATAAGGAAGTCCATCATGTTAGCTTCAAAGACCACTACTCTAATTTTGTCAAGTACATTTTTTCCACCTATGCTGATCTTTTCAAAGACAAACTAAGAAAACTTCTAGTTGTGTACTCCATGAAGTTAGACACAGAGGTCAGTCCAGTTATCAGGCTATGACGAGAAGTTCCAATAGGTATGCAGGACAGAGTCAAAGCCAAGCTAGATAAAATGGTGCAACAAGGTGTGATTTGCACAGTTGAAACTCCAACTGAATGGATATCTTCCATGGTGGTAGCTCATAAGAAAAGCTCAGATGACATCAGGATATAAATTGATCAAAGTGATTTGCTCTAAAGACCTCATCATCCAATGTGCACAGTCGAAGAAGTCTCAACCTTGAAGCCAAATACCACATTTTTTTCTGTCTTTGATACAAAGAGTTTGTTTTGGTAAATTCAGATTGACAATAAATCCTCATTGCTCACTACTTACAGTACTCCATTTGGTAGGTACAGATTTCTGAGAATCCCATTTGCGATAAATTCTGCAAGTGAAGTCTTTGAACAAGGAAAGGAGAAAATTTTTTGTGGGTATCCTTGTGCTATTATACTAGACGACATACTAGTCGGAGGTCATGATGAAGCAGAAACCTCAGAAAAGTTCTGGAAAGTGAATCTTAAGCTCAATCCACAGAAATGCAAATTCAGGCTACAAGACATTACTTATGTTGGTCTTTTATTCACGAGTACAGGCTTATGACCAGACCCTTCAAAACAAACAGCCATTCTTGAGATGCCAGCTCCAGACAATGTTCAAGCCCTACAATGTTTTTTTGGCATGGGCAACTACCTAGGCAAGTTCATTCCAGATTTAAGCCAACTTTCAGCACCAGTGAGAGAGCTGACACATAGAGATATATCCTGGTCTTGTTTAGAGCAACACCAAAGAGCATGTGAAGTCCTGAAACAGAGGAATTGCTAGTCCACCATCTCTCAGATACTATGATTTTCACAAATCAGTTACACTTTCCTGTGATGCTTCAAAATTTGGTCTTAGTGCAGTTATTCTACAAGAGGATCAACCTGTTGCCAATGCATCGAGAACTCTTACCCAAACTGAGATGTAGTATGCCCAGATTGAGAAAGAGCTTTTGGCAATTGTGTTTGCATGTTCAAAGTTCCATGATTATGTTGTGGTAGTTATCCAGATTGAAACAGACCATCAACTTCTAGTCACTATCTTAAGAAAGCCTATGCATTCAGCTTCATCCCTACTGCAATGCATGATGCTGAGATTGCAAAAGTATAATTTTATTCTTGAGTACAAGAAAGGCAAACTTGTTTATCTTGCTGATACTTTATGCAGATCACCCAGAAACAGCACAGAACAGCACAAGAATGAGAACCTTGATTATGAAGTGATGGAAGTGAGACATTTGTTTTCCAAATGTCTTAATGTGCTGAAAGATCACACATCCACAGATCCAGTTTTACAAAAGCTCAATCACTTTATCAATCATGGATGACCGTCAAAGCAATCGTGTTCACCTCAAGAAGTCCAACCTTATTTTCCATACAGAGATGAGATTTTGTCTGACAAAGGTATCATTATAAAAGGTCCGAAAGTAATTGTTCCGAAGTTCTTGCAACAAGAGTGTATTTCTATCTTACATTGTGGTCACCCAGGCGTCAATTCTACAAAAAGAAGGGCAAGAAAACTAGTATTTTGGCCTTCTATGTCACAAGACATTGAGAGAGCACGTTCTTCTTGTTCAGTGTGTAATAGTACTAAGCCTCATCAATAGAAAAAAAACACTTCAGCTAAACCAGATTCCTGAACTACCTCAGTCGCCAGTTACTGCAGACATTTTTGAGTGGAATGGTCAATATTATTTGGTGTTAGTAAACTGTTACTTCAATTGGTTTGAGATTGACCTACTTCCTAACCTAGCAATCAGTACTATCTTTACTAAGATGAAATGTCATTTTGCAGTCCATGGGAGTCCACACAAAGTTATTTCTGATGATGGCATGAAGTTTAAAAGCAAACAGGTCAAAAGATTTGCTGAAGAATGGTAAGTTATTCATGTCACGAGTAACCCTGAGTACCCGCAGTCAAATGGTTTGGCAAAACGTACAGTTTAAAGTGCAAAACGGTTACTTGAGAAGTCAAAATGAGATAATAGTGATATTTTCCTGAATCTGTTGAATCTCAGAAATGTTCCTCATGATAAACATCTTGGCTCACCTGCTCATAGACTTTTGTCGATACAAACCAGAACCACATTACCAATCCGTAGTCAATTGTTGGTTCCATGTGTTAAAAACAACAGGTCAATGAAAACCAATTAGTTGAAGAAGTGCTTAACCCAGAAGTCCTGTCTGTTAACTAGTTTGTTCATAATTTATGATGCTGCTATCCATCCTGATGTGTTTCTATGTATTAAAGCATCTAAACCAAACCCCCACATGCTTGTTTTATGTGTTAGAGAAGGAAGACTAGTGAGGATGTCCACATTACGCAGGCACCTCTCTAGGAAATGAAGAACTGTTTCAGCATTTTCTTTTCTGAATGCAACTTCATCTTTAATGTTGTCAGGCATTTGAAAGTTGAAGGGATGGAGATGTTATTGCCGAGACTTCTTACTCCAGTCAAAGCCACTGCCTATGTAAGCTATCTCTTGGTAAAGTTATACCTTTTGGGGTTTAAAAGCATGAGCACCCCACACTTCTCTGGTAGCATGTAGTATTCTGTGTCTGTCTGCAAAGTTCAAAAGCCTGAATGTAGTGCGCCTCAGTAGCTGATGTGGACGATGGAATGGTAATGAGGCCTGCATGCTCTTCCGATCACAATAAACTTAGAAAAAGTTCAGTGCAGGTTTAGTGCAGGTTTAATATGCTTTCTCAAAAACTGGACCAGCTGGTCATCCTCAGTCCTTCTTTTATTCCACGTAGACACACTGTAGTTCTTGCACCAAATATTCTCCCGGTTATTCACTTTTATTTGGAGCTGATATGTGCAAGATAAAAGCATATTTGCAGCATTTCCCTGTTTTTGGTGAACACAACATACTCGGGTAATTGTAGTTCTGCTCATAAAAACGTGAAGAAAATTACTGAAAAAGTAGAAATGTTTCCGTAATAGTTGCTTAAAAGCTTTACAGTTTCTGCACTTGGGGGAAAAGTAGCTATTTTTTTTCTCGAGGTTAGATGTTATCTGATTACTTAATAAGATAGCCTTCACGTTAGAGTGGTTACGTAGATTCATAGGTAAGTGCTCCTGAAATATTTGATACCTGATATATTTTATATACATTGATGGACTTCTTGAAACTTGGATGCAGAGTTGTATAAAGCATTTCAACTTTCAGTAAGACTACTACCTCACTTATAGGCAGCTAATGCTGAGGGGCTATTTATATTAGTTATGGAGCATATTTAAGGGAGTATAAGTGAACTTGTTCAATTCATTAATGTCCCATTAGCATATGGGGCAGTCCTCTATAGCTTATCTGGAATCATACACTTCTAATAGATACAAGCGGCTGGATAGTCTGCGGGAACAGATGTAGATATAGCAGAGCTAACACAACAGGAAGAAAACAGCATGAAGGCCATTTTTTATGATAGATGAAAGGGCTGCAGTGTTATTCAGCAAGACATAATGGAATTCATACATGGAAAATAGACCATTTCAGTAATTTTACACACTTGACTCAGGAAAAAAAGATTTTGCACTAAATAATGTAAAATAACAGCAGTACTCGGTCAGAAGCTAGGTTAATGAGGTGGCAGTAAGTTGGGAGTACAATGTCAACAAGGAATTTAATAAAACAGCAGGCGTAAGAATGCATCTAAAAATGAGCCATGACCCTATGCATAACTGAGGCATTAAAAACACGTGTTTGCCTTTGTCACATTATGGCAGAATGTGAGGAAAAATATTCAGAATACAAAGCCAGACAGTGTTACTGATATCTAGTCCATGGATAAAATTAAATGCATGCACTATGTAGGGCTTGTTTCAGTTTCTGATTCAGTTGTCATTTTTTCACATTCTTAATAACCTAGTTTTGCAGAAAGTTTTTTTTGTGTATGTGTGTTTTATTTTTGGGAGCAGCAATGCACGGTATTATTGTGGCAAGTGAGAACTATCTATGGTAGAGTGAAATCTGCACTGTCTGAACTTATGGCTATCAGCAATAACCTGGAGACAGGAGCAGTGTTGCACATAATTTTTGTAATGTAAAAAGTGGACTCCATTTGTTTTTTTGGAAATAGTCTTACTAATTAGTACTTCATCAATATTCCACTTCAGCAGCCTGACTGTAATCAGAAAACAGCAAGAACAAGACCGAAATCTAGATTTCTATATCTAGAAACAGAGACAGCTTAATTATGAGCATCACAGAATAGTGCATTAAATGCTATGACATGGTACAAAACAATATCCTTACAAAAACACACACTCATACACAAATGCCACATACATATATATATTCAAGACGATATGTCTGAGTTTCCAAAAACTTAACTATAAAAAAAAAAATCTACATTTTTGCAGGGGGGCAAGCACCCTACACCCCTGAAAATTATATATGCTAACTACACTGAGGAAAATGATAAAGTTTTTGTGAAAGCATTTCTGTGTAGATCGTGATACAGTATTGCTTGGGGAATTTATCCTTTGCACCACTGTAGTACGATCTCAGATTTGGTATATATAATTTGCAGGTGGTGCGTGTGTATATGTGGGGGGGGGGGTGCAAAGTGGCTTGCCTCTGCACAAATGCAGATTTTTTTTTGTACATTCAAGTTTTTGGAAACTGAAACATGATCTCGGCCATATGAATTTAGAGTTTCTGAAATTTGATAATATGATATAAATCTCTCTCTCTTTTTATATATATATATATATATATATATATATATATATATATATACACACACACACACACACACACACACACACACACACACACACACACACACACACACACCTACAGACAAAGGGCTAGATTCCAAAGAAAGTTGCAGACAGCACAGCATGCCAAAAGAAGATGATGTAGCTGCTATGGCTTCATTTCCATAATATATGTTTAAACAAGACAAAGTAATTATCTATTCAGAGTAGGATAATTATGGATTAGTTACATGCCTACCAGATTCCAAAACACAACAGGAGCACCCAAAGCATTTTAAATGTGACAAAGTACTTCACCGACAACTTTATGAAAGCCCTCTACTCAGACCATATGTGCCTTATCTAAACTCAACTATATTCCACACATTCATATAATCCTGTGGAATCTGCAAACCTTATTTAAAACAAATTCAACTGGCATTTATTACAATACAGAAGGCTGTGGTACTGCAAGCCCTACTAGATGACGATATTCAAATGCACCTCAGAAGTCAGCCAGGCTACAGTTAATCTAGTTATCTGACCAGGAAATAATAGACAGATACAGATTACACAGAGAGCTGGTGCAGGCTGTGTGTAGAACATGTGCACCCCACATATACTTTCATAGTCTGCGTAGTATCTCTATACCAACAGAAACAGAAGTGTGTCTTAGTCTTCATATAATGGCCTCTGGGACATTTTACCAGCATGTGAGAGATGTAGTGTTCCAAACTGCTGCCAGTCACGTCCTCTCATGTCCTCTCACAGTTCCTGGCAGCAATGTGCACCAATGTGGATGATAATATCCACTTGCCAATAACAGTCATGGAGTGGAGAACTGCACGTGCAACAGTTCTATACAATAGCCAACTTCGTGATACAGTATTGCTTGGGGAATTTATCCTTTGCACCACTGTAGTACGATCTCAGATTTGGTATATATAATTTGCAGGTGGTGCGTGTGTATATGTGGGGGGGGGGGGTGCAAAGTGGCTTGCCTCTGCACAAATGCAGATTTTTTTTTGTACATTCAAGTTTTTGGAAACTGAAACATGATCTCGGCCATATGAATTTAGAGTTTCTGAAATTTGATAATATGATATAAATCTCTCTCTTTTATATATATATATATATATATATATATATATATATATATCTACACACACACACACACACACACACACACACACACACACACACACACACCTACAGACAAAGGGCTAGATTCCAAAGAAAGTTGCAGACAGCACAGCATGCCAAAAGAAGATGATGTAGCTGCTATGGCTTCATTTCCATAATATATGTTTAAACAAGACAAAGTAATTATCTATTCAGAGTAGGATAATTATGGATTAGTTACATGCCTACCAGATTCCAAAACACAACAGGAGCACCCAAAGCATTTTAAATGTGACAAAGTACTTCACCGACAACTTTATGAAAGCCCTCTACTCAGACCATATGTGCCTTATCTAAACTCAACTATATTCCACACATTCATATAATCCTGTGGAATCTGCAAACCTTATTTAAAACAAATTCAACTGGCATTTATTACAATACAGAAGGCTGTGGTACTGCAAGCCCTACTAGATGACGATATTCAAATGCACCTCAGAAGTCAGCCAGGCTACAGTTAATCTAGTTATCTGACCAGGAAATAATAGACAGATACAGATTACACAGAGAGCTGGTGCAGGCTGTGTGTAGAACATGTGCACCCCACATATACTTTCATAGTCTGCGTAGTATCTCTATACCAACAGAAACAGAAGTGTGTCTTAGTCTTCATATAATGGCCTCTGGGACATTTTACCAGCATGTGAGAGATGTAGTGTTCCAAACTGCTGCCAGTCACGTCCTCTCATGTCCTCTCACAGTTCCTGGCAGCAATGTGCACCAATGTGGATGATAATATCCACTTGCCAACAACAGTCATGGAGTGGAGAACTGCACGTGCAACAGTTCTATACAATAGCCAACTTCCTCCATGTTCTTGGTGCAACAGACTGCACCCACACCCCAATTAAAACTCTATCTGTGCCTAATGCTGAATGGTACATCAATAGAAAGTGGTGGCCATCTCTCAGTTGTCAGGCAGCATGCATAGCAGATGGCTTCATTATCAATCTCATGGAAAAACATCCCAGTGGTATGCATGATGCTGCAATGTGGAGGGAAAACAGGCTAAGGACCACTTTTCAAAATAATGAAATACCTGATGGACTGCTGTTTGGTAAGTACAGGACTACAACTGGGATGTAAGCAAAAACTAGTCCTGTCAACATTAAACATGAAGACAACATATGTGTTTTATCCTTCCCCAAAACAGCTGACTGTGGTTACCCACTAGAGTATTGGCTAATGATGACATACAGAGCCCCATCAACCCCTGCTGAGGATACAAGCAACAAAGCACACACTGTGACATGAGACATCATTAGCATGTGTTTGGCATGCTGAACGCAAGATTCAGATATCTGGAATTATCTGGAGGTGCAATACAATGCACACTAGAAAAAGCATCACAGATGGTTACTATGTGTGCCATGGTACACAACATGATGAAAGCAATACATGGTGGCTTTTCATCCACAGGTATGGCTGACCTATCCCAAGGCACCCAGATGTCTGATGATGACATATAAGAGTTGTAACAAGATGATCAGGAGGACACAGGGGCGAGAAGAATTAGGTGTTGGTGACAAAGGATGTGGCCATATCTCATAGCTCAGGTAACATGGCAGCATCTGTCATAACAAGCCACACATACAAATGTGCACAGACTAAACAGTGATGTTCACATGTTACCTCACAACAGCAGCACAGAGCACAACTAATGTAAAAAAAGCATTGGTTGTCAACATTGAATATCATACATAACAGAAATATAAGGTATGCCAATAAGAACATATACATAACACTCAAGAGAAAACATCAATGCAGGAAATCTCTCTGCAAAAACATCACCAAATAGGACCACAGAAGCAAATTTGTGGGATGCAGGAGGTATGCACAACAGAAGGTGGCATTAGACAGGAGGATATCATCATGCAGATAAATAGCATGGAATGTTACCTGTAAACGAGCCACTAAAACAAGAAAACTAGGCCAAAGAAGTGTATGGGAATGTATAAGCACCGGTACATAAAACAGGAGCCAAACTCTAAAAGTGATGCCTCACACATAGTATTCTGTGACATGTGACAATGTGTTACAACACAGTAAAACTCTTACAGCAGCGTGAGTAATTATAAATGTCACAAGGACTAGCCAACGGAAAATAAACACCAACAAGAATCAAATCCAATGCCTGATATGGAATGTCACACAGAAGGAACCGCATGATGCACAGGTTATTGCTGGAACATGACTCATTTTCAGGTAATAATGTAATGCAAACATGCAGAGCATCAATGACAGTGACTACACAACATACGTAGAACATACATTAGTTATGGGGATACAGTATAATACAGAATATATACATATCTATATATATATATATATATATATATATATATATATATATATATATATATATATATATATATATATATATTGGATATATATATATATATATATATATATAGAGAGAGAGAGAGAGAGACAATATATATGTGTGTGTGTGTGTGTGTGTGTGTGTGTGTGTGTGTGTGTGTGTGTGTGTGTGTGTGTGTGTGTCTAGAATCAGTCAGATATGAGAAGACACGTGGGATATAAATGTCAACATGGGCATTGAAAATGGAAACAAGTACACAAAGTGAGTTCTGAGTGTGAGGCATGTATAGTACCATATTAAAATGCCATAAGTGACACAATTATGCATACAGAGGCATGCATGTGCATAAAAGAATGGCAGATAAAAAGGAAATGTGTAATGTATCAATCTTTGCTGAATGGCAAAGATGACATTCTGTTAACAGTGTAACAGTGTAAATATCTGATATATGTCCACTTGGAAGCATGAAGTCACATAGAGTTTTATTATTGTCAGTATCTGTACTGACCTATACCAATGACAAAGATGTACTACATATCACAACTTGAAGCTAGTCACCTAGGTCAGATAAATGATCAGAAAAACCCTGTGGTATCAAACATTTGAAAAAAAAAAACACCTGAATATTAATTAGTCAGTGGTCAGCAGTCATCACTACGTGTTCAAAACAATCCGACAATACTTAAAACTTACAAAAAAACAAAAACGGAAATAAGCAGAAAAAGGCTGGTACAAAACAACGGCACGGACCGTTTATTAAAAGTGAGCGCTTTCAGCCAAGCAAATGCTCAGCCTTCATCAGACATTAAGCAATTTTCACAGCCCTCTATTTATATAGGCAACACACCTTGTTTAACAATAAACTAATTAACCAATCTCAATTTATAATTAAATAAAACTACCTAACAATGTCTAAATATATATATATATATATATATATATATATATATATATATATATATATATATAAGATACTAGATTGTAACCATTCTCAAGGAGACCAAGCTACATTATATAAAAAACACACCATTTCGTTCGCATTCTTTTGAATACAGAAACCTATGTGTATGGCATGCTAAATTCCTAACATGCTACTCATACAATAGACTATATCAGCTAGCTAAAACACAAATAGATAACAATCAAATAAATATGATACAGCTACTTCAAGCCATTTAAATAAAAAACAACATAAAACACAAGAGACACTATTATTTAAACAGGGGAACATCTTACTGTACATAAATAAGTGAACATATTATGGGGAGTCGAATGAACCCTTTACCTAACAATTACTTATCTAAGAAGAGCTTTTAATTTCCCACTATTTTGTCTTTAGATTTACAGGTGGTTGTTTCAACCAGATTTTTAAGGTTGATACCCCTTCTATATGTAAATTTGGCTCCCTTTAGTGGGTTATAACTTACTTAAAGGAGGTGAAGATGTTAATTCAGGGAGCACGCCTGACATCAATATAAATCAAGAGGAAACACCTGTTCGTAGAAGTGAATGTATTAGGGGTCTCTGCGAATGAAATTGTGTGTTTTTTATATAATGTAGCTTGGTCTCCTTGAGAATGGTTACAATCTAGTATCTTGTATATATATATATATATATATATATATATATATATATATATATATATATATATATATATATATTTTTTTTTTTTTTAGACATTGTTAGGTAGTTTTATTTAATTATAAATTGAGATTGGTTAATTAGTTTATTGTTAAACAAGGTGTGTTGCCTATATAAATAGAGGGCTGTGAAAATTGCTTAATGTCTGATGAAGGCTGAGCATTTGCTTGGCTGAAAGCGCTCACTTTTAATAAACGGTCCGTGCCGTTGTTTTGTACCAGCCTTTTTCTGCTTATTTCCGTTTTTGTTTTTTTCAGCAGTCATCACTACCACAGGTTCAGAATGACAAAACAGGACACACCGTGGACCACCTCAGTGTTACTCTAAAGCAGTCTAGGACACCCACTCTGACAGCTCCCACCTCAATATTTGCTGTCCTACCACATCTAGAAACACTCAGCCCACAGTGTTATACTAAGGAGCTGGATTTGTTAACAGTAGCAGTTTGGAACTCTGCGTGAACTGGAGCATGACTGTGATGTGACAGTCTGGATTTGACTGCTGGGTTCACAGGTTCATAGCTGAGTGACCAACAGCAGATGTGTGTGTATGTTTTTGAGCAGAAATTGATGTCTGAGAGCCATATGTGAGCCAAATGTGAGGGGGGTCTGCTTTTCCCCATTGGAGGTAATCTATGTAAGACAGTTAGGAGAGAAAACACCTGTTTAGTACTGATGCACTGCTCTAGCACCACTATAACAAAGCTTTCAACAGAACATGCAACAGATAACACACTGTCTTGCTGTGCAGCCAATGGTGCCATAACCTCTCCATATCTGTACTCTGACCTTCATGTAATACATGCAGCTGGTGTGCTACCAGTTGGTGGCAAAGGCAAGTGCATGCAGGTCAGATCTATGACATCAATGTGAATGTTCATGTGCCTGTAATAGTTGGCCGATACTCTCTGACACATTTCCATGCACATCAGCTGTCTGTGGATCACAGTCATCATCAGGTCCATCATCTGATGTCCCAACATCATCAGACTGTCTGGACACAGTATCCTCAATATCTGAGACCACACCCTGATCTACATGGCTGTCCCCTTCTGGGCCAGACAATAAAACCAATTCAGTGGCATGTATCCATAGGCCATACTATCACAGTTAGGTACATCACATCACACATCAAGATCAGTGGACAGGCTACTGGAGGAGGCAGGTAGTAGATGTGTGGTAAAAAGAGACTGATGATACATGTCACATGCCTTTGCAGAAATCACATGATGCAGCATAGTACTGAAATATGTCACAACTCTATAAATACAATGCTAATGATCATATGGACTTAGCAGGACATTGTAGCTGAGGGTGGCTCAGGGATATTGTGTAACAGAGATATGACATGTACATTCCTGTCAAACAAGTATGACAAATGAGGTTAGTACTAATACTAAATCCTACCTAACATGTCCTCCTGTGACTACACTGACAGAGGTGAGGGTTGAAATGCCACTGTCATGTGAAAAGATAGGCATAGAAATATCATCATTAAGCACATATCAGACATCATGTAGCATTCTACCTGTGTTGTAGCACACAGCAGATACAACAGACACATACTGGATGGGCAAGGATGATGTTCAGATAGCAGGTGTCCTAGGTAGGTGAACAAGGTCACTCATGAAGAGCACAGATGTGATTATTCTCTTAGTTCTAGTTTAAGCACTTGGGCTTCAGGACAGTTGTTTTGCATTAATAATGTTTGTAGTCTACACTATTGTGGCAGGAGAGGTAGCTTACATCATTCTATGTTGGTAGTTGATTGTTGAAGGATTATTGTGTCAATTATTCTAAAAGTATCTTAGTTCTTGTTTAAGCACTTGGGATTCAGGCCAGTTATTTTACATTAAGAAGGTTGTGGTCTACAGTCTTGTGGGAAGAGAGAGTAGCCTCTGCCCTTCTGAGCTTGGAGTTGCTGGATGAAGGTTTATCATGCCTGCTTATTTGAAATGTTTGTTTTTTTTTCTGAAATTGTAGCACTTTGTTTGCTGTAGTGTAGACTAGATTAAGACCTGCTGAATCTAGTTCTTTTTGTATAACTTAAGCAATAAACCAGGCCATCTTTGCTGGAGAGGGTTCCCCTGCACTCTAGTGTCAGGAGTGTGCAGTTAGAACTCATCTGATTGAAGGTTGCTGGAACAGGGCTCAGTTTGGAGTTTTGTATTGGTTAATTTGTTTAAATCAGTTTGTTCTCATTTGCTACATAAGCACAGCATTCGCATGGGTTTGAACTAGTTTTAGAAAAGCTCCACAGAGTTTGGTGACCAGCTACTGCTCTGCTGTATTTATCTGATCAATCTAAGCCATCTGTTGATCTGTGCAAAACTTAGGTAGAATTTTTCACTGAATATTGCACTTCTGAACTGCACTGTTACCATATCACTGCTTATTTGAACATTTTTTTTAATTGTTGCACTTTGTTTGCTGTAGCATAGATGAGGTTCAGACATGCTGAATCTAGCTCTGTTTGCACAACTTTGAGCGCTAAACCAGGCCATCCTTAGTTGGAGAGGGTTCCCCTGCACCCTAGTAGCAGGACTGTGCAGTTAGAACTCATCTGATTGAAGGTTGCTGGAACAGGGCTCAGTTTTGAGGTTTTTTATTGGTTAATTTGTTTAAATCAGTTTGCTCTCATTTGCTACATAAGCACCGAGTTTGAGAGAGTTTGTGCTTTTTTGTCCATTTTGCACTGCTAACCAGCGGTGGGCACCATTGGTGGTTATAGATGCAGACACTTCTGTCTGCAAATTTTCCCTTAGTACTCTGCGGGTGCTCTATTGGTGAGTTTTCATGACTGTCCCTCACTGACAGGTGATACATTCAGTGAAGCTCCTGAGGTACCAACATAGATCCTACCCACTAGCTCTTCATATTTTTTATTCACTTCTCCTGTTGTCTACTTTACCTGGTCCTCCCTGTCTTCTCCCTGTCTTCTGACCACATCAGCTTGCCTAGCATTATGGACAGACAATTTCCCACAGTTTCTCCAGCCAGCCTGGTTGACATGGGCATCCTGAAGCAATGTAGCAATTGCGTCATATACACTGACAACCCACTTCTTCTAGTCCACACAAATTCATTATGAGAGAGATGCATCTACATCCAGAACCTAGAATCCAGGCTCTCCCACTCACCAGTCAGTTCATCTGATGCTAAGCAAGTTGTCAGCATTCACACCTCACCATCTGCACCTATCACGCCAACAACGCATACACCAACATATGCAGAGGTCCTTACCAGTAGTTTACCTAAACATGAAAGACCTCCCAAACACAGACACAAGCACAATTCACATAATATGCCCTCTGCAGAACATAATACACATAATATAGTACACACCAGTGTCTCACCAGTCAAGCCCTTAAGGCATAACAAAAATCAGACATCTTAGTCATAGGTGTCTCAATTGTGAGACACAGTTGTCCTCTGATCAGACTGGATAAGGAAACAGTCACGGTCAGCTGTCTGTCAGGTGCCAGAATCCACCACATCACAGACAAGTCTCTCAACAACAGGCACTGTTATGACTCCATCATAGTCCATATTGGTGTGAACGACTTGAGATATGCCTCACTGGACTATATGAAGGGGGGCATGACTGAGTTCTCTGATTATGTGTCTCAAACAGGTAGTTCCCTAGCCTTAAGCAACATTGTACTTTCACCTGGATGATACTCAATAAAATAAAAAAAAAATTGACTTCAACAATTGGCTTAGTTTTTGGTATCATTCAAAGGGGATCCAATATCTGTCACCTTGGGATGACATGGTCAACAGACCTCAGTGCTTTGCCAGAGCTGGTATTCATCTATCACCCCTGGTATTTTGGTTGCTGGCTAAGACTCTTGCCACCCTCATGCTGCCTTGTTTAGGCAATGTCACAAGAACAAAATTCCTGATGTAAAAATACCTGCTAAAAACAACTCCATGGTTATGCTGCTAAACACTAGGAGTCTAAACCAGAAACTGGACTCACTAGAAGTAGTCCTTCCCTTGGAAGATGCTGACATTTTGCAGTCACTGAGACCTGGTTTAAGGCTGCGGAGAGCACCCCAGCTATACCAGGTAACATTTCCTTCCACACATTCAAACCACAAACTGAAGGCATGAGAACTAAAGGAGATGTATCAGTATTATTAAAGATAAATGCACCTCTGGATTGGTTGAACAGCATAATTCCCTTGAACTACTTCAGGTGCAATTGGCTGTATGTAAGACCCCTCTTCCAATCATTAACAACTATAGGATCCCCTCCATAAATCAAGACATTCACTCAGCCTACTTGGATCTACTTGAGTCAATCAAGATGCAACTAAACACCCTGAATTTGGGTGACTTTAATTATCCATCCATTGACTGAGTAAATTATAGGTGTTTAAACTCACTTGCCCAAAGGTTCCTGGACATTGTTAACTCCAGTGTGCTGGACCAGCTGGTTGACACACCCACAAGGGGTGCAAACATCCCGGATCTGGTGCTCACCAACATCGGGGACCAATGCACCACCCCCAGTGAGTGGCCATCCCGGATGACGTCTGATCACAAATTAGTCTCTCTAGAAGTAACTATAACACAAGACCCCCCCCCCCCCTTAGCAACAACTAGACTAAAAATCTTCTCCAAGGCCAATTACAACCTCTTATGTGACAGAATAAATTGTTTCATAGCCCCTCCCCCTCTGATGGAACAGACACCTATGCTGAGTTATACACCAATGCTTTATACAAGCACCTGTACAATTGTATTGACTCTGCCGTACCTGATGGAACCAAAGCAAGACCTTCAAGGAAAAACAAACCTGCCTGGTGGACAACTGCCATTAATAGGCTATACAATAGGAGAAAGAATTTGCTGTCTAAGAGTAGGAAGGAATGGTCTCAAAACTGAAAACACTCGTACCTCAACTTAAACAAGCAAATAAGACTCCTAGTGAAGTTCTCCAAAGCTAACTATGAATACAAAGTAGCTCCTCTAACTAAGGATAACTACAAGATGTTCTTTAGTTACATGTATAACCTCAAAGGTAAGGCCTAGATTTGTGCTAAACTTTAATGGCACTACATATACAGAACCTGTGGATATAGACAACCTGCTGGCTAATAGGTTCAGTGAAAACTTCACTCCCCAGTCCCTGCCACATATACCCCAAAGCATCCCTAACACCTGTCCCCACCTAGTATCTCCAAGGAGCAGGTATTACATGCCTTCTCTAAGGCCAAAAACACAGCCTCTGTGGGGCAAGACAACATCCTGGGCTGTGCTCTACATGAGTTTAAACAAAAATTAGGATCATCATTGGACATGCTTTTCAATCACAGCCTAAGCAGTATCTTCATCCCAGCAGAATGGAAAACAGCTACCATCATCCCTTTTCACAAAGGGGGTGCATCCACGGGTCTGTATTAGAACATCGAAGTTTCACAACTTCGAATGTTCTAATATTGACCCCTATTCAGCGAATGCTGAAAATAGTGAAGCTGCAGAACACAGAATTTCTTCCTAGGGAAGGAATTTGGTTGGCCGTTCCTGTGGCTTCGCTATGTTCAGCACTGTGGTGGAAAGTTACGGGTCTAGATCAGGTAAGTGTGCGATTGTGTGGACGTGAGGGTTAGGGCATGGGGTAGGTGAGTTAGGGTTAGGGCACGGGTCAGGTAAGTGTGCGATTGTGTGGATGTGAGGGTTAGGGCAGGTAGGTGAGTTAGTTTTAGGGTGTGGGTGAGGCGAGTGTGCGATAGTGACGACCTTAGGGTAAGGATTAGGGTTTGGGTTAAGGTAAGTGGATAGCTAGTGGTGTGTGTACAGTTTAGTGTAGGGTTAGATGTAGGATTTTAGGTGTATGTGTGTGGATTGCTGTTTGTTTGGTGTGTTTGTGTTGTGTGTATGTGTGTCTTAACAGAAAATGTTTGTCTTCTGCATGTTCAATGTTGTCAGCGTTCACTGAATAGGGGTCGATATTAGAACATTTTAAAAAGTCGATGCTCTAATATAGACCCGTGCATCCACAGACCCTGGAACTAAAGACCCATTAGCCTGACCAACCTTCTCTGCAAGGCCATTGAATGAATAATCATGGACCTTATTAACAAAGATATAGAAAATCTCCAAACACTTGACCCTACCCAGTTTGGCTGTGAAGGGGAGATTATGCATCTTAAACTTGATAGACTTATTCAAGACAGTCACCAAATCCCTAGACAAGGGCAAATCTGTGCATATGGCCTGCCTAGACATAACCATGGTCTTTGACCTAATTCCACACTCAGGCATCATTGATAAACTCACCCAAATGGATATCAACGCATATGCTGTCAGGTGGGTTGCAAACTGGCTCACTGATAGAAATCATACGGTCAAAATAGGGGACTCCTCCTCCTCCATCAGTCCGATAACCAGTGGTGTTCCAAAGGGATCGGTTCTAGGATCCCTACTGTTCAGAATCTACTTCTCCAAAGTATAGGCTAAAACTAAAAGACTGTGGCTGACAAAGTTTGCTGATGATTGCAAACTGGGAGCGATCATTGAAACACCTAACGATGTCAACATCCTGCAAGAAGGTCTTACACAGAAACTGGTGCCAAAGGCATGATCTTAAACTTAATGAAAAAAAATGCATTATCATCCCCTTCAGCAAGGGTGATGTTCGTGCAAACTACCACATCAATAGCAATAGCCCCTAAGCACACAGTCAGTGGTGAGAGACCTGGGTACACAGATTGACAGCAACCTTAACATTAATCACAATGTCTCCACAGTGGTAAGGAGGGAATTTTATATTGCTCATCTCCTAAGTAAGGGTATTACCTCCAGAAAAAAGAGGTTATTACCCCCCTCATCAGGCTGGGTCAATATCAGAACTTTGAAGTATTAAAACTTTGAATGTTCTGATATCAGACACTATTCAGTGAATGCTAAGAATAGCGAAGGTGCAGAACAGCGAATTCTTTCCTTGGGAAAGAATTTGGTTGGCTGTTTCTGTGGCTTCACTATTCTTAGCGCTGTGGTTGAAAGTTACAGGTTGGGTTCAGGTTAAGTGAGTTAGGGTTAGGGCGTGGGTTATGCGTGTGTGCAATAGTGACAGACTTTAGGGTTAGGGGCGGTTTAAGTGAGTTAGGGTTAGGGTGTGGGTTAGGTGAGTGTGCAATAGTGACGGACCTTAGGGTTATGGTTTGGGTTAAGGTAAGTGGGTAGATAGTAGTGTATGTTTAGTTTAATGTAGCGTTAGATGTAGGAATTTAAGTGCATGTGTGTGATTGCTGTTTGTTTGATGTGCTTGTGTTGTGTGTATGTGTTTCGGAGCAGCAAATTTTTTCCATGGGAAAAAATTTGCTGTTCTGAATGTTCGATATTTTCATGTTTAGATGTTTTGGGGCTCCCTTTGGTATGTTCCTTTCCAAAGATCTGCAGCAATTGGAGAGAGCATGGAGGTTCCTTACAAAGAAAACCCAAAGTCTTCATGATCTCTCTTATGCAGACAATCTGAAATTATTGTCACTTTACTCTGTGTTGTACAGACTGCTCAGAGGTGACCTGTGCCTTGCATATAGAATGGTCTCTGACCCAGGTTTAATAGAAATGATGCACATTCGCATGTCAAATGGCACTTGGGTCACTCTCTCAAAGGCAAAAAACAAAACCAAAGGAAATCAAGCTGCTTTAATAAAATCCAAGGACAATTCCACAATAAATAATTCCAGTAAGTGCTTTCATCTGTAATAAGACTTCTTTAGACTGGACGTTAGCATTTAAAAACACACATTTAAATACTTTAAAAGTCACATGGCCACATACATAGTGTTTTAACCCTTTATATTTAAGATACATAATAAAATCTTATCTATTGTCCAGAAGATAACTTGGGATGGGTGGAATATAGTTGGCAGGTTAGACTCAATGCTTACTACCCCCCTGGTCTGAACAATAGAGAAGAATTTATTATGTATCTTAAACGTAAAGAGTTAAAACACTAAGTATGTGGTCATGTGACCTTTAAAATATATAAATGTGTCTTTTTGAATGCTAACTTCCAGCCTGAAGATGTCTTATTACAGATGAAAGCACTTACTGGAATTATTTATTGTGGAATTGTCCTTGGATTTTATTAAAGCAGCTTGATTTCCTTTGGTTTTGTTTTTTGGTTTTGGACGTCAGTCTTAACCAGCTTTTAGCTTACTGTTTGATTACTACTCTCTCAAAGGACTTTAACCTGGTATGTGACATCAACATAACTTGCTGGAGAGACAGATTTGTCTCACAGAGGTTGCCACACCTTTGGAACAAGCTTCCTATTCATGCTAAACAAAACCCTTCATCGGCCCTAGTGCAATTTGGACGATTGGATAGGTAACCAGAAATTTACATCTGGAGTTCCACCTGTGTCCCTCTTGGACAGGGGCAATAGGTGCTGATTTTAGTGTCTGCTTGAACCAGACACCCTTGGGAACATGGTTTGAACTTGACTAGGTTTGTAAGGGCCCTGGGGCCATTTGCCTAGTAACATCCTATGATCCTATGATCTTATTACCAGGTATGTTTTCCCTGTTTGGTGAGATTATCATCTGTCCTAATGCGGATCACATATTACAACATGGCACATAAACATTAACATGTGAGTATGCTCCACAATCCTGACTGCAGGAAGAGACATTCAACAACTGCTGATCACAATAACAGGATATGGAAACACTAACATGAGATATGGTGCACATGTAAGCCAGCTGTATCTGTACAGGGAACAAGGCAATGTGAACATTCTAGATGTGCTAAACAGTGCTGCATAATATCAACCAGATGAACAACCTTACCTGCTCTGTCTGTACATGCAGCTTCCAAGGCCATGTCTTGTGATGATGTATTTGTAGGTTAAAATAGCACACAAACATCGAAGTAGGGGACGCCACCTCTAATAGTACACCCGTAACCAGCGGTGTACCCCAAGGATCAGTCTTGGGCCTCTACTGTTTGGGATATACTTTTCTGAGGTGCAAGCCAAAACTAGTGGCTTGTGGCTGACCAAGTCTGCAGATGACTGCAAGCTGGGTGCTGTCTTAAATTCCACTAGTGATGTGAACATCCTCCAAGAGGGTCTTACCCAAACTAATGACTGGTGCCAGAAGCATGGCCTCAAACTGAATGCCAAGAAATGCTTTATCCCCTTTGGGGAAACTGTCATCCCTACTAATTATCACATTAATAACAACATACTAAGCATGCAATCAGTCGTGAGGGACTTGGGCACCCAGGTTGATAGCAACCTGACTTTTGACCACCTCGTTGCCTCCACTGTACAGAAGGCTTTCTACATGGCCCACCTCATAAATAAGGGTATTTCATCCAGGAACAAGGAGGTCATAACACCCCTGTACTCCTCCCTTATCAGACCCATTATCGAGTACAATGCCCACTTTGGCATGTACCTTGCCAAGCACATGCAGTAGGTGAAGAGACCACAGAGGTTACTGACCAGGAAAATTCAGGATCTCAAACACCTATCCTATACAAATAGGCTAAAATCCTTGTCCCTCTACTCAGTCTCGTACAGACTGCACAAAGTTGACCTGTGTCTGGCATACAAGGCCATTTTAGACCCAGAGTTGATGGAGTTGCTGCATATATGTAAGACAAGCTCCAGTCATACAACCCACATGCAAGGCCTTAACCTGGTCTGTGACATTAATAGAACTTGTTGGAAGGATATATTTGTGTCCCCCATCTGTGGAATAGATTCCCTCTCTATGTCAAGTAGAGTACCTCTCTATCCCTCTTCAAGAGGAACCTGGACGACTAGATGGGGAACAGAAAATACACCGCTGGGATCCCACCTGTTTCCCTGCTGGACAGAGGAAGCAGGTGCTGACTCCGAGGGAACATGGGTGAAATTCTTGGCTAGGCTTATAAGGGCCTCCAAGCCAATAGCCTAGTATCATCCTATGAACCTATGAACTCACAAACATCAACATGTGAGTACACACCAGTCATGACAGAGGCACACAACAACTATGGATCATACCAACAGCATACGGAGACACTTACATGACATGCATTGCTGCTGTGCAGATGCTGACAGACCTATGCAATTGAAAAATACAGCATCACACATGTTTCTGAGAAAGTTATGTATGTACTGTGTTGGTAAGATAACAGGTTGCAACACTTATTTTGTACATCCACACCAAGTGTGTTTCCATGTTCACAGTGTACTTCTGCTTCTAGAACACAAATATTAGAATGTGGCAATAATTGTGAATTAATGCTCTTTAACATGAAATGGTATATGTTGCAGTGTTTGGGAAGGTAGGACTTACCTGTGCATTCTGGAACACCTGTTTCAGTACCTCCCCCAGGTATCCAATGATCCTGATGGTGGGATAATGTGAGGCCAAGAACATTGCTATCTCACCTGGGGGAGGCAAGGGTGGACCACTTTCAACAGCATTCCTCAACCTTCAGAGAGGCAGAGTCTGTTGCCTTCACAGAGGGTCTTGTCAGAGCAGCATCACAAATAGGCCACACTGGATCTATTGTCACTACCCACAACACTAATCATGTTTTAAGGCCCGTCCACACTCGATTCCTCCAGACAGTATTGCACATCTGTCCAAGAAGGTTGCTGACATGCTGGCATTGAGACTTGATTACTATTTCATTCTCTGCGTGTGAGAAATTGTATCCTCTATTTCTGCCTGACATTTGGAAGATGGGGGGATATGCACATAGTGCTCACTTATCAACATGATAATGTTAAAAGCATATGTCAAGTGAATTGCTCTCACTTACAGTGCCTAGCTATGCAAAATAATGTATCTAAATAAAAATAAAAATATATATCTGCATAAGTTATCCATACAGACTAACAACATCATCACATCTACCAATTGATTTAACAATGTTGTATGGATCATATGTGTATAGGTGGGATTTGAGACAACGTCAATAAATATTACAAAAGATATGTCACAAACCCTGTATTATAGCAACTGTGCTGCCACAGTTACACACACATTCAAACAGGCAGAACATGTGTACCTCAAGATTATAGGATACATCTTATACATCAACATAATCAGTAACACACATCATAACAAATGTTACTGTCATTTTATGGTACACAACACACACATAGTGTAATTTATATGGAAACAGTGAAGGTTAAAGTCAGCATATAAAAATGAACTGTTAGGTAGCCATGGCTGCATATCAACACAAGAAACAGCAGACACTGAAAGTCATCCTCATGTTGCCTCTATCAGACTGTATTAACAACTACTACTATATTACAAAGCATCAGAGAGTATCCCTAAATTAGTCATTGAACATATGACTTACAGAAATCCTCATAAGTCATCTGTTTCCATAAACATTCTACAGATATTACAGGTTAGTCAAAACTAGCTACAGATATATTTTAATTCCATCTATATCAGCTATATCAGCTGTCAGGTTTGGGAGGGTGGCCTAATGGTTAAGGTGTTTGCCTTGCAAACACACAAGGCAAGGTTTGAGTCTCACAAGGGGATAATTGGCTAGGCTTAAAATGGCTCGCTATCTATGAACCTATTCTTCAAGACTGCTTCCATTTTATCCATGCAGCTGCATATGGGAAACGTCTCCTTGTCACTTACTGTCATTTGCTCATTTGTACACATATTGTTTAATTCTACCTCCCTCCTTTATGCAACAGACAGATTGTGATACAGACAATTAAAAAAATGTATGAGAACATATATCAATTGATTTATACAGAACGGTATATGATAATAGCATTTTATTCCACCAGTACCAAGCCAGCAGGTGACGGCTAACCTTTTAAAGCTAGCTTTAAATCAGCTACACCTTAAAGTGAGTTTATTGATGCACACACAGCCTTTAAGAACCATTTGCACCACACATAATTAATGAGGTTCATTACCTTTCACTGTTTTTGAATCCCATCTGCAAACATCCACATAAGTTCTCAAAACACAGTGCATTACAAATAACATGGCATGTGTCAGCTGCTCAGAGCAACACCCCAAGAGGTATCATTAATTGGGAATATTTTTAACACGTCTGATGCCATCCACCAGTCAGTTACCATCATATATGGGCCAACTTTAAAATGTAATATTGATACATTTACTGCTCATACCATTGCCACCTGTGAATTGAGTGGACCTCAGTTAGCAATTTTTGGAAGGCATTTTTCAACAACTTTCAAATACATTAGTGAAGATGTTAACTGAGCTTCAGCATGTCCATGTGCTGAACTGAACCTTGGAAGAGACTACCCAGATGCTCAATATCTATGCTTGACATGAGCAGAAGATGCAAGCACACCCCAGAAACTTCACTATGATCAATATATGGAACCAGATTGTGAGGGAGCAGCACAGATGGACAAGATCTACCAGATTAGCATGTCATCTTACCACTGCTAATGATGACCTACATCAGAGCGATACAGAGGATCTTCATCGGAGGTCACAAAGGTCCAACTCCAACAGGCAGATGCCTACTGTAAGTTACATAATCTGCACCTTCGCACCTACATTATCATATATGTATTTAGTAAACATATCTGTTTCTGTGACTGTTTCAAGAGTGTTCTATGAGTATCTGTATTGATAATAGGAATGTAAATGTAAGAATTTGAGTTACACTCATTAAAGTCACCATTAGCATAGTGAAGCATTCAGAGCTTATCCACAACTATACTGGTATAGTGTACACATTATGGAGGACTGTTGGCTATGACTGCACATTCATATGGACTTCACAGATACAACTATTACTGATATTCCATCATCTCTGATATTATAATCAAGGATGAACTGTTATGTCCCTTAGCTCAAATGGTTAAGCAATATCGCATAGTCACTTTTGTTCTCCTGTGTGTGAGGTCAAATCCCATTATACCCTATTTGTGAAAATACTGGTGGTTATGTAATATTGCACATCACGTATGGAAGACATATGGTTCTTTGGAAACTTGCAGAGTAAAGATTTTTACACATCTAGCATGGCCGTGGTTCATTATAGCTTTTAGGCCGCTGATAACTACGTATAGCACCATTATCTGCAAAGCTTCTAAGAACATCACACAGTGTACTTCTGTATATGTGCGTGTGTGAATGCTGCGTAATACATATATTAGTAAGCTCTATATTATAGAAAATACAAAACTATTTTAATATCCATGTTTTCTCTAATCATTTTCATGAATGTAATGTCAGTATGTCCGTAATATGCTGAGTCTTATAAACACAATGCAAGTCCAAGAAGTGTGGGTCTATAATCCTTATTTTATTCTTATGGTTGTAGGCTTACCACTGTGTGTAGAGATGTGTGTTATTGAATCAGACGGTTGTGCACTAAGGCCATTACTGGCTTGCTTATTTTCAAAAGTATCTTCTGATGTTTATTTTTGCAAAGTATGACACATGCCAATGATATAATGCAGATACATGCATATTCTCTCATTATTTCATAGTGTTTCATAACATTCAAGGAAGTATGATGTTCATTAGCTCAAATGATTAAGCAATAGGTAAATATAACTTTTCATGAATGTATGTGGGTTTGAATCTCAGGGTTGCCTATTTTAGATTGTATTTTTGAATTTTGACATTTCCTATTTAACAACAGATATGGGAGATCTATACTTGGTTGGCAGGTTATGTAGTACAGATTTTATATTTTTAACATGGCTGTGGTGCATTGATGTCTGTAGTGCTTAGTCCACAAATGATTATGGATATCTCTGTTACTCACAAAGTTTCTAGAATTCTAGAAACATCATACTTTTAATATTAATTACGTACGCGTAAATGCTGGGTAATGTATACATATGTTACCTATACAGTTTGAATGATGTAATATTATGTTATAATCCATTAGATTTTTTCATTAACTGCCCTCCTATCTAAATTACATGTTTATGTATTAAATGCCACAGAAGATCAATAATTCCTTTAATGTGTAGTTATGTGTTTCAAGTGCAGTCACATGTTTTATTACACACTTTGACATTTGGAACTCTACATTGTTATAACTGTGTGTTACTCCTTTGAGAAATGTGCTGACTTGCATGCATGATTGTATTCTTTGTTGTCCAAATACTGAGCACATGACAGCACTTGTATTTTTCTTTTACTTGTCAGGCAATTTACAAACGTATGTTCACATTTTATTGTCTGCAATTGTTCCCTACATATTTATGTGGGTGAGTTTTTTTCACTTCCATCAATCGATGCAATCACTGCCAAGATAGATTATCTAGGCAGGTATGGTTCAGAGTTGTAGTGTGAACATAGGTGACAGTAGGTTTGAATCTTTGTTCCTCCAGTTTGTTTATAGTAATACTCGTGTACAGGACAGTGATACAGCAATGACTGAATGTGCAAAATGTGATGTTGTATTTCATGTCAAGGCTAGATAATGTAATATTTACTGTTTTTTGTGGTTTTCTCACTTTACATAGCAGTCATTATATATTGACCTGAAGCAATACTTCTGTTGCTGTAATACATCCTATTTTCCTGTTTACAGGTGATAAACACCATGCCTGAAACTGTGCATTGTGTATAGAGCATAAACATAGGCTTGAGGAGCAGCTGAGGGAAAAATGTATGTGTTATCACTGTCCACCTTTATTTCTCCATAAATACTCCTAACACTGTTAACAATTCAGGTTTAAATGTGTATTCTTTGTTCCTTCAGGCATGCTAAGGTTTATGATAGGCTACCCATAATGCATCTGCAAGGTACGTGTAATAGTCATTGATGTGAATAACAGTAATGTGTACATAAATTTAAGTTCAATGTTGTCTAAGACGTTATCAACAGAATATTTTGGATAACTTGAGTTTGTTTTTTGTTGACACAACCTAAATGATAGACATCTGTGTTTAACTGCACTAAATATTTTTTAATTCTTTGGATGGTAGTGTCAAGCTTGTATCTCTGGAAGTGGGGTTATTCAGTGAAGTCCATAGCATGCCTATTCTGTTATTAAGTGAGTGTCTACCATCTCAGCATTATTTTTGTTTCCTTCTGGCTCAATATTCTTAATTCTGTTGGCAGACTTGTAATACCATGTTCTTGCAATACTGTATTACTGCACTAACACCACTTTGTATACCATTTACTGTCATTGTTGTGCTCTCAGCCATTCATGCTTTTATGGCATGTCAGAAGTGTTACACGGTATAATCATGATTGTCATTATATTCTTTTATCTGTGAAAGTACATATGTAAGCATAATACAAGAATAGTTAGTGACAGTGATACATGTGCTGAAGGACAGTTATAAGTGTGTGTCCTACATAAAAATTATAGCTGCCACATGCTGTTGCCACGCTTGTTATTGTGCAGTCATACTAAGTTTTTCAATTCCATTTCATTTGTATGATGTTGTGATGTCACCCATTTACCATGTTACATTGCTCATCTCATTTGCTTATACTTCAGTGCACAATTTTTAGTTAGTCTAACAATATATTTTCGACTAAACGTATTTCACTCACAGGATGTCAACATGACACATTACTTGCACATAACAGGTTCATAGATTCATAGTTAAATACTAGGCTAGCTGGCCTTGAGAGCCATTTTAAGCCTAGCCAATTTCTCCTTTTTTGTGCTCAAATTCACTTATCCTTTTTAGTTAGAGACTGGCCTTACCTATCCCATGATCAATAATTATATATTACCCTTAATGAGTATAACCAGGATCATACAATAGATAATCTGAAAGGACACATGCATTGGATAAAGCATTTAGGAGCTTCCCCTATTCAATAGTAATACAGGGGGAAGTACTGGGGTAAATCTTCTGTTTTCCATCCATAGATCCAAGCTTCACTTCAATATGGAAAGGGTTGATCTTTATATTATGTATATGGGGAGTCTGTCCCATAGTAGTGGTATTCTCTGTGACATATACCTGTCCCTCCTCCATACTGTTCTGTTGGTATTGCAGAATAGGTTTATGTCCATAGACTGAGTATTTCTGTTGCCATTTGACTTGCTGATGTGCAGTAAATCCATCAGTATAGGGTCAGATCATGCCTTGTATTCTAGACATAGGTGACCACATAGCAGTCCATGGGATACCAAGTATAGTGAAAAGCTTTGAGACAGACAATGTAAGACGTGATGTTTAGGCCTAGTATCCTTTTAATATGGTATATCTGTGGGCATTCCATTTGTTGTATGGGACAGATACACACTAAAGGGAGTATTATATTCAATTACTGGCTTAGCAGGTCTGAGTAAAGGAGGACAATGGCATCCTTAGATCTAGACACATTCCATTTGCTTATAGGCTGTGCAATAGAGAAGGATTTTCTTACAAAAATGGGCACATGTTGGTCAAAGTTAAGCCACTGTCTATATGCAGTATGTTCCCAAATCCAGAAAAATGTGGTGAACTCTCAGGGGTATATTGTTAATGTGGTAGTTCCCTGAGATAAATGACTTCCAAAAGGATACAATAATGCATTTTTTGGCATTTAGTTTCAGTCCATGATTTTAGCACCAGTTATTTATTTGAGACAAACCTTCCTGCAGGATTGGAAAGTCATTTTGGGATGCAATGATTGCTCCTAGTTTGCAGTCATCTGCAAATTTAGTCAGCCAGAACCCTTATTATTTTTTACTTCAGAAAAATAGATGCCAAACAGGAGAAGTCCCAGCACAGAATTCTGTGGGACTCCACTGTGACTGGTCTCTTTGTGGAGGGCCTATTTTGATTTGCCATGTCCTATCTTTGAGCCAGTTGGCAATGCTGTGGGTGATGTAGGTGTTTATTCCCAGTTTAATTACCTTTTATAGTATGCTTGGGAGAGGAATTGTGTCTAAAGTGTTGGCCAGGTAAAGGAATGATGCTTGTACAATTTTGCCTTCATCCATTGCTTTGGTGACATTTTCAAAAAATCCACCAGGCTAAGTAAGCATGACCTGCCCTTGATGAATCCAAAGTGAGACAGGTCAATGATTGGAGGTTGCCTATGTACTTTTTTATTAGTTCCATGATAGGTCTTTCCATCACTTTGCATATGAGGCTTGTCACACTTATAGATGTTTAATTACCTGGGCTTGTGGAAGGTTCTTCCTTATGTTCTGGAATGACTCTGTCTGTTCGCCATTTGCTTCACTTGGTAAAAAACCTGTATGAAGGCTAAGACTGAACAGTGTTGTTAGGGCTATTGTTAAATATGTTATTTAAGATGCATCCACAGGTATTGTCAGGACCCATCAATGCAGTATTTTTAGCTTTTGATAAAAGTTTTGGGTATATCATGAGAGAAAGATGGAGGGAAGAGAGGGGTAACGTTAGACCTAAATTTATCAGCCAGTAGGTTCACTATATCTTCATGCTCAGTGTAGGTACCATTGTTTTCAATCACATCAGTATATTTTTGCATTGTGCTTTCAAAATTATGAACATAACTAAAAATGCAATATGACTGTCTTTGGCTTGGGTAGCTATTTTAGCCTCAAACTTGGCTTTGACGTATTTTATTAAGCTCCTCAGTTGTTTATTTCAGTGACAAGGGCTCTAACCTTCTGGGAAGTACTCTTCTTACTTTTGATCAAACTTCCTTTCCTTTAATTGTAAAGCTTGTTTAAATCATGGTTCCACCATATGGGTTTGTTCTAGGGTGTGTCCTGCACTTGTTTCTATGGGGTACAGCTGCATCTATGCAGCTGTTTACATGCTGGTATATTGTGGTGGTGCTCGTTTCAGCATATTTATTGGCGTTAGTTGGGTTTGGTGGGGATTTGAAGCTTGCCAATCTGACACTTAGGACCAGATAGTTTGTCTTAAAGAAATTTCTAAAGGTAACTTGGGTAGAAGGGATCTCTCATTAGTTCTATTTTGAAGGAGACTGCTTTATGCTCAGAACTAACAAGTGATGAAGATTCCTGTTTTGAGATATAATGATATATATGTCTCTGTGCTCTGCATATGTATGTTTTGCATGAATATTGAAGGTTGATACGTCAGTAAATAATAAATAATAACATTGTCTGATAACATGCCATTAATTGCACTGGACTAACATACTGACAATGTATGGTGGGCACACTGGCCCATACATGACCATCTATTCACATCATCAATATGTGGATATTAATACATTGAGAATGTCACATAATTATGACAATACACTTGTTACATATTATTACAGCTTTGCGTATTTTGATATAAAACATATAAATTACCCGTGTTGGCCATATCTACTGGCGATTATGTTGTAATGACAAATGCACTTTATTGTGATATATCTTGAACAAACATTTCACATGTTCTGTCACATATGTTTTGTTGGTTCTACCTCACTTCAACGACACGCCGGAACATCGACAGGGAAATCGCGAGCCCCAGAAGATCGACAGCGCAGAAGACCGACGCGACGGGACCTAGAAGATCGACAAGCAGAAGACCGACCCGACGGATGAAAGCACCGACGCCGAGGATGCCGAAATGGGAAAAGGCTGTGTAAGTATGCGGTAGTGACGGACGTTAGGGTGCGAGTAAGGTAAGTGGGGATAGGGGTGGGTTAAGTGAGTTAGGGTTAGGGAGCGGGTCAGGTAAGTGTGCGGTAGTGATTGTGTTTGGGTTAGGGGCGGATAAGTGAGTTAGGGTTAGGAGCGGGTCAGGTAAGTGTGCGGTAGTGATTGTGTTTGGGTTAGGGGCGGATAAGTGAGTTAGGGTTAGGAGCGGGTCAGGTAAGTGTGCGGTAGTGACGGACCTTAGGGTTAGGGTTTGGGTCAGGGTTGTAGGTAGTTGTGTATGTGTGGTTTAGTGTGGGTTTGTAGGGATTTTGGTGTGCTTGTGTTGTGTATGTGGTTTTTGGACGGGGAATGTGTTTTGGTTGTTGATTGTGGTGTGTGAAGTGTATGAGGTTTCGTGTTTGTGTACCGTCGGTTATTTCGTTGTCGGGCATGTGGGATTTCGTGTTTTTGTACTGTCGGTTATGTGGTGTCGGTGATTGCGTTGTCGGTGTTGTGGTGTTTCGTTTATGTGAGGTAGAACCGTTTTGTTAGCTGCATATCATATACTCTCTTTACCATTATGTATCGATTGTGTTTTATTACAGAGCTGTATGGCATATGACTGTGATATACGTTACACACCATTTTGTACATTAGTATGAATTGAATTCATCCCATTCATCATATAGGGTCTATATTAAATTCTCGAAAGCTGACAGTGTTGAATCTGACATTGTCGACACGAGAATAGCGAACTGCAGAACATTGAACAAGTAAACAGAAATTTCCGTAAGGGGAGATTTCCATTTACTTCAATGTAGTGCGGTCTCGGAGTTGGTATATTTAAGTAGCGGGGGGTGTGGGGTGCAGGAGGGCTTGCTCCCCTGCCTACACCATTTAGTTTTTTTTATTGTTGTTTTTATTTTTTTTTTCTGAACATTCGATGTTTTAACAGTTCGATCACTAAAGGTCGACCTTTAGTGATTCGAACTGTTAAATATTCAATGTTCTAATATAGACCCCATCATATATGGTGTTATAGTTGCATAAGGTCATATGATATTGTAATATCATATACATAATAGTTAACAAATGTAGATTGTGTAAGTTTGTGTGACAAGTGTAATCATTGATTTTCAGAGAATTCCTAGTATGTATATATAATTTTTTTCTTCTGTGTTGAACTTTGGCAGAGTGTGAGACCCATGGTAGCTCACCAGTTGTATGCCAAAGATGACAATGTGCCAGAACACTGCCAGGCAACTCTGACTCTGAGGTCCAGGATGACGACCATGATGTGGACAATGATGACAATGACAGACCATTACCTGCACATGCCATTGTTCCTTCTGCTCATTGTAGAAGATGTCCAACACTATACCAGGGAGTTAACGTTTGGGACTGGATATGGGATGTAGTGACAGTCACCTTCTAGACACAGACATGGGACCTGATGGGCCACTTTTTTTCAAGGTATGGTGTAAGCCATGTCCTTCTCCTTTCAGGAGATCACAAAAGAGATTGTTTGTGATTTTCAGCCCCATCAGGGTGGCCCCTCAGAACCATAAGTATTGTCTGCGTGATCTACTTTTGCAATACTACCACAATGTACTCTTCTATATCCAACTATTTACAGTATATTTACAATTGCAGAGACATTGCATATTGTTGTTATAGTTTTCTGACATGTCATAATCTACACGGCACATATGATGTGCTATGTGTCGTTATATTGCTGCTGCAGTATGACACACATTACCAAATTACACATGCAGAAACCATTATTATTCAAATGATCATGCTGTCATTACTACATCCATTACTACATCCATTACTCCATATGGGCAGGGGTGTTACTCCTTAAATGTGTGTGTGTGTGTGTGTGTGTGTGTGTGTGTGTGTGTGTGTGTGTGTGTGTGTGTGTGTGTGTGTGCACTCCTCTGCATGCAATGCAGCACAGTAATGTTATGTGCAATGCACTTTAACCCTGTATGTGACAAATATGACTGTTGCACTTAGCATAATGCGAGTGAGACACGATGGTTCTGCTTGTGCTGTTCCATTATATACTTAAGTGGGATGACGGCAACTTGCATAATATGTTATTTCCATAGTTCTCACATAACCCAGTGAGGTGGGTCTAATATAAATATCTGTGAATGTTATTCATGTGTGTGCATTACACCCATTTCTGCATTGGTTGTTGCTGTCTTATGTCTGTTCAACAACATGAGAGTTCCTTGCTTATGTGATTTATGTAACATTGTTGTGAGATGCTGCCACACTGGTGCAATGGCCTTGTGTGTGGCATATACTGGCAAATATTGTGCCATCAATAGCCAGGAAACAAACACAAACTAAAGCTCCAAAAACATAAAGGGCGACAGACTGCCTGGAACACAAATCCACATTTATTTTAAATATTAAAACACACCATTAAGTGCTTTCATCGTCCAATCATGACTTCATCAGATGTGCACAGGCTGGCATTTCTTAAATGTTATTATTCATATATGTATTACCATTTACCTTATATTCCATGTCATTGCTGTATGTACATATGTGTGATAGAACTTCTTTCTGATTGTGTCATGTTATTCCATTGCATGTCAGACATATACATGGTATACCTAATACCTCTCAACTGTACAGATTTTTGCAGAATCCCCAGATTTTTGCCTCTTATTTTTGGTCTGTTTCTCACAAAGTTGTGGTTTTCTGGCAAATCACTGCTAAATCATTGAGGAATGAAGTCAGAAAATAATGACAGATATTTGAGTTTCAGACTTCATACCCTTCAGACAATTAATGTGAATGCAAATCCTGTTATTCTATCAACTTTCTAAGTTTGTAAGAGCAATATATAAAAATGCCCCTATTGTTGGGCCTTTGTTCCCCATTACTTATTGCTCTGTTGAGATTTTTTGCTCTAAGAGGTTGAGAGGTATGCAACAACCATTCTGTGTTGCCACTGACATAGTATATGTCTTTGACATGTCAATCACATTTTGCCTGTGTGTGTGTTTTGTGCACTTACTTCTGTATTACACAGCCACATTCATGTGTTACTATGGTATTACTGTTTGGTTCTGATTTTGCCTTTTGCATGCAGTGCTGGAGGTTCTAGTCTGCCCCTTTGCTTGCCTTTCCCTGCATTTCCTTCCCTGCAGTTGCTCATCCTTGCTGTTGCTTGGTTTACATTTTCACTGTTGTCAGCCTAGTGGATAATAGCATTTGATTTCTATTCTGTACTGCAATGACTGCAATCCCCATTTAGTGTTCTCCAACACATACCTACCATTGGTAATACACATTCTAGTATGACCGTCACACATTTGTGCATTGGTACATATGTTATTTTTTCACTGCCCCATGTCCCTAACCTGTTTGCCTCCCATCTCACCCAATCCCCCCCCCCCTTTAACTATATATACTAACTCCAGGATCACACTACAGTGGGGAAAAGGGCATATACCTTTTACTTGTCTTACAGTACTCTACACGGTGCCAGTACTTCACTTCAGTGAAATGAGATTTGGTGAAATGAGTTTTCAGTAATTTGAGCTCTCAGCGATTTGGTCAGGATAAATTGAAATTCAGTGAAATGAACTTTTAATGAAACAAAGTAGACCCACGTGTATAGGTATCTTATTTTACAAACTATTTTCTTGGTATACAGCTTTGACGTAAAGCTGTGATGTAAAGGGACAGGCTAACATGGAAGGACTGTGGCTGACCAAGTTTGCAGATGACTGCAAACTGGGCGCCATAATCGACTCTCCAGCTGACACAAGCATCCTCCAAAAGGACCTCATAGAAACAGACAACTGGTGCCAGAGCCATGGCCTCAAGCTAAATGCCAAAAAGTGTATAGTCATCCCCTTTGGCAAAAACAAAGTGCCCATAAATTACCACATAAGTGGTAATCCATTAAGTACAGAAGAGGTAATTAGGGACCTGGGGACCCAAGTTGATAGCAATCTCTCATTTGACAACCACGTGGCCAAAGTGGTTAGAAAAACATTTTATATAGTCCACCTAATCATGAAGGGATTCACATCTAGATTAGGGGAGGTCATCGTGCCTCTTTACTCATCCCTCATCAGGCCCATAATTGAGTACAATGCCCCTTTTGGGATGTACCTTACCAGACACCTGCAGCAACTGGAAAGACCCCAAAAGTATCTCACCAAGAGGATCAAATGGCTCAAACAGATGCCATATGCTGCCCGGTTAAAGAAACTCCAGCTCTACTCAGTGGCATACCGCCTGTTCAGAGGCAATCTGTGCCTGACGTATAAAGCCATGTCCAACCCGGAATTAATGGACATGCTGCACCTCAGAAAATCCAAATCCCATCGAGCTACGCGCTCAAGAGACTTGAACCTCAGCACTGAAATAAATAGGACATGCTGGAGGGACAGATTCATAACCCAGAGGCTCCCTTCACTCTGGAATAAAATCCCAGTCCAGGTTAGGCAGAGTCCCTCATTGACTCTCTTCAAGAGGAATCTTGATGAGTGGATGGGAGATCGTAGGTTTACCCCAGGTATCACTTCTGTGTCACTATTAGACAGAGGCACAGTATACTAACCTCGAAAAAGGGCATAGCAAAATAAATTTAAAATGGGTGGCAAAAGCCAAACACATTCTGGCTAGGCTTATAAATGCCCTAGGGCAGATAGCCTAGTATGAACCTATGAACCTATGTGAATGCCCCAGGTTGTGCTGATGTTTTTGCCAAGTTATTCTCCATACTATTTGCATATTATTTGGTTAACCACAACATTTAGAGTAGAACTTGCTGCATTCTGTTGGGTTCCACAAACTTTAAGGAATCCAAGCCATAGACTTCACTATGTATTACCTTAAGCTTCCTGTACTGAAGGCCCAGGAATATAAGGAAATTACCCCTTGAGGACATAATCATGTTTCAGCTACATGGCTTCTAAATGCCCATAATGTCATCTTTTTACTTTTATGTCTTTCTGTGCAATCAGACCAATAAAGTCAAACCCCACTAGTTGTAGACATGCATGTTTTGGCCATTTTTATCCCTCATCAGTACAACATATGTGGATTGTTTTATTAAAGTTTCGAAATACAGAGCTTAAAATCAAGCCTGATGTCTGTTAGGTTGGATGTTATTTGGGATATTTTGCAGGCACCCAAATGTTTATGGACATCAGGCTTGATTTTAAACGCTGTGTTTCTAAGTATAGCCAAACAATCCACTTATGCTGTATGTGACAATTGGAAATACTGCCAGCTTAGCTATCTGGAATTTGGTAAATAATTATATCATTTGTGAATATCAACATGCTTCATATGCTTGTGTTACAAATGTATTAGCACTGTATGTCATATAAGATGGTTTGTACAGACGTGCTAAACAGGTATATTGTAAAGTACCAAGCAGAAATATATATGCAGTATTGTAAATGTTTAGATGTATATATTTTAACAGAGGAGGCTGAAACACAGGAGATTAACTTGTAAAACTTCAGAAGAATAGTTAAAATTAAGTTACTTTATGGCAGGGCCATAAACAAAGGATGGTATCTTTCAGTTTCAGGCAACAGGAGAGAGAATGTCTGCACTAGAGAAGTTTTTTTTATTGTCTTTAAATGTGGAAGATTGTAAATTATTTTATGACGTTCACCATTTGTCAAAAGATCTGAGGTCTATGTATTTTCACAGGTAGATGTTAAATGCTACAGCTGCATCAATGGTTGTGAGCCTGGGAACTGATGTCATTTGACAAGAAATTATGTCATTCTGCAAGTATCCCAGCAGTAATAGGATATTATTTTAAGAAATCTCTATGAGAGAGACTGAGCATTTTGTATTTTGTCTTTGACCTCACAGTAGCATCTGAAAGACCCACTCACCACATCTGTCTTGTTGCTCTATAATAAAGTTAACTGGGGTATCTTAATTTCTCTTAGATAGAGTCAAGAATATAGCAAAGTATAGCTTAGATATTTCCTTTATTTATTTGAGACTGCCCTGCAATGTTGTTTTAAAAAAAAATAATGTGATTTTGAAATCTGATGTAACTGTGATTATTTACTGAGTATTTTCTTGTTCTTTTATTATTTGTTATTAAATATATTTAAACCTTTCATTGTGACTGATATTTGTGAGACATATTTAAGTTCTAAGAGTACTTGCATACTTATTTGGTGACACTGTGGTCCACTCCTAATAGCCTTGCTCTTGGTCAAACTACCATTTGGACTAATAGTAACATTACAGAGTAAGATTGGACACCCTTTATTAAGGGCCTTAAAGTAGCTGATAAGGATGTGGCTGGTGCTAGTAATAACTACCTTATAGTGTGGGCAAAAGGGGGTTTAGCTAGTAAACCTGTGCCAGCCTTTCCCAGGTGTGTGTGTGTGTGTGTGTGTGTGTGTGTGTGTGTGTGTGTGTGTGTGTGTGTGTGTGTGTGTGTGTCTGTATATAAATCAAATCTCAAAGAGTGTGTGTGTCAGCTACTTGGGCAGGGACAAGAAGCACTGGCTAGAGGTCTTGGCTTTGCCACTCAGCTGAGATCTCAACCCTATAGATGTGCCAGTGGGGAGTCTTATTTGGGATAAGGAGAAAGAGGGACAAGCCATCCCCAGACTGAGTGTGGTCTCTGTGTGCTCTTAAGGGAAATTGTACTTTACTGTGTGTGTGTGTACTTGTCATCCTCCCAATGTATGTATCCCACTGGTGTTAGTGGTGAGGACTGAGGCTCCTTGATTACTGTTGCCAGTGGTGAGGCATCACACTGTACTAACAAAGCAAACAAACAAACAAAAAAAAAGGCCAAAATGTACTTGTCTATAGCTAGTGGGTTTGACTTTCTTAGTCTGACTGTGCACACAAAGACTTAAAAAAAATTAAAAGTATAACGTCATGGGCATTCATAAGCATTGTAACTGAAACTCTCATGTCCTTAAGAGATCATTTGTATATATCCCATTGGCCTTCACTAAATGAGGTTTAAGGGTATTACACAGTGAAGACTCTAGCTTGGCTGGGTTTTTCTTTCAGTTTTTTTTCTGAAAGGTTAGTCTGCTTGACCTTTTTATCCTTTAGTATATCACTCTCTATTATTTAATAAAATAAAATAAATGCAGATTTTTCTTCACTCATTTAGAGGTCAGTTATTTGGCATTCCCTTTCCACACTGCATATTTCATCACCTCAAAATTCAAACTCTGATTTCTATAATTAACAAATGCCAAATAAATAAATGCATACTAACAAACAGAAACTTCCTACTCCTCAATGTGATACTTACAGAATCATTAGGAGTCTAGCAGAATGTAAACCATCCATTTAACCTTGATACAAGTACACCCCCTTTGTTAGTACCTCACTGCATTTGTTGATCTGACTGATGGTTTTATGCAGCAGTGAAGCATCTATAATCAAACTAATGAAAGGAATACATATGAAGGTTTGGTCAAGCCCAATGATTTTCACTAATGTGAAGTCTTGGCAAGCAGAGACTGTCTTTGTGTAAGTCTGACATGTTTAGATATAGCAGACTAAATCAGATATAACAGGTCAGTAAATATACCAGGTCACTAATTTTTGAACGCTAACTCTTACAAATGCAAGTTAGAAAAAGACATATGTTATAACCCACCCTGTGAAAGCAACTCAACAAGGTTATAACACTATTGGCATGTACTGTTAAAGCTACAAATCAGTTCAGTTCTGCATTGTAGATTTCAGATTTTTATGCTGTACAATAAGGATTTCTGTTTTCTATATTTTACATCACTTCTCTCTGGAACACAGCTGGGGGATTCCGAAGCTACTTTGAGTGCATGATGTCATTAAAGGGGCAATGCAACAAATAGAATTCTTGTATAATTTGCATGTGAATTGTAACACTGACTGCACATACTTATGACTCTTGGTAAGGCAGTGTAAACTGGCATTGCTTACATTATGCATTATGGTTATACACATACACACACTATATATGTATATATATATATATATAGAGAGAGAGAGAGAGAGATTGCGAAATAATGAGACCAAAAGATTGTACACCCATACTATTGAGGACAACAGGAGCAAACAGCCAGATATGCCACTCTTCTGCACCCATATTAGCACTTGTTTCTGTGTCCACGCAGGTAAGGAGGTTCGAAATTCAATCTTGTTCTCTCCTGCGGTCCTCGACTTTTTTGGTGTATGATGTTTTGGTCCCATTTTTGTGGAATTTGAAGTTGTTTCAATCACTAACACAATAATAAACTATATATAATATGTGTATTTTATGCATATCCAAAACCAAATACATGTTATATGCTGTCAAATGCACACATTTATTTAGGCTTTTGTCCAGTACAATTTGACATAGATTTCAACAGAACAAAAAATGCTATTCAGAACACAATCACTTTTAAACCCCTAAACAATCACATGATCACTAAAACACTAAAGCACACATTAAAGTCATATGTATATGGATATACATGCATGTATGTGTGTTTGTGTGTGTGTGTGTGGGGGGGGGGGGTGTGTGCATACTATATGTATAAACAGATAGGGAAAGAGAGAGATAATATGTATATAGAGACAGAAAACATATCTAAATGAAATTAGAGTGATTCCTTGTTATACAGCCATCCAAATATGCAACTACTTGTGAATGGGGTAAACATGCAGCACACTGTCATTGGCAGCTGTAGACAGTGTGATTTTGTAAGGTATTGCTAGCTATGCCAGGACAAGTAGGGCAGTGGATGTGTGACATATGCCAGAAGAGCTAGCTGGAATTTTGTAAAGAATTATATAATATTTGTATATCAAACTGATTTGTACAGATGCTTATGTTGAAAATGCATTTTAAAGCTGCTTGTGTTAAAAATGTATGAACAGTGTGCCCTGCTGGACATAAAAAGAAATATTTACGCATTATCGCAAGTGTTTAAATGCATATGTTTTAACAGACAATACTAAAAGAGAAGAGGTTAATGTCAATCCACCTAACTTTGAAAATAGTTTAAAATTAAATTACATGACGTAGGCCATAAAGATTGTAGCTTACAGTTCTCAGTGCATCCAGAGACAAAAAGTCTGTACTAGGAAGCTTTCTGTATTGTCTTTGGCGTGAACTAATTGTTATGCTGGAATGGTGGAGGTTTGAAATTGTCTTATGACTTCCAGAAGCTGCAACAGATCTGAGAAAACTGTATTTGTGTGTATTATTGACACATATGTGCTAAATCATTGCAGTTTCTAGCAATGGGTGTAGCACGGGAACCAGATGTCATATTCCCAGATGTATTTGATGTCATTCAGTAATCTAGAAAAAAAATATATGTTTTAATACTAGATGAGACAGAAGTCTCAGAGCAGTCTGTTTTTGGAACCTGACAGAAAAGGACTCTTCATCTTTTTCATCTTGCCTTGCTCTACTGAGTAAAACAGGGACTAGTCATTCTTTAGATCAGTCAGGAATATATAGTGAGATCAGATACATGAAACACTGGTTTCACAGAGAGGGTGCTGGAAAACTTGGTTTGGATGCTCGGCTCAGGTCTCAACTTTATAGCTGTGTCAGAGGGGAGTATTACTGGGGACATGGAGGGAGACAAATAAGGAAATCCAGACCCCAGACTGAGTGTTTCTTGTGTTCTCTTAAGGGAAATTGTGTTTGATGCAGAGATACTGCATCTGGAAATACTGGCTGTATCCATCTCCAGTACCAGTGGTGAAGATTCAGGCTTCTGGATTACTGGCCCAGAGAGGGGAGATACACTAGACAATCTCGATGTACTGAAATGTTGAATTTCAGTAAGTCCAGACTGAATAGTTGAAAGTACAGTTATGCAAAACTGCACTATGTCGAATGCGGAAATGTTGAATCCGCTATTGTGGTGTCATGTTTGTAATATGTGGTGTGGTTTGTGGATTTATCTGGGGTTTCAGGTAAGTGGTGTTTGTGTAAGGGCATTGGGTAGGGAATTTAGTGTGTGTGAGTGTGTGTAGTGGTGTTTTTTGTGTATTTGTGTGTTTAGTGCAACCTCAGAGTTAGAATATATAAGTAGGGTGGGTGCAGATGTGCTTGCCCCCCTGCTTATAGGTAGGGTAGGTGTGTTTGTGTGTTATGTTGTGTTTGTGTGTGTTGTTTTGTTTGTTTTAGTGTAGTTAGGTAGGTATATGTGTGTGTGTTTATGTGCTGGTTTGTATGTGTGTGTGTGTGTGTGTGTGTGTGTGTGTGTGTGTGTGTGTGTGTGTGTGTGTGTGTGTGTGTGTGTGTGTGTGTGTATGTGTATTTATGTGTGTGTATTCATGTGTGTGTGTGTGTGTGTGTGTGTGTGTGTGTGTGTGTGGTTGTGATTGTGCTATCCACGGTTTTGGGTATTCGGATATGTGGGTTTTCGACTATTCTGTCCCGAAATACTGAAATTCGACGTTTCAGTATTTCGAGATTGTATAGTGAACCCAAGAGGGGTGGAAGTGGTGGGATAGTAATTGAATGTAAGCAGTTGTCACTAAATGTGTGTGGTTTCTCAGCAACCACAAGGTAAGCATATATAGTTTCTTTTTCATAACAGTTTTATTTATTTTATTTTTTTTGTTAGTTTAGTTTAGTCAGGGAAAGCAGGCAAATATGTCAGCAGAGGATTATGGAAAGCTGACAAAGAACCAATTGGCCAGGGTATGTAAAGCCAAAGTACTAGTGTATGCCAACCTAACTAAAGATGAAATGATTTCAGCTTTAGTTGTGGCTCAAACCAGCAACCAGGAGAACAACTAGTTTGGTGAAGGGGTGTACAGCCCTCAGAAACAGAACAGTTCACCTTTGCTCAGAGGACTTAAAAGCCCATCTGGTGTTAAAGAGACTTCAGTGGAAGACCAAATGTTTGGAATTAAAATCAGTAGAGAGAGTGTGACATTTGGAGGTCAAAGTAGAATCAGCAGAGACACTGCGGCATTTGGAGGCTGAAGAAAATGAGAAGCATTGTCAACATGAGAAGGAAATGTTGACTCTTTGCCAAGGTTGTGGAGGTAATGAGGTAGGGAATAACCAAACACCAGAACTAACAAAGGTCAGTAAATTTATTCCACAGTTTATAGTGGGTATTAATTTTGATAGCGTTATTCATATATTTGAAAGAGTATGTAAACACTATCATGTTGGCCAAGAGTTCTGGGTATGGTTCCTGACCCCCTTACTCCATGATAAAGCTGTAATTGCTGTTTCTAAATTGTCTGATATTGATTGTTTAAACTATGATAAAGTAAAAAAATGTTTACTTGAATATTTTAAGGTAACATCTGAAGCTTACAGAAAAAAAAAGTTTTGTGAGCATAGACTCAAGGCAGAAGGCAGATCAAAGTGTGTGTGATTCTACTGCTGAGTTAAGCACTTATTTTCATATGTGGGTGAGTGGGTGTCAGGCCATCAATGTTTGAGGGCTGGCAGACCTTTTCTTGAAGGAACAAGCTCTTAGCACTTTGCCGTAGGACATGAGAATCTGGTTGGCAGACCAAGAGTGTAACTCTGTAGATGAGCTCGGTAAAAGGAGGATACGTAGCAAGCAGGGCATCATCACACAGGAAGTGAATACCCAGTGTTGCACATGGATATAAGGAAGCCCATGATGGGAAGCCTAAACCACCCGAACAAAAGTCACCAGTAACAAGGAAGCTACTAGTTCAGGTACACTGCCAGAATCAAGGGTAAAATGTTTTAAATGTTACCAGTGTGGCCATGTAGCATATAGATGTCCATGTAGGGAAGGTGGAGAACAAAAGTCTGGGGAGCCAGCAAGTGAGGATAACAGTATGCCAGTGGTAAGTTGTCTGGAGACAACAGGGGTACCAAATTATCACCAGAGGATATATCCTCTTTTAGTGGATGGAAAACAGGCCACTGCTAAGACAGGCAGTCGTTAAAGAGGAGCAGTACTTGCTTGGGCTTCCCACTCCAGTCAGAGCTTTAGTAGGGACCCCATCCCAAATGCCTTTGGCCAGGGTTCTCTTTGACTGGGACGATGGAAAAAGAAGCAAGCAAGTGGGTGCGTTTGAGGATATCCCTGCATTTGTCTTGGTAGAGAATGAGTTTGATAATGCAGTACCTTGTGTACAAGCAGTTACATGCATTTAAGCTCGGTGACAGGCACATGGGTCTGATAGCCTGGGGGAGACCCAGGTAGACATCACACCTGAAGCCAGGACTGGTGAGGTGGCTATTTCAGGGAGGGAGGTACCCTGTAGTAGTGAGCCTGAAGTTGAGCCACAGCTGCTGGTAGGTAATGATGTTCCCCTTGGACAGGGTGACTGCAAGGGCAGAGGTGAGTGGTAGTATCCAGACTGACTGTGAGGCACTGCTGTCAAAAGATACCAGACTCCTGCGGAAGGAGAGCTTTGAAGAGTTACAAAGAGAGTTGAAGCAAGCTCAGCTCTTGGACCCTACACTAAGAGGCTTGAGGGAGATAGCTAGGGATGCACCTGATTCTCAAGGAAAGGGGGAGTCTGCATACTGGAACAAAGGGCTACCGTATATAGAGAGTGGACCCCTGAGGGAGAGCTAGATTGTAAGGAAATACAGCAGTTAGTAGTACCTAGACCCTAACATCTGGCACTTCTAGCCACAGTTCATGAAATTCCTTTTGCAGATCATATGAGCATAAAGCATACCAAGAGATATGTTATGCAGAGCTTTTACTGGCATGGGATTGCAAGGGATGTAACAGGATACTGCAGGACCTGTGAGCAGTGCCAAAAAGTAGGCAAGGCAGGAGACAGCTATTTCAGAGGGGAGCTTTGGATTTTGTGGGGCCTCAAAAGTACCCCAAGTTCCACAGAGAAGAAGTATATCCTGGTGGTAGTAGATTATACTACTAGATACCCTGAGGCAAGAGATCTGTCCTCTATCAAGGCATAGAAGGTGGCAAATGCTTTGCTAAATATTTTCAGCAGGGTATGTTTCTCAAGAGAAAGGCTGACTAACAGAATGCCAATTTCAATTCAGACCTGCTGGCTTGTCTGTGGAAGTGCCGTGGGGTATAGTACCTAAAAACTGCCCCTACTATCCCCTGACTAAGGGTCTTGTGGAGATTTTAAAGTCTACATGAAAGACGATGCTATAGGCATTTTCAGACCAGTTTAAGAGGGAGTGAGACAAATATTTGCCCTATCTGCTGTTTGCATACAGAGAGGCACACCAGGAATCCAGGGGTGTTTCACCCTTTGAGCTGCTGTTTGGGCATAAGGTGAGGGGGGTCTTTAGATTTCATTCATGATGAGTAGGAGGATAAGTGTAAATGCCTTAATGAGTCTGTTGTGGCATATGTCCTAAATCTCAAAACAAGGCTTAGGGAGCTCACGGGCTTGGCCAAGGAGAACCTGGCAGAAGCCCAACAGCAGAAAAAGGTCTGGTATGACAGGAATGCTCAAGCCCAAAAGTATGCTGTTGGACAGCAGGTTATGGTTCTCATTCTTGTCAGACACAATAAGCTGCAGGTAGCTTGGAAGGGACCCTTCAAAGTAGAAAGAAAGGTACATGGTAGAACTATGAGGCTGGAGGCAGAGGCACAAATTGCACCATGTTAACATGATGAAACCTTACATGATAGGGAGACCCTTGTGCTAAGCATTTGCAGTAGGAGGCATGAGGAGTCTAATGGGGATCTATGGCTACATTGAGCCAGCCAGCAAAATGCCAATTTGCTAAGCTGGAGCCTAGAGTTGCCGACATATGAATTAACAGTGTAGCACTGTAGTAGGGTCAGCAATGCCAATGCAGATGGGATCTCAAGACAGGCCATGGGTTAGTGTATTCCCAGAGAGGCTCATTATTCTCAAAAGCAACATTTCCCAAGGGACACTTGAAAATCTAGCTTGAGTCTTCAAAGGGGGGAATACCACATTGTGAGGTACTGTCAGCTATACCAGCAGAAGTAGGGCAGTGGATATGAAGAAGGGCAGTGGATATGTAACATATGCACCACAGCTAATTGAAATTTTGCAAATAATTATATGCCATTTGTATATCAAACTGATTTGTACAGATGGTTGTGTTGAAAACTGTATTTCTAAAGCTGCTTGTGTTAAATATGTACCAACAGTGTACCCTGGTGGACAGAAAAATAAATATTCATGATTTATTGTAACTGTTTAAATGCATATGTTTTAACAGAGAATACTGGAAGAGAAGAGATTAATCTCAATCTACCTAACTTTGAAAATAGTTGGAAATTAAATTACCTGGCTTAGGCCATAAAGATTTTATCTTAAAGTTCTCAGTGCAGCCAGAGACAAAAAGTCTATATTAGGAAGCTTTCTGTACTGTCTTTGGGGTGAACTAATTGCTACACTGGAATGGTGGAGATTTTAAATTGTTTTATGACATCCAGAAGCTGCAACAGATCTGTGCAAAACTCTATTTGTGTGTATTACTGACACATATGTGCTAAATCCTTCCAGGTTCTAGCAGTGGGGTAGCACAGGAACCAGAAGTAATATGACCAGATGTATGTGATGTCATTCTATAATCTAGGACAAAAAATGATGTTTTAATACTAGGTGAGACTGAAGTCTCAGAGCAGTCTGTTTTGGAACCTGAGAGAAAAGGATCCCTCACATACTTCATCTTGCCTTGCTCTAGTAAGTGAACCAGGGAATAGTAATTATTTAGATCAATCAAGAAAATATAGCAAGATTAGTTGAGTACTGTTTTTCTGTATCTGTGTGACTCTATTCTTCTGCATTATTTTAATATTTCCTTTGATTCAAACTCTGGTGTTTACTGTAAATAGATATTTAGTATTTTCATGTTCTTTTCTTATTTATTATTAAATATATTTAAACTTTTCATTGTGGCTGGTCTTTTAGATAATATTTTAATCTCTGAGAGTGTATATATATATATATATATATATATATATATATATATATGTGTATATGTATATATATATATATATATATATATATATATATATATATATATATATATTAGTTGACAGCTCTGGCTGCTCCTGAAAGCCTTGCTTTTCGTCACACTACCCTTTGTATTAATATTAATTTCACTCAGTATAATTGGCTACCCTTGCAACAGCCTTAAAGTAGCTGGCTTTGGACTCTCTGGTGGTGGTGTAACTATCTTATACTCTGGGCAGAAGGGGGCATACCTAGTAAATCTGTGACAGCCTTTCCCAGGTGAGTGTGTGTGTGTGTGTGTGTGTGTGTGTGTGTGTGTGTGTGTGTGTGTGTGTGTGTGTGTGTGTGTGTGTGTGTGTGTGTGTGTGTGTGTGTATATGTGTGTGTTCATAATCAAATCTCAAAGAGTGTGTGTCAGCTATTTGGATCAGGTACATGTAGCACTGGTTTCACTGAAAGGGTGCTGGAGAACTTGGTTTGGACACTCGGTTGAGGTCTCAACTCTATAGTGGTGCCAGTGAGGAGTCTTGTTGGGAACTTGGGGGGAGAAAGATAGATAAATACAGACCCTAGACCAAGTGTCTTCCCTGAATGCTCTTAAGGGAAATTGTGCTTGATGCAAAGAGCTGCATCTGGAAATACAGGGTGTATCCATTTTGTTTTTCCAATTGAACATCCCTCTCCAGTGCCAGTGGTGAAGATTCAGGCTCCTTGATTACTGGCCCACACTGGGGACATCACAGAGGGCAAAAAGCTTTCTATGCTAAATGTGCAACATACCTTTGGATGACATACATATGAAGAAATATGCATCAGTGTTCATAAAATTTGTACACAACATTCATTACAATAGAAGTATTCCAATCCACATGAAGGGGTCCCCAAATCATATACTATCATAATATACATGCAGTATCATCCATGCAAATCTTCATATTGAACAAACAAATGTGACAGGAGCACTATATTCATGTACATATTGAACACAGACCTTTAAACTGATACAGCACGACTGATGTGACATAAAATAAGTGGGCATACATTGGTATAAGGCAGCTGCACTGTTTCTCCATGTAAAGGTAATCCCATACATGTGAACATCTCAGAATACTTCTATGACATACTGGCTATTATGTGCTGCTCTTCAGCAACTTAAAAGGCCTAATTAGCAAGCAATGTCTCAGAATGTCACAGAAGAATAGACCACAATGCCAAAGTCTGCCAACCTTTTGTGTCCAAAAGAATGTGGCAAAATCCAACAGTCTTACAGAGGAAGCTAGCTCTTTTGACTTAGAGGAATAATATCCTTTCTGTGACCCAGGCAGGCTGTTTTCAATTAGTATCCCAAGCATCTGTAAGAGTATGTGGGGGAAGGGGGGATGATTGGCTATTCCTGCTTACCCCTCATCAGACGAAGCATGGGGATGACATGGTGTCAGACAAGCCATTTTTGGAGCTTAAGTGATGCCCAAAGTCATGAACATTGGCCAGCATATTTGAATGTGCAGTTACAGCTTTAGAAGAGGTTCATACTCTCCTAAACAGATGCTCATGTCTAACAGATTACAATGCTCTTCTAAATAATGGCAGGAGTTGGCCATCTTCTGTGAGCAGCAAGGTTGTCTTACATTCTCACTTGTCTACTGCACACTGTCTTCACCAGCCCATGCCAACTGATGAACCTAGCCAGGGAAGTTAAATACATGGGTAATGCTCTATAACTGTTTTATCAAGGAGAGGTGAGATTATTAGAGGAACACTTCCTCAGAAGTCTTTTCATCCCTCAGAACCACCAGAGATTTAAAAAAGCTACTGAAAAACATGTGTTTAATAAAGGACATATTAAAAGAATGAGAAATGAGCAGAGTTACAAAAATATCTGTTTTTTTTTATCGATGTGTTGAATATCGCAGACTACAGTGCAATGCAGCCATATCTATGCATGGGTTCTTATTACATGATCGAACTTCAATAAGTTTGAACCCTATATGGTCAAAACCATATAGTCAAACTTGCAGAAGTTTGAACACGTTAAAAAAAAACTTAAAAGTAAAATAAACCCTTGCAAGCAGGGGGGGCAAGCTGCACCCCACACCCCCACTCTTTAACTATATCAACTCCTAGACTGCACTATAGTGAGGAAATGGAATATTTCCCTTTACTGCACTGTAGTACGATCTTGGAGTTGGTATACTTAAAGAGCGGGGGGTGTGGTGGGTGCAGGGGGGCTTGCCCCCCCCTGCTTGCAACAGTTAGTTTACTGTTGCATGTTTTTTTTTCTTTTTTTCAGCGTTCAAAGTTTTGAAACTTGAAACAGACAAGTTTGATATTGTCGTGTTCGAAGTTTCAAAACTTCAATCACGTAATAGGAACACTATATGCATATGTACAGCTGATATATGTTAATATGTGTCAGTCTGAGCAGTATGACTGTATCTATGTACAATATTGAATAGTGTAAAGAAATATGTAACACAGAGTAATGATTTGTTCACATAAGCGAATACTGCACTACACGGTATTAAAAAAGGCTCTGTCATGCTGGTGAAATGTAAGGAACTTAACAGTTATGATTTGTATATTTCCCTAACACATCTGAGTACTTGTTGCATACTTGTAGCAAATGTTATAAGATTACATGATAGGGTAGATATGGTACTTAGTGAACCCTAGTAGTGGCATACACAGGTAAAATTAAATATATTCAACATGCATTATGTTTACACAAAAGGTTTAGCAGCCACAGCTGGAGGGAATAGTATGGGTAATTTTTCCAAGTGTACTGTATATATATTTGCTTATTTATAAGAATCTAAAGTCAATTGACTTGTATATAATGGGACTGATGTATTTTCATCTGTTTTTGAGTGCACATTAAAGTAGTTAGCAGCAGTATCTTGCTAATGCATGTATGGGTTTTCTGTTTACATATGTACATTTACCACTAATGCACAACTCCTAGAGCTATGTACAACAGTTATGATCCTGTGAGTTCTGTGCAGTGTAATTATGAAAAGCAATACTATAGTAATGGACAAAAGGCAAGGAAATGCATACAGGATACAAATTAACAATGAAGCTCTGAGGTAATAATTAGTTTTGTACTGGTGCGAAAATTAGAGGTGTCGCTACCATTAATTTGCATATTACCCAAAAGACATTGTCATATAATTACAATAATGTTGGTATGATACCTGTTATCTAACTTAATGCCATGTATTTCCATCTTAGTTATATACAACTGTACGTGTGGTATACCTTCTATATATGATATGATTATATTGCATAGTTAATCCATGTATGATGAGCATTAAAATGGAAGCTATGAAGCTACTTTTGCAGTGATTCTGGGACATTATATTTACTTTTTCTGATTAGTACATTGTATTGGTATATAAGTTTAAATGAAGTCCATCAAGAATGCAACTTTAATTTTTCTGTGCTATCGCATTTTTCACATTCAAACGCATTTGTCTACTGTCCCTATACATAAAACACATGACGGCAGAGATCTTCGTATGCTGTATGTGAAGAAAATTATACTAACAATAAAATGTATAACTGTATAATATTTTAGGGCATATTATGTCTGTATGCAATATTAATTTTAATTGTAGTTGTGACACTGTATGTGTGTACATTGTGTGCACAATATAGTATACTGCAATACACTGGCATTAAAGCACACTCTAACTATACATTAGGATGCATTTACATTAATAGATCATATATAACATTTATCTGACAGGCACTTATGGGTAAAATGCAAACTATTGCTAAACACAGCTCTATTGCACCGCTGTATCCAGAGGTCCAGATGAACATGTACCATCTTTACTTAGAACTAACTGCTAAAACAACTTGAGTTAAAAAAAGCAGAAAGGGAACCTCATAGCACAGCAAATTATGATCCAAGCCTTTCTGCAATAATTAGTTTGCTGGGGACACTACAGAAGCATAGTAGCACAACATTCTTTGAAGAGCAAGCTCTAACAAATGCCTGCCACCTGTAACTATGAAAATACCATACCCACAGCTAACAGAAGCAAACTGTATGCCCCTTCCTCAAATATATTATAATGCTATAATATTCACTGCATGTGTGATTGCCACAGTCAGTAAACATAATGCATGATTAACTTATTTTATATTATCTGTGTATGTTAATGTTGTCATGCACTGTGTAGCGCATTGCCACTGTTATGTAATCATATCATCTTTTCTGTAGGTTTGCAACAAGTACTCATAGCTATTTCAGTAACTGTGAATGCTATTTTCCAAGTTACCTTCTCATGTATTTTACTAGCATAACAAAATCTTTGGCTTGCGATAAGCATAATATAGCTTCTGGTACTGTTCAGGGGTGGTATGTGAGTTTAAGGTTACAGTTTCACAGTCCATCACTGTATTAACTTCACTGCTGCACATTGTTTTACATGGCATGCCATACAGACATGTGGACATACTGCTCATACTGCTCAGACCATGCACACTAATGGATAACAGCTTTGTGTGTATCCAACCATGAATATAATTCAGGGTACTATAACCACCCATGACATTCTAGACATACTTGTAAAGATCAGATTTCAGCAGTTTCATTTCTTCTTGTGGGTACATCCTATGCCATGTACATGCTACTTTGCAACTCCTTTTATATTTTTTGTTCATTCATTCATTCCTTTATTCAGTTACTTATTTATTTATTTATTTTTGTGGGTTGGGCTGACCTTTGTGGGGGTGTGTCTCCACTAAGCCTTCCTCTCCCTGAAAGAAAATTATTCAGTGTAACTCAAGTGATTAACCCCTATGTGTTGAAGTCACCACCTGAGTACCAGAGGAGAAGCTGGAAGCTTTTATTGATTCTTTTATACCATGGTTTGAAACAATGCTAGGAAGCCCTACCACTATAAGCTGACATTATTCAGAATGTGATTGTGAATTACTAGGCAGGACAGATGCCATTCAGAGTTCTAGCTTTGGCCAAGGTACAAGGTTTCAAGGACCATCTGCCTCACTCCAACATATTATCATTATTCTACCTATCTAAACTGAGAGGCCAGTCATAGCCCCATAATTCCTTTCCCTCACCGTGTCCCGTAGGTGCTAGGACTTTATAATTGAACCTAGTTCAGAGCAATTTGTTAGGATGTCATCCCTCTGAATCAAAAAGACCTGCTTGCTATGCATAAGTTGCAGACTTTGGCACATGCAATTGGATCAGAAAGTGTTTTTGAATATTGGCACTGTATGCAGTGAGTCCCTATCAAGCTTCAAATTTTGCAGAGAATATGATTCTGAAACATTCCATGCTAATGATGCCAATTAGTGTATGGCATTGCAGAGCTCAATATAGTACCAATATGGCATAAAAGTCAAAAGTGTTCTAAGATATGCAGATGTATGGGATTATTATCTCTACATAAGGAGATACTGCAGTTGTGTGATACCAAGGTATGCCCACTTGTCTATTATATCAAATTCTCTTTACTGCATTACATTTTAAATCTGTGATGTTTGTGTACATGGGTCTACTTCAAAACACTGAAATTTCATAACATTGAAATTCAAAACATTGAGACCAAAACATCGAAATCCCAAAACAATGAAAACTCAGAACATTGAAAGTGTGCTTCATAACATTGAAAACTACAACACACATGTAAATATCATCCCCTCCACCTATAACAACACCTAACTAACAAGCACACTTTCTACTATGTTTCTGCAGGGGCAAGCCCCCATGCACCCCCCATGTGGGGGGGGTTCTGCCTCCTTACACCCCCTATAAATTAAATATACCAACTCCAAGATCGCATTACAGTGGTTAAAAGTTAGTTTCCTAACCTCAGTATATCACCATACACTGAGGTTAGGAAATTAACTTTTTTCCACTGTAATGCGATCTTGGAGTTGGTATATTTAATTTACGGGGGGGGGGGTGCAGGGGGGATTTCCCCCGCTGCAGAAACATAGTAGAAAGTGTGTTTGTTAGTTAGGTGTTGTTATAGGTGGAGGGGATCTTGTTTACATGTGCAATGTAGTTTTCAATGTTATGAAGCTAAGTTTCAGTGTTCTGAAGTTGCATTGTTTTGGGTTTTCAGTGTTTTGAATTTTTGATGTTATGAATTTCAACATTATGAGATTTCAATGTTTTGAAGTAGACCTGTGTACATGACTATAGTGCTCCTGCTACATGTTGATATGAGTAACACTTTTGTATCAATAATATAACCTGTGTATTCTGATACTACCTACATTTTTGAGGCTTTATTTGGAAACTGTTAATATTGATGGCATAGCTTTCAGTGTTATGCTTGGTGTGGGCACCTCCTGTGGTACTGTTACATATTTTCCCATATGTGTGCAGTCCATAGCTATTTTAAGTCCAGAAAGATGTTTGACATCTGCAACTGTCTATGATAGCATGCTGCATGCCAGCTCCATTTATAAGTAGCTGAGTAGAAAAGTGAGTCACTACAATGTTCAGATACAGTGTATGTATGTGCATGAGTGTGTGTGCTAAAATGTATGTGCATATCACACATGAGCACTGTTTTCTTACATTGCCCCTTTGTTTTCTTGAAACAATTTTGAATAATGAATATTGTTTGCTACAATGGCCCTTTCATTGTAATGAACACTTTACAGTAGCTTGGTGTAAGACATTTTAGAATCCATTCCCACCCACTAAATTGTGTTGCTTCTGAGTTTAGTCCATGGTCATTGTTTGCTTCATAGCTGTAATCACTGTAATGTCTTAGTGCTCACCTTTGGTCAGTCAAGACAAGTTGTTTGAAATATAAGATAACATCAAAGCCTCCAAAAATAATCTGCATTTTGTGATGGTCAGGTTTGTTATCATGCTGTTGCAAAGTGTGTCATTGTGCAAGTCCACTTCTCAGCATATGAAGCATTGAATGTGTGTTCTCTACCTTGCAATGGTTGCAGCATGAGCCTTTTGACAAAATAAAGTTACACCCTTACCATTCAATCAAATGTTAATTTCTCTATCACTACAAGTGTTAACAAAATGTAATTGTCGAGTTGTCCTTACAAAGTAGTCTTTACTGTGGTTGCATTAATTATGATTTTATATAACACAAAATATATTAGTTTTGTAGTATTTTGTAATGAATTTCCAATATTTGCCCATCAAGTCAAGCTGAGTGTGTATTATTAGTGGCAATTTATTCATCTGGCTGAAAGGTCTCATCTCAGGCAACACAGTTCTGCCTGTATCATTTAGCTATTGAAATATTTAAAGAAATAAGAAAATGATGTTAGTATGACTCAAATGTCATTATAAACATTCAATACTTGATGCCTAGAAGCATCACTAGGTTGACCATAGAGAAATGCCTAAAGGTGTCAGGACGCTTAAAGGAAAAAAAAAATAATTCTGAAATGCTCAGTGCACTAATGCTAATATCCTGACAACAGAACACTAGTGTCTTCATAGTCCCCAAATGGCCAGTACTGAAGATATAAAATACAGTATCCATCATTAATCCAAGTCTGCCTGGCAAGGGGAGCTTTCCCATAACAAAGAAAATGAGCTTGGACTTTAATTATTTGAGATGGAACTGTTCTAATAAAAAAGATGGAATTGGCCATTATCTAACAGAGTCTGTAGAAATGAAAATGGTTCCTCTCTTATAGCCTAGTTGAATTTGAGTTTCCAGATCCTGAGGAGCTAAGTAGTAGATGCATAGTTTATAGCCTATTGGATGCAGCTGTTCTCACTCTCATAAGAAGGAGTTATTGACTGGTTATTAGAGACACTTATCCAGAGTTCTATGGAAATTTCCTTCATAGAAGACCATTTTTGTATGAGGACTGCTTATACACAGTACGAAGTCATTGGAATAGTTATGGTCCTAATGGGGAAAAACCTCATCAATGACATCCAGCCTATGTATGTCTAGTGTGGTTTCAGCATGATGTATGATTCAAACAGTGAATTCTCTTAAAGAGGAGTTATATTGCAGAAGAACAGAAACGGTGTCTCACTATTTTCTAGATGTTTTAAAGGCATTTGGTACAGTTTTGTTAATTGTTCACTTAGCTGAAGAAGATATGTAAAGTACATTACTACTATGGTCAAGATTTTGCCTCAGGCAAATTACAAAGTCTTGCA